>NC_136721.1:2285000-2885000 GCF_936440315.1 Barbus barbus | reverse complement strand
GTGAAAAGGATTCTTTATGATGCTGGTAAATTAATATTACACACACAAACAGAAGTTGAACATCTTCATTTGCTTTAACTGTCAATACTGGGGAATTCAGGGAGATGTGACGTAAGATAAGTTAATGTGAATTTTTCTAATAGTAGTTGAACAAAAAACTGTAAGAATTAGGGCTGTTGACATGTTAATTTAGTACAATTAATACAAATACAAAAGTAAAACATTTAATCATGTCCTGGACCTGTATATATGCTATTTTTTATCTATATAAAAATAAAATAAATAAACAATAGAAAAAAACAATGGTATTTATCTAAGGCGTATTCATAAATGGAGTGTCTATTTACACTAAGTGCAAATAGCCCACCTTGTTGGCAAAAGCTATTTACATTAACTCCACTAACATAAACTAAAAAAGACTCTAATTCAGCATCAGTTTCAGTGGCTTACATGGAAAAGCACATACATTTTGACGCGATCGTCCTGAGATCAAGTCCGCCTTTTGTCTAACTTTTTTCTCTCTTTTCAAATCTCATATCACATCAGAAAGGCATTTATTTTCAATAAAAATGAAGGAAATAATCAAAAAGTTGAAAATAAAGTATCGGGTAGGGCTAGGGTAGGTGTAGAGAGGGATTTATCGTCCCAATAAGGTGGCCTCCATTTAACAGCCTAATTTGAATTAAAATTATAATTTACACTCAATATGTTACACTGTTTTATAATGTACTACAATACTGAGGTGCAGATAATTGCCTCAGTATTATAAGTAGTAAGGAGTATAATTAGCAGAAAATCCTGCTATTTTAACAAAGTGTAAACAGAATCTATGGCTATTTGCACTTAGTGTAAATAGCATATCGTTAAAAAAAAATGCTGCTATTTTCACTTGGTGTAAATACAATCCATTCCTATTTGCACTTAGTGTAAATAGCATTCATCGTTATTGAAGCTTAGTGTAAATAGCATCTATCACTATTTACACTTAGTTCAAATAGCCGCTTACATTTATAAAAGCTACTTAAATCTCCTAATTTAACTATGGTCAAGTCCTGGCTGAACCTAAGCCCTGTCTGTGAAAGCGGGCCAATATGTCTTGTAATGCAAATCCTGAATAACTTAATGATATTTTAAATGCATTTGAGAAATGTTTTTATCCAAAGCATCTTATGTTGCATTCAAGGTATACATTTTATTAGCTCATACGTTTAAGCTACTGGAATGTTATGAATAAAATGCATGATGATAAATTATGATATTTGTATATTTTATGTTAAAAAAATATTTTTAAATATGCGAATACTTTTTACCTTAAAAAAAATAAATATTTAAAAACCTGTTTTTAATCATATTTTGAAAATGATATAAAAGGAACAATCATGCAATGAAGGAACAGTGGTTTCTTTCCATCTTTGGTGTATGCCATTATGAAAAACCTGGGGAAATCCAGAGAGCAGTTGATTCTAATGCCCAATGCAATGTAGTCTCCCTCAACGATGTGCTGTTAGCAGGCACTGACCTCAGTAATTCTCTTCTGGGTATTCTCATTCAATTTCGTAAACAGTCAGTCGTAACTTCAGACAGTAATGTTTTCCACATCTCAGGACTCAGTTCTCACTGCTCATGAGTACTTTTACTCAAGTTTATATTTATTTATCTATTTGGTCAAGTACTTTTACTTTACTCACACTTTGGAAGGAAATAGTACTTTTACTCAAGTATATTTTTCACTACCTATTCCACCACTGGAGTTTAGCTTGCTAAAAAATTGCACTATGGTTAGACATTGGCAAGCCAATTTTTATAGTGCAATTGTTCCAAAGCAGCTTAACAGAATAAAAATTAAAAAAAAAGTTTCAAAGACAGCTACAAACAAGGCTATTTCATTTGAATTTGAATTGTATTTAGTAATGACAAGCAGTATGTAAATGGGACTGAAGAGGTTTTTCATGTCATTGTAAACATCATAATCCACATCATTTATTACTCCGATTATTACTCAAAGGCAGATCCAATTATTACAGTATAATGACTTAAATGCACAAGTGTAACTACAGTGTCACAGGATCCTCTGTCACCAGCATTGAACGAACACAGTCACCCGAATACTAATCACCCGCACTTATTCACAATTAATCAGTGCACCTGTCCCTGATCCTCAGAGTAATCAAGTCCTGCACAAAAGCACACACCTCAAACTCAGCCATCCTCAGTTAGTCACCAGTTATTATTTTATTTTATTTACTGCAGTCTGAGTGATTGGTTTTATCTTAAGACTGAGGCAGAGAACAAAAGCTTGTCTTACATACCCAGATAATACAGCAGGCATAGTGCAGAGGAAAGCATCTATGCGTGCTCTAATACCTTCACCACCGTTGAAGCTCACAGGGAGGAAGGAATATGGAACAAGATGGATGCACTGACAGTACTAATATTCACACAAGTGGTCTTGAAACTTCATCAAATACTGATGCTAGTCACCACACAAGCATTTTGATAGAGATCCGGTAATCATTCACACACATAAACACATATACTTGCACTTCCCTTGCCCTGAAGGAGGGTGCCAGATGAATTGGATTAATAGGCGAGAAAGAAAAAGACCGATTAAGGTCATTGAGTTTGAAGTAGATTTTATTACATCAGATTCGATCAAACTCTATGACTGCAGCCGGCTTGGTGGGGAATGTGAATAAGGAGCCGCAAAACACACACACAAACCTGCAAATGAAATATAAAGCTCTAAACTGCATCCAGCAGTCTCCAGGAAATAGATGGTTTTTTTTATTTAGATTTGTTTTCCTATTGCTCTAAAATCAATTTCAGTACAGACCATAGAAAAATCTCAGTGCTTTCTTTATTTCTTAACTCAGGCCCACAGTGTAGGCATACATATCTGCAGAAACCTCTCAAACACCGCCATTATCATTTATTGTTTTACTGTGCTATTTGTCATTAGCTAAATAAATAAATAAATATACATCTGACATGTTTTAGATCAGTGTTTTATATACTGGTTCTAGAGTACCCACAGCACTGCACATTTTGTATGTCTTTGACACATCTACACCCAACAGAAAACCATTCAAACACCCACAACGGACAAGGCTTGACAACCAGCACAGGAAACAATGGGCTGTAAATACACATGGTGACAAGGACAATTGCTATAGCAACAAACAAGGATAGGATTACAAACAATAGGATTACAAAGGGATTACAAAACTAGATACAGGAAATGAAACAGCAAAACCATGGGAATAGAAATCACACTTCAAAACAAGAGCCCTAAAACACAAAATAGCGGACATGAGACAGGAATTGTAACACCCCTGAACTGACTGAACATCCTATCTGTGATTTTTTTTTGGCAATATTTATTATACAGTACACAGCACTGAAATGTATTTTTAATTAGTGGTGCTTGCCAAAGACAAGGCATCACTATTATTATGCCGTGTGCTTATTATTATTATTTAACACCCTAGCAACCACCCTGGGTACCCTAGCAACCGCCCTAGCAACCACACCAAGTACCTTAGCAACTGCATAGCAACACCCTAGCATCCAGTCTGGGTACCATAGCAACCATATAGCAGCACCCTAGCAACCGTCCCATTCACCCTAGCAACCACCCTGGACACCCTAGCAACCGCATAGCAACACCCTAGCAACCACCCTGGATACCATAGCAACGGCCCTAGAAACTACCCTGGGTACCCTAGCAACTGCATAGCAACACCATAGCAACGGCCCTAGCAACCATCCTGGGTACCCTAGCAACCGCATAGCAACATCCTAGCAACCACCCCAAGTACCCTAACAACCACATAACAACACCCTAGCAACCATCCTGGGTACCATAACCCTAGCAACCGCGGGGCGAGTTTTGCCACGGCAAGCACCACTCACATTTTCTTCAGGAAATGTACATATCTAGTTATTATTATTATCACATTTTATGTTGTTGCCTGCTTTAAAGCTGGCATTAAATGAAAATTCCATATTTCTAAAAGTATGTTGATCAGTGGTTTCAAACCTGTCCTGGAGCACCCACAGCACTGCACATTTTGTGTGTCTCCCTTTTCTGACATAACCCACTTCAGGTCTTGCATTCCCTATTAATGAGCTTATGAGTTGAATCAGGTGAGTTTGATTAGGGAGACATGAAAAATGTGCAGTGCTGGTGATGCTCCAGAACAGACTCAATGTTTAATCAGAACATCATAATAAGATTTAAAATGAAACAACAGCCTTCTCTATGGTGACGCATGATCCAATGATTTAGTCCACTTAAACCAGACCCCTTTCTTCATCCCCTACCATCATAATTTATAAGTAATTTGTTATTATATATCCTGTTTTTGACCCTTCTTTGAAACACATAATTTTGATTTGGAAAATTATGAAATTAATGCCTACTGCTTAACTGAGTAACAGATGAATAATAGATGAACGCTAATAATAATAATTTTCATAATGCTAACAATTTGATGTACTCTGAAAACCATGTGGGTATTTTTTTTATCGTATTACTTGTACATATCAAATTATCTGTATCAGACAAAACAATAGTGACGCATGGTAAAAACATTGTTACTCACACTTGTGTGTTGCAACATTACTGTCGGATCCAATATAGTCTGCAGTGCTTCATCTTTTATTTTCAGTCTCTCTGAAAAACCTGCGCTGAACGCTGTCTTGTTAAAAATTATTCTGAAGTGAAATTAAATTAATAAACGAACAGCATTTATCCAAACAAACAAAGTTTATGTATTCTTTCCTAATGTTACACCATGCATACCAGTGGGGTGCACAGGCCCAAAGTGCCCTTTTGTCTTTTTGAGGTGCCCCCTGGAATGTGATTTCTACCGAAGGGGACCAATCAAAACTACACTTTCTACCAAAGAGGACTAAACTAAGATAATTACTTTTTTGTTGGGCGATATAATGCCCCAGAAATAATTGCGGTTAAAATTGGAAAGTCAATAAAAACAAACATATTAGTGTCCACACCAGCAGACAATAACATTGTTTATTATATGCATGGTACAATTATGTTATGCTGGAGCTCATCAAAGCAGTATGGCTTCTGGTTGGCTATCAGTATTTTTATTGTTCAGCTGGAAAACCATTCTAAAAGTGAATCTAACGCTCTGTGTTGTTGTCGTTATATCTGAGGAATACACACCACTATAGAATATGAAAGATTATAAAAGTTATCATAATAGTGAATGTCCTTGGATTAAACGGGCCTTTATCTGTGAGCATGCGGTATTTTGCCTTGAGTAGCCGCTTTACTTTTGCCTGTCGCTGTCCATACTGTATGTGGAGGAGAGCTGCGTGAGCCTGTATTCTGTAGCCTCTTTCTACAGTCTGCAGGACCCATCGAGACACATTCGGCTGAAGTTTCTACTCTGCCAGATGCTCTAAGAGAACCAGTCTCTCGAGACAGGCCTCTGGTGTATTCTGATTAATACTTAGTGCCCTAAAGCAGATGACCGGCAGGGAAAAACCAAACTGGCTGCTCTGATAATGCGAGCTTCGCGTCTCCAGGCGTACACTGGGAACTGAACTTGCTGGAAGCTGCTGTGCCCACCCAGCAGCTGCCAAGACCTGAACCCAGTGAGGGAGGTAGTGCTGGAACACTGCAGTTTGCTTCTTTGCTTCTTGGAACCTCTCGACAAAGGTGTTAACGGCATCACCAAAGACATCAAAAGGCGAAAGTGGATTTGTCCCCTTAGATAGATTCAACCACAGATGCTTCTCAATAACCACCAGGGCTGCCATCTATGAAAATCACAAGTCAAAAGTCAGCACTGAAAATCACTTGCAGTAGCTCTGCTACTAAATTTATTTAAAAATGGGTATCACTATGATCAGCTGTTCCTCCATCTTGGCTGAGCTTTCAATTTTGCATTGGAAAGGGTGAAGCTGATTGGTTGGTTCTTGTCACATGACCTGTGGTGAGCTTGTGACTGTTAGTATATTGGACTTTAGTTTTGTCTTTTTCTGTTTTGTCTGCCTTTTTCTGTGTTGCCTTATTTGGTTTTGTTCCTGTTCAGTTTAGGATTCATTTTCTCATTAGTCTTGATTAGTTTACTCACATCACCTGTTCCTCCCTCGTCAGCTGCACTATTTAAGTGATCCTTTCTGTTCAGTTTGTGTCCGTGATTGTATATGTAACACCCTTCTACGTCTTCGAAAGTAAAGTCAATTGTTTTGATATTCCTGCCTGCCTTGTCTTGTCTTCCCACCTGGATTATACGTAACAGAATCACAGACCGAAACAGCATGAATCTTTGATTAGCTTCCATCAATGTCTCCCCGAGCGTCAGCGCTTCAGGGGCGACAATTTTCATCCTCTAAGACGGACGTGACCTGGAGGAGTATGTGATGGAGTTCGTGGATCATTGCCATCTCGCCACATGTGATGACCTCACCCTAATGGAGGGATTTTGGTGCGGGCTGGATGAGGAGATCCGCTTCCTTATGCCCCGAGCTGATCCGTGCTGGATGCTGAAGAATTACATCAACTGCGCACTGTGGATCGCCGGATCAGCATCCACCCTGGGTGAAGCGGATTCCAGCCCAGGGTCATCACATGTGAGTGCCGACAACCCAGAGCCCTTCCGACTTACACCAATTCACGACACGGAGCTGCCAGAGCCCACCGCAGACAGAGAGCCAGAGCCTGCCGCGGTCATTGAGCCATCGCCATCAGGAGCAACAGAGTGGACGATCGCCCCGGAACGTGAGCCTCATGAGTCTGACCAGGTGCGTGAGCCGACAACGCAAGCGACGGAGGACTTCACTGTGGAGATTGCGGGGGCTAAGGAAAGCCCCGCCCATTCCGCCACCGCTGAGGGTGAGTCTGAACAGGATCTGGAGGACTTAATAGACTGGAATACAGATGTACAAGTATGTCCATCTACGGCTATCTCACTATGGCAAGAAATCCCACCCAACCTTCCTCTCCCAACTCCTCTGATTGGTCTTTCCCCGTCACCATTTCCCATTCGGCTGGATCCTGTCTGCCCCACTACCCACCCTCAGCCCACCATCTGCGGTGGGGGTTCACTGTCGGTCTGCCCAGCTCCAGCTTAATGGGTGTTGAGTCTGGAGGATCCCTCGACTCTGCCTTCAGCCTCCGAGGCCCAGACTCCGCCTCAGCCCTGCGACCCAGCGGCTCCACCATGGCTTCCAGCTCCCTCGTCTCCACCGGATCCCGTCTGTCCACCAGCTTCACCGGGCTCCCTCGTCCCTCCGGCTCCGCCTTGGCCAGTCATCCCCCTACCTTCACCTCGGGACTACACTCCTTTGGCTGCGCCTCATTCCTTCGTCCCTCCGGCTCCATTGGGCTCCTCCTTCCCTACTGCTCCACCTCAGTCCTCTGTCGCTCCGGTTCCGCCACGGCCTTCTGGATCTCCACCTGCGCCTTGGTCGCCAAAGCCACCTGCTCCGCCTTGGACCTCCAGATCTTCGGCATCACCCTGGCTCTTCAGCTCTCAGTCGCCGCCTCGGGCTCCACCTGCTCCGCCGCCATCGGTCGGCTCTCTGGAGTTGTCAGCCTGTTCTCCACCATGGCTCCTCCCTCCGTCGGCTCCACTGGGGGCTGTCATAAGGACTGTGGCCTGGGTTCTGTCTGGCTACTCCTGCTCCAGCTCTCTCCAGTCCCCATCTGGGCTCCTCCCTCCGTCCACGCCTCCGTGGTTCTTGGCCTGGCCGACCAAGCCCACAGATTTGTCATGGCCGTCCAAGCCCATAGATCCGCCATGGTCTCCCGACTCCCCTGTCCCGCCATGGCCTCCGGACACCCCTGATCTGCCCTGGAGGCCTCCCTTGTCCCGTTCCTGCATTGGCCTCCAGGGCGCCCTCCTTCCCTCTTCGGTAGAACTGTTGCGGCGCGAGATGCGCCTTCCGGGAGGGGGGAGTAATGTTAGGATATTGGACTTTAGTTTTGTCTTTTTCTGTTTTTTTCTGCCTTTTTCTGTGTTGCCTTTTTCTGTGTTGCCTTATTTGGTTTTGTTCCTGTTGTAAGGCCTGGTCGAAACCAGGATACACACACACACACACACACCTAATTTCAACACATTCCTGAAGCAAGGATCAAAGCTCCCATTCTAGCCCACCGCTCGCTCCGAACCCCCTTTTCTCCTGGGACCATAAAAACCAGGATATATTGGAGAAAAGACATCTGGATGCTTTTAGAGAAGAGCAACTTTAAGTGCTTGGCTGGATTTATCATAAATAAAGTCGAACAAGGGAAAAGACCTTGTCATTTGGAGAAACTCCACAGAAAACCTCCCTAATCTTTCTCCATTAACGCAGTAAATTCAAGGATGGTATCGTTGAAGATGATGTGTTTACGATCAACGTCATCTCCAGATCTCCACGAAAGTGACCTTCCCACCACCTCGCGCTTCTTCCCAAGAGGGGAACGCGCCTTTTCCTTGTTGCTCTCTAACAGACAAAGAGACTCAAGTATCTAAAAGGACAAAATTATACTAGTTTCTGCTATTGGAGCAATATACTGGAAAAACATTATATATAATATACTCACAACATATATTAAGGTTGTCACGACATGTATAAACTTTACTGTGTCATTGGAACGTATGATATTGTTGTAATCTTCTGATGCATAACTTCTCCTGATGCCTAGTGTTCAGTTCACATGCTGGATGTGTTTATGTAGAATTTAGGATTGTTTAATCGATGCATTAATCGCATAATGAATAGAAAGGATAAATGTATTTTTGTGCATGTCAAATACGTAGGTGTTTGGTTTCAAATGAAAGCTGATTTCATTAATAGTAAGGTGGTGTGGATGAAATTAGTTTGTTCTCATCAATGCATGATTACAATACGAATAGAAATCTACTGTCAATAATTTTTTCATGTGATAAATAACTGAACATATAAGGTATGCGCATGGAGAGAAGTTGTGCAGGGCGGGGCTCCGCCACACAGGAAGACTCCGATTGGGTCAGTCGCCCGGGGGGCAGATCCCAAATCGGCCCGTTAAAAACAGATACTCAACTGTGAGTTGAGTTGGTTGTTGGAAATTGAAAAGGAAAGCTTAAGCTCAGCTCCCTCCTTGCTGGACGCTCTCAGCCATTTAACATCATGAATGAGCAGTAAACTGTGACCAAGACTCAAGCTTCCAAAGAACTTTAACATCTAAACGCCTCAGAAACTGAACCAACTTCCTGGGAGCGTCATCAAGTCAGAACGAGGCCAACCAACCACTGAAGAGTATTCTCGTGACAGCAACCTACCAAGCCGCCATCAGCGCGCAATCTTTTCTGAGCCGGGAAAAGACTGAACTCGACCGATAACAAAGTAAGACAAAAATCTCCTGAATCGGCTGAACTGGTTGTATTTACCTTTAAAGAGTAAAGATAGAAGAGTTCCAATGCGTGTGTGATTTCCCTCAGGTTGAAAACGAGCATTAGAACCTAAAACTCTCTTCAGATCAAAACAATTTCATTTTCTCAGACGTTTCATTGCAACGAATGTGTGTGTTTGTTTACGTCTTTTGTGTTATGTTGTTTAGCTTAGTATTGTGTTAGAGTAGTGAAATAAACTTTGATTCCATTTGGAAAATCACATAGCAACAGACATGAGATTTCTTAGTCTAAATTACTTGCCAAAAAGATAACGTTTTACCTGTGCTCATGAGCTTGATAACTAACTATTTGGTTTGTTTTATCGTTGGCTGCGAATAAGATAAACAAAATTGTTAAGAGATAACGTGCTGATTTTAATGCTTGCTGGACAAGTCGTTAATACGGTATCGTTAACAAGGTATAAGTTGGACATTCTGATTAATCTCAGTTAATCATATAAATATCGAATCTTAAGAGTGAATCCCTAAAAGCTAAAGTTAGAACAATGATTCTAATGATTACTTACACCGTTCAGTTTAGGATTCATTTGCTCATTAGTCTTGATTAGTTTACTCCCATCACCTGTTCATCCCTCGTCAGATGCACTATTTAAGTCATCCTTTCTGTTCAGTTTGTGTCCGTGATTGTATGTTGGCAGCGGCTATTTGCACGCTATTAGACGCTATTTACACTAAGTGCAAATAGCATATTTTTTTAGTGACAAATGCTATTTACACTAAGTGCAAATAGCGATGGATTCTATTTACACTAAGTGCAAATAGCAATAGTGTAAATAGCAGTATTTTTTAACGATATGCTATTTACACTAAGTGCAAATAGCTATAGATTCTATTTACACTATGTTAAAATAGCAAGATTTTCTGCTATTTATACTACTTATTGCGAATAGTGGCAATTATCTGCACCTCAGTATTATAGTACATTATAAAACAGTATGCAATAATAACGTACTGAGTGTAAATTATAATTTTAATTCAAATTTATTAAATGGATGCCACATTATTGGGACAATAAAGCCCTCCCTACACCTACCCTAACCCTACCCGATACTTTATTTTCAACTTTTTGATTACTTCCTTCATTTTTATAAAATTTTTATTAAATAAATGCCTTTCTGATGCGATATGAGATTTGAAAAGGGAGAAAAAAATGTTTGGCAAAAGGTGGGCTCGAACTCGGATCGATCGCGTCAAAAAGCATGCTCCTTAGAATCTACGCTACTGAAACTGATTTTGAACTGACTTCTTTTTTTATTGTTGACTAACCCAATCACACGTTAGTGGGCGGAGTTAGTGTAAATAGCCTTTGCCAACAAGATGGGCTATTTGCACTTAGTGTAAATAGACACTCCGTTGTATGTTACACCCTTCTACGTCTTCAAAAGTAAAATCAATTGTTTTGATATTCCTGCCTGCCTTGTCTTGTCTTCCCACCTGGATTATACGTAACAGTGACATTCTGAAGAGTTCAAATGTTTTTATCTTGCCATGGTGTAGACATGCCTGGAAAAAACCAAGCGCGTTACAGCACATGAGATTCTATTATGAGCGCACTTCTATTATGAGCGCGCTGTGCATCTGCATTTGAAATAACGAACTTGAGCATGCAAAAGACACGTCAATGACCCCATACACGTTCTCATTCAACCCACTTATATTTGAGTAATTACTGACTTGGGGACTGAATAGCCAGGCTGAAAACAGTTCCTTCCACAATCCCGACACCTCGGTGTGGAGATCAGCCCCCGAAATGGAGGTCGTAATTTTATAGGCAGGAAACATTCATCCCAATTTACTTTCAGGACAAACATCCTGCCTCTTAGCTGGCCAGTCAATGTTTCACTCTGCCACGGCATGAGTAACATCCTCCACCATCTCCTCATAAGCAAGAGATAAGTGGCAAGTCCTCAATGCTGAGCACATCCACCTCCTCATTTGCGATCCCCACAATCTCAGCCGCCAACAGCAGGGCCTGAACCGTGGGGACCGCAAGCCTGAGCACCCTTTTGTAGAACAGCTTATAACTGAATTTAACTCACTTCAGACTGATGAATGTTACACTGTTATTGATCTCAACTGAACCTACACTGAACTGATTTGAGCTAATGACATTATTATTTCCAGCAGAAGGAAGTGGATGAATAATCAGAAAGATATCAGTCCACAATTCTGACTTGTGACGCAGACTGGAATTAAACCACACCATTTTGGTTTGTCTTGCCAGAGAAGAATCCCAGGAGAAAAAAAAAAATGCACTTTCATAATGTACTTAAAGTGCTCTATTTTCACGCACTAATTTTGTACTTGTACTTTATACTAAAAGTTATTGTTTTTAACATATTTTCTCTGTATTGAAAAAAATTATTTAGTTACCATTTGTAGTACACTTGAACCCATCTTTCATACACTAGTGGGTTCAAGTATACTGTACTACAAGTGGTTTCTAAATACAAAAATAGAGATAGTATGTTAAAAGCACATTTTAGTTCATATTCATGGTGTCCCAAAATAGCACATTTGAGTACACTTCGGTGTCCTTGAGATTATCTTAAGAAGTACTAAATAATATTTTTAGTACAAAATTAGTGTGTTAAAATAGACCACTTTAAGTACATTATGGAAGTGTTTATGTTTGTGAAGCTCTATTGTATAAAGCACTATAGAAATAAAAGTGACTTGACTGCAATTTTTTTCCAGCAGTTGATTTGGTCAGTTTTGTGTTTACAGTTTAGGCATTGCCAGTTTCTTGCAGTGTTAGATGATCACAAAATAACATTTAAAAACAAAACAATAAGAACATTTGAGACTATAGACACATCTAGCACTGTTATTGCTAGAGCCAGGTTAGCCGCTGCAGCCATACGTGCCACCATCTTGGATTTCTTAGAGACAAACATTTTACAGAGAAGGGGGAACTGAATTATTTGGATAGGTGTTTTTCCAATAAACCTGTGCTGATTACAGACAACCCAGGATGTTGTCCTATCTGTTGCTGCCTCACAAGCAAGACTTTTCGTTGCTTTCTCTGCCTTCACAGGCCACAGACTCAGAGTCGTAGCATTGTTATATCTGTTATTGCCTGCTATCACACAGGCTGAGACTCAGAAGCATGGAATCTGTTATTGTCTCTTTCTTCACAGGTCTCAGAACATGGATGCATCTGTTAATGTCACTTCCCTCATGGGTCAGAGGCTCAGAATGTCGAATCTGTTATTTTCTCACAGGATGGAGACTTCTATCTCTTTCCAATGAGGACGAGATTGCATTAGATAATCTAAAGTGCACACAGTTAGAACAGATCTTTAAAGTGTCTTTACTGTATTAGCAGTAGTGGTATTAGTAGTAGCATTTTGCAATTATTTCTATTTATTTCATAATTTTGCAGGTATATAACTATAATAAAGAATAACAATATTATGTAAATTGTATTTATATTATTATTTTAAATCATTATTTTTCTTATTGGATTAAATTATTGCAGTACTTTCTGGGACTTCTTACTCTGTGCCTGCGTTATTTTTTTTATTATATTTGTTTTGACAGGTATTGTTGAAAGCAGCATAATGTTGATGCCTACCTTGTGAAACAGCTTTTGCATCAGTCTATGATGCCTTAAAATGCTTTTGTCTTTGTAGGCAGATCTTTGTAGGCAGTTTTGAAATGGAGCCATAAAATCACAAACAGTGAGGAAGTAAAGCAATCTCATTGGGCCCATGGGTCACCACACAGAGCTGATGACAGCACACTGTCAGCTTGTGCCCTTGACTCACCGAAGGACATGTCATTTGGAAATTACAGCCCAAGTGAGAAGGGACATACTGACTGAATACTCCTGCCTGCACATTCCATCATCTTTACATTTAGATAAATGTTTTCATTAAGGTGCTACTAAACGTTAATTATTTAAATCATCACAGGGCATGGGACTGCTATATGAATCCAGCTAATTGAGACAGTGACTGGCCAAAGTTGGTAAAAAAACATAAATATAATAATAATAATAATAACAAAAGTAAATTATGCTGCTTATGCTGCTGATTTCTGGTATGTGCATGTTATCTATATTAGTGACACTGGCCTGGATTGGGGATTTAAAACAGCATCTAGATTACTACAATTCATCCACTAGCTGTGTTTCCACTATCGGGTTGTCCTACTGCGTTCAAGGGCCAGCCGTTTCTACTGCCACTTCCAGAGACTGATCAAGCCTCCTCAAGGCCAACTGCCAAGGGCTTTTTGCCCAGTCAAATACCTTGGTCCAAAGTGGGCCAACTGGAGCTTGAGTTGTCTTATATGGACAAAGGCAGAGTCAAAAGAGAGTTAGTGTCGCAGCTGATTTGTGTTTATCGTTTAAGTATACTATTTATAGATTTGGCAGAATGCTAAAAGTTGTATTGCAAAACACTTTTGCTGCTATTGAGGTGGGATACAGGTAAGGTTAGGGACAGGTTTGGTGGTATGGGTAGGTTTAAGGGTGGGTTAATGTGTAAGGGATGGGTCAACAGAGTAATTATAGATGTAATTACAGAAATTAATTACAGATGTAACTAATAGGTATTTTTAAAAATATAAGTACAATGTAAAAACGTGTGTACACAATAAGTGCACTGTATCAAATTATTATTTTAAATGTAAGTACACAGTAGTTAAGGCCACCTAATATAAAGTGGGACCTAAATTACAAAATTGTAAATAAGCAGCAGTCAGTGTTGGGGAAAGTTATTTTTAAAAAGTAATGCATTACAATATTGCGTTACTCCCTAAAAAAGTAACTAATTACATTACTTAGCTACGTTTTATGGAAAGTAATCCGTTACATTACTTTTGCATTACTTTTTAAATATGAGCAGGGCTTGATTGTTTTTAATACAAGAAGTTCTAATTATAGCCAATGTAAAAGCCCTTTCACACCAAAAAGTGTAATGAATAAATTTCAGACTGAAGGAAAAGTAAATTTACATCAAATGCGTCATATTCTAAGTTTGCATTTCACTGTTTTAATTCATTTTGATGAATACTAAATCAGTTTTTTTGTGGGATGAATTAAGGCACACTCACATTTAGTCTATGTTCACAAAGTCAGTCAATAAACTGGCGTTACTTTTTTGACTCAGATATTTTCTTGTAAATTAAAAAGTAATGCGTTACTTTACTAGTTACTTTAAAAAAGTAATATTATTACGTAACTCGCGTTACTTGTAATGCATTACCCCCAACACTGGCAGCGGTACTAACCCTCTCCTGAGAGTCCTGACTCATATAAACTCCACCTTTGTCCATGACCACACCTTACGCCCCACACTGAGAATCTGTGTCCTTCAATTAAAACCTGATCCATGTCTAATCAAAACTGTCTCTGTGGAAATCTTATTGGGGACTTCTAAAAATCCTTCCTCCTTCCACCTTGCAAAGGTGCTGGTCCAGCTGTTAAGGGCTACTGTACAGCTGTTCAGTTTGTCGCCTTGCCAGCACTGGTCTTAATTTGACAACTGTCCCTATCAACTGTCAGAATTTTTTTCTTTATTCCAGAGACTACACAAGAAGATCCTCATTCACAGACCAATTCCAATTTATTTAGTTCATTCACAAATGAGATGCCTTGTTTAGTGCTGCATCTCAGACTAAATCGGACTAAATTAGACTAAATCAGACAAAAACAACCCCAGTTAAACACATCTGAACCAGCTAATCTAAGTATTTCAGATTACTAAAATCTTCCAGGCTGGTGTGCCCTCCCGGAGCAGAATTGGACATCCCAGAGTTAGTAAAAATACAGCTAAATTTGCTAAACTGCTAAACTAAGAACTGAATATGAACATATAGATGGAGATGGTATCATTGTGTCTAATTTGCAATACGTTATGATCTGCAATCTTTGCTCAATCTGAAACTCTGTTTTGGACACTGACGACAATGTTTTGGGTGTCCGGCCCTATTCTCCACTGTTCTCAGTGGACATCCTGGATTAAAATCAGCCAGGGAAGCTTTATTTTAAATAACTTTTTTTATATCACGAAACCTGGATTTTATCTTCACGACCGAAACTAGGACAAAAGATGGGGATTTAAACGCTTTTTCTTGAACTTGTTCCTCAGAACTCCACCTTTTTTAACTCCCCTGGATGATAAGTGGGATTAGTTGTTGTCTTTAAAAACAACTTTTATGGCTTGACCATTCCATCAGATGCATATGGCAGTTTTGAGTTACAAAATGTTTTTTTTTAAGGAATTGGCAGATCCTGTTATTTGCAATTACATATCGACCTTAACAATCATATATCTTTTTAAACAAATTAGCAGACTTCCCGGGGGTTATACTATCAAGGTTTGATAAAATGTATTTTATATATTGAGGTAAATAATATATTATTTATATGTGGACCTACACATACTCATAGTTACACTTTGGACCTGTTATTTTACACATGGTTTTAACATCTTGGATACTGGTTTTCCTCACCTTTAATCTTATTTACTACTGCTTTTCCTGGTCGATTTGACACGATGCAAGCCCAAAGGACTCCAGTTTTCTGTTTGATTCAGGACTTAAATTGTGTAATTTATTTCCATCTTCTTTATGCTTTTATCACATCTTGTCTGGACTATTGCAGCTTACTCTATTATAGAGTTAATCACTTTTCCACTGAGCGCTTGCAAATGGTCCTAAATGCAGGCTTTTGACTGGCATATGTAAATTTGAGTACATCACCCCATCCTGATTTTCCTCCACTGGAGGCCAGTTAAATTTAGAGTGGGCTTCGAAATGTTAACATTAATGTACACAAAATTAAATGTTTTTAAAAGATTAGTTAATCAAGCACTGGTTTATCTCTCGGTGTTGTTGTGTCCACAAGTCATTGAGAACGCTTACATCTGGACACTTATGAATGCTCTCTATCCCCAGGTCCAAACTGAAACACCATGGCGATCAAGCTTTTGCTATAGCTGGTCCAAAATCTTCTGTTATCTATCTGAACATGGGATAATCTATTCCTGTTTTTCAGTCCATGCTTAAACTGTAAAAATTTGAACATGCATTTACAGCTCAATGATGTGTTAACTGTAGATTGTGTTTGTGCATTAAACCGGTGACAGTTGAGTGCATTAAGCGTTCCACATTTGATTTTTTCAGTTGATTATAAGTGCATCATCTGGTTATTTAAAGTGCACTTTTTCTTTTTGGGATTTTTATTGTGCGCACACTACCCACACAATTTTATAATAAAAAATGCATTAACAGTGCAAGTGCAAGTATGCAAATTGGGACGCACATTATATTGATAAAGTATCTGATTCTACAAAACATTAATACCTCTACCCTGAATGATACCTCAACAGTCTGAC
The DNA here is from genome assembly GCF_936440315.1 of Barbus barbus. Lineage (NCBI taxonomy): Eukaryota > Metazoa > Chordata > Actinopteri > Cypriniformes > Cyprinidae > Barbus > Barbus barbus. The sequence goes on along the minus strand of NC_136721.1, from coordinate 2,868,245 downwards.
ACATCAATAGTCATTCAACTCATACCATGTCACTGTTATACAAAATCAGCAAATAAACAAAAATACCATATATACAGTCACTTATTAAAATAGGTCACTCTTACAGTGACACTTTAGGTGCAGCAAATCTAAAGTCACGTTCAACAGTAGCCCCTGCTGGGTCCTAACATTCAGCTAGCTATATAAATAAAAATTAAGATTCAAATTTCTACTATTAAACCTATGGGGCACTCGCCTGGTTCACTTTAATTATGTCTTTTTTTTGGCTTTGTTTATTACAATGTGCTGTGGGTGCACTGTAACTTTCAACAAACAGACAGCAGAAATATTTACAGGTCATGTAATAGCTCTGTGTTGATTGTGACATTATTTTAGCAGAAGGTTCTGTCTCACAGAGGGAAGATTCACGTTGTTGGCTGTTATTTCATTACCCTCACGATTGGACGTCCTGACCAGAGTGGCATTCAGTAATGGAATTTATTTTCCTGGGAATGCATATCTTCTGGGGGTAGACAGTACAGGCTATCTCTCGGAATGAGAACGAACAAGCACGAAATTGATATTGCTTACGCATCAAGTGTATGTTAATATACAACCCCTACATGTGCTCCACTACACAGCTAATATATCTAGCAGCAAAACATCAACTCTAAATGTGTTCTTCTGGGCTATACCACTCTACGCCAGCAATAACCTAGTTGGCTTGTCAATCAACACTGAGTGCTTACGGACGTTTTTTGCTGGCCCAGCATAGAACCTAAAGCTTTATGAAAAATTTGAGAAGGAATGGTCTGCAGATATACTCAAAGCAAGCATTAAAGTGAAAAAGAAGGTCATGAAATAGCGAATATAACTGAAGCAGATGATGATGATGAGAACATTTTGGAATGTAAGTTTATGTTAAAAAGAACTGGCAATTGTCTCATTTTTTTTCTGTGGTCTTGACTAAATGAATTTTGGACAGAAATGAAAATTACACCACATGTGTGTCTCTGTTATATGAATATGTGTCAGAACTGAAGTTGGTTTGTTATGCATGATGCCTGGTTGAAGATCCCAGAAAAGTGCTGAACAAGTTTATTCCAGAGAGAAAGAGTTACATGAAAAATAATCCTTAGAAAATATATGACAATGTAGATCCTAATGTTTGCCACAGCCTTTGTCTGTAATCGCTACAAGCTCATGTGCACAGCAAGCACTGCATCTGTTGCTAAGAAACTGTATAGCAATGCCTTCTTGCTTCTGTTTTATGTGTTGCATATAATGGCTTCAGCGATGGTGTCAAGTCGTTGACATCTAACTCTACAAACTTCTCCCCCATTGTGGCTTCTGGCTCTGGCACTCCTGATGTGTTCATTCATGCTTCCCCGGCTGTCAGCACAGTAAGCAGCAGGTACCGTGGAGATTCACAGGTCATGTGCATTGGAATTGAGACTTGTTTACTTGAATTGTTTGGTTAGCAGGAAACAACCCCTCTAAAAAAAATGTTGTTGTTCCTCTAATCTAATCTGCCCATTGTGCCAAAGTAAACAGCCTTTGTTTAATTTTCTGCATGAGATGAAAATTATTTGTTCCAAGAGAGTACAGATATTATTCACAATGGCCCATCTTTCAACATCTGGGTAAAGACTGTGAATGTTCTTCTCACTACTCATGGGTGAAATTTGATGTGCTAGGAAACACCCCATTATGCTGTGGCAGCGGCATTTGCATGTCCCTGTTGAACAACAGGATCCAATAAGCATGTTTGCTAACAGCTCTCTTTTGCTAACTTCAAACTGAACTGACACATAACATGAGGACAGCCAAACTTGTAGGAAGCAGATTCTAAGGGGAAAATGCATATTTAATTTCTTGCCTCTGATATCGGTGCCAAATGTGATGCCCCATGTTTGTGAAAAATGGAAGAACTGGTGTACAGTATAAGTGCACCTCTATCTTCCAGTAACTAAAACCCTTGGCCTCAGTGAGCGTAGCTAACCTTCATCCTTCATGGTAGTGGAACTTAACTGCAGGTAATTTGAGCCCTGAATCCATGAAGGGCTAACCACTCACACGGGAACTCATTTAAACAGAATCACTCTTACCTTCTACATGTAATAGCCTTCCCAGAAGAGCTAAGTGAGTGATGTTCTGATTATTAGCAGCAGAATAATCATGCAAAACCATGTGGTGAGGAGGGAGAAAAAAGCAGCCATGAAAGAACAAATCATATAATATTTTAACTTTCCTCAGATTTTTTCATGCATCCTTTCAATATAATCTATGTGCTCAATCTTCATTCTAGTATCTGAGTGATTGATGGAGAGGGATGTGTGAGCATATCATGAAAGGTTACACCACACACTGACATTTTCACTATCATGTTGAGTTGTAAAAGGCAAGTCTTTCCCAGGCACTATAGAGAACCTCAGTGTGAGATCGGTCTAGCTGCAGACTTGTACTGGCATTCTTTGACTTGCACTCTCTGACTTGCATTCACCACCTGCATTCTCCACTGACTACGACACCACCTATCAATACATAGTAGCACCAATTAAGAATTACTTCCAGCGAAGGTCAAGAAATATTGCCTTGTTTTTTTTTCCGCTATGTTGAAACCACTGCAGGCTATAGTTTACCATTCCACATTTCTTTACCTTCTCACATTGAAAATGTGGCAGTGGAGGTGATTGTGCAGGTGTTGCTGACTTAATATCTAAACTGAATGAAATTACAATGAAATGTAGTGTCTTTTATTATTAGCAAAATAAATTGGGAATTGTTTTGGGGACAAATTATTTATAAAATAAACTCACTAGATGTATGTTTATCAAAGAGCATACAACAAGCCATAAAAATATAAAAAATGTTGTATACTAAATTACAAAAGCATTAAAAAAAAAAAACACGTAAAGACACTCATTAAACAATATGCTTCAAAGGCCAGGGAGAACAGATAGGTCTTGAGATGAGACCCATCTTGCACGTAACCTGGGAACAATAAAGAACAATTGATTGGCTGATCTCAGGGACCTTTGAGAATGATTAATACTGGTATAAACAGCAACCATTCCATGTAAAGCTTGAAACATTGGCTAATACCCAAATATAGGCATTGCAATAATCTAAACAAGATTACATAAATGCATGTATTAATTTTCAAGATACGCAAATGACACAATATGTTTCAATTTTGGAACAACTCTGAGATGGAAGAAACCACTCTTCATAACAGCTTTGATATGCTAATCACATTTGAGCTCAGAATCAAAAATCACCTTCAGATTTTAAGTTTCTGTTCAGTTTATTTAAAAAATGGAGGAGGAATATGGAGGAATATGTTCAGATAATCCAATCAATCAGCATCAGAGGAAGTCTATATATAGCCCTATCTTACCACCATTCTGCAACAGTGTTCTGAAATCTGGCCTCGCTTTAAGTGGGCATCATATCTGAAAATGTTAAGACACGCCCTGATTAATGCAGATATTTAGATCTCACACAGACTGATAAAGCTCAACTATACAACCTGTATGATTCTCTATATGATCCACAGCTTGACCTGATTAAAACAACAGATAGTTTGACTAAGATTGTGTAAGGACCACCCATTGATCCAGTAATGGCATTCAATGGCATGGGTGAAGGTATAATGTGTGTAAATCTCTTACTTACGCTTCTGCAAAGGTCTCTTAATTTATAATGATTGAATTTCAATTGTTTTCTGCCTGTGTTTTATCTGACTCCAATTTAAAGTGATCATTAAATTTAGATAATTAAATTTAATTTGTGTTTATAATTAAGAACTGTTCACAAATATTGGTTATGTATTAATTTAGGTATTTGATATTTCTGGACATCCCATACTTTCAATTATTCATCCACCATGGATCATGGATCTCATGGTCACTACTAGCCAGTCCAACTTTAGTCAAAGGCTGCAAGATTAACCTATACCATTAAGTCGATCACCTACTGCTTGCTCAGAACAAAAAGTGTAGTTTGTCGGTGTAGTTTTTGTCATGAGTCCGGGTCCGGCACTTCTCCCTGTTGCCACAGGAGGCCACCATCTCCCGTCCTCCCGGACTCATTTCCCATAACCAAATACACCTGCCACATCACTCACACCTGCCGCATCATTATTACACTCACGACACTCGCAGCTGTTCCCCATTGCCACAGATAATTTAGTCTCCCCTCTCCCACCACTCTGCCTGGTTGCGTTATTTGAGATTTGATATTTCATGTGAGTGTAATTCTAGTGTTTGCTCGGATCTGGGATACATGCACTGTGTTGCCGTTTTGTATCCCAGTCCGTTTCTGTTTTGTTTTTGTGCCGTGTTGGCCTTTTTGTTTCAATTAAAGAGCACCTTCCCTGCACTTGGACCCTGACTCCGTCTTTTCGCGGCGCTTCTTCGCCGTGCCGTGACAGAACGCAACCAGCAAGCATGGGTCCAGCAGGGAGGTTGCTCAACATCCGCCAGGGAGACCGGAGCATGGAGGAGTATGACAGGGACTTCATTGGAGTGGCTCGGCGGTTGGCTATGGATAAAACCTGCCTCATGGTCTTCTTTTACGGAGGCCTGGCCGAGCCCTTCAAGTCCCTGGTGTCATACTGGGACCCCGAGGAGTCGCTGGAGGACTACATCGATCTGGCTCTGCAGGTGAGCGGCTCAGCCTTCAAGGTGGAGTTAGCTGTGGAGCCCGTTCACAGTTCTCCCGAGGCGGCGATCCGGGGGGCGGCAGAGGCATCGGCGGCCGCGCCTAGTGCCTCGCACACGCTTCCGGAGCATCCTGGGCTGATGCACAGCGTGCAGGATCCCCCACTGATGTCGGTGCGAGCAGCGTGGTCTGCTCGTGGTCTTTCCAGGGCGGCGGTGCCCGCTCACAAGGCTTCCGAGGCGGCGGTGCCCGCTCACAAGGCTTCCGAGGCGGCGGTGCCCACTCACAAGGCTTCCGAGGTAGCGGTGCCCGCTCACAAGGCTTCCGAGGCGGCGGTGCCCGCTCACAAGGCTTCTGAAGCGGCGGTGCCCGCTCACGATCCTCTCGAGGCTGCGGTGCCCGCTCACAAGGCTTCCGAGGCGGCGGTGCCCGCTCACAAGGCTTCCGAAGCGGCGGTGCACGCTCACGTTCCTCCCGAGACAGCTGTGCTCGCTCACGTTCCTCCCGAGACAGCTGTGCTCGCTCACGAAGCTCCCGAGACAGCTGTGCTCGCTCACGAAGCTCCCGAGACAGCTATGCTCGCTCACGTTCCTCCCGAGACAGCTGTGCTCGCTCACGAAGTTCCCGAGATGGCGGCGGTGTCCGCTGATGTTCCCCACCCTGATGTGCCCCCCGAAGCGGTGGAGCCCACCATTGCCCACTGCAGGGTGGCAGCTCCACACACACCGCTGTGGTGGCCGCTGGTTCTGCCCTGGGTCTCCATCCCGCCGGCGCTGCCTCAGGCCCCAGGTCCCCCTCCGCTACACGGTCTCCAATGACACACCTGCTGCTCCATTCATCCATAAATAAAATCTAGCAAAATAAATAAACATCAAGTAAAAAATGTATTTACACCTCTAGTAAAAAAGTAATTTAAAAGAAAATTCCATAAGGACCTAGTGTTAACTAAGGCCAAATTCAGAAGAGGATGCGATGGCGGGGTCATGTCCAGTTGAACGAAATCTAGTTCTAGATGTAGGTTTGAACAGTTCAGTCCTCCATGGTGAATCTGTAATCTTGGAGGAGCAGAAAAAACAGATGATTAAAAATATTCATAAGAATGCAAGGGAAACTTCATCAAAGATTGTATAAAAGAAGCAAATGGCCATCTGATTCTTATTCCGTCACCACCATGTGTCCCTCTCTTCCTGCTGATCTTTCTTAGAGGAGGAACACAGCAAGATAGTGTAGTGATTGATAGGGAATGTCCTGCCTTGTAATGATGGCTGTGATAGTAGTGTACTTACGGTAGTTCTATTAACCAGTCTGCGCATTGCTTTCCTGTATCAGAACGAGAGTGACTAGGAAGTAAATCACCACACCCTTGGCTCTGTCTCCGTGTGTATTATTTCCCCACAAATATTACATTGGCGACGAGGAAATAAAGTAAGGAATCCACGACAGTAACAACTACTGCAGATTCCCGGTGTATGAAAGTCATCAAAACTGCAGCAGTTCGCTTGTTTTCAAGCTTGGAAGAAATCGAAAACGGCTAACCCGTGTTCTTGCTGCGTTGCGGAAGCGCAAGGTAGCCATCTTGTGGTGAGCGGAAGAATTGAAATGAAGAGCAGTCTTACGCAAAGAAATAGACTGTAATTGCAAAACGGAGTTTAACACAGAGTCAATTAAAGAATTCTACTGGAAGGGGGAAATTGTAAAGTGAAAGAAAATGTCAATGATAGGAAGAGTGCCTGAATTTGACAATAAGAAAGAAGATTTTGATTCCTATTTGGAACGTTTTGAAAGATGGCTGTCTGCAAACGAAATTCCAGCAGAAAAGAAAGCGGATGTGTTTTTGAGTGTGCTAAGTGCCACTGACTATGGACTGTTGAAAAATCTAATTGCTCCAAATAAGGTCTCAGACAAGACATATGACGACATTACGAGTGCCCTGTCTCTGCATTTCAAGCCAAAGCCTATTCTGATTGCAGAGCGCTTCAGGTTTTACAAAAGACAGCAAAAGCCAGATGAAACAGTGACTGAATACATTCTTGCACTTAAGAAATTAGCCAGCACTTGTGAGTTTGGACAATTTTTGAATGATGCTCTGAGAGATCAGTTTGTCTGCGGTCTCTCAGGAGAAGAATATCACAAGCGACTGTTATCAGTAAAGGATCTTACCTTCATAAAGGCCTGTGATATGGCGCTTGCTCTTGAGTTGGCAATGAAAGACACTAAGGAATTGAGGGAGCGTGTGGAAAAACAAAAAGGAGAAGTCAATAAGGTGAACGAACAGGTCTCCAAGGCTGTGAGTGAAAAGTGGAGTAACAAAAAGACAAACAACTCCCGTCAAAGCCACAAGGGGGACCCAAGAACTAATCAGCATTCCTTCAGAGGGAAACAGCAGCAATGCTATAGATGTGGGAAAGACAATCACCGGCCAAATGAATGCTTCTACCGCACCGAAACATGCCACGGCTGTGGAAAAGTCGGACATATCAAAAGAGTCTGTAGGAAAATAAAACAAAGTGATAAAGCTCAAATGGTAACGGCGAATGGTGAAACTGATGACTCGGATGACTGCCAAGATGACGAACTGGACTTGTACACAGTGTACACTGCTCAAGGAAACAAAGATGGCATTTTCGCTGAATTAGAGTTGATGGGAGTGCCAGTTAAAATGCAAGTGGATACTGGAGCATCAGTGTCCTTAATCCCACAGTGTCTCTATGAGGAGCACTTGAAAAGCTGTCCTTTGAAGCCCGCAGGCATTCGTCTGTCATCATACACTGGCGACACAATACCGGTGCTGGGAAAAATGCAAGTACCAGTGAAACATGAGGGACGGGAGTGGATGCTGCCTCTCGTTGTCGTAAAGGGAAATAAACCGCCATTACTGGGAAGAAATTGGCTGCGGAAGCTAAAGCTGAACTGGGAAGGAATATTCAGCCTTGACGACAACAAAGGAGATGAACACCTCTCACTGCAGGGAGTATTAGAAAAGCACAAGGAGCTGTTCAAAGAAGGCTATGGAAAGATCAAGGATTTTAAAGCAACCATAAGAGTGCAAGGTGACGCCAAGCCAATTTTCCACAAGCCAAGACCAGTGCCCTATGCACTGAGAGAATCAGTGGAGAAAGAGCTAGAACGCCTTCAGAGGAATGGCATTGTCACTCAAGTGGAAAGGAGTGATTGGGCGGCGCCTATTGTCGTAGTACCTAAGAAAGACAAAGCGGTGAGATTGTGTGGTGACTATAAAGTGACTGTAAATCGATGCATACTGCCAGAAGATTATCCTCTTCCAAATGCTGAGGATCTGTTTGCCACTCTGGCTGGCGGGACGGTGTTCAGTAAGATCGACCTGTCTTTTGCCTACCAGCAATTGCAGTTAGACCCGGAGTCAGAGCAGTATCTTACCATAAATACACACAAGGGCCTCTTCAGATACCACCGTCTTGCCTACGGTGTCTCTACAGCTCCAGCAGTGTTTCAACACACCATGGACCAGATACTGCATGGAATGGACAAGGTCGTGTGCTTTATGGATGACATACTGGTGTCAGCACCGACGAAGGAAGAACACCTGAAAATATTGGATCAAGTGATGACAAGACTGGAAAGGTATGGGGTGAGAATCAAGCAATCAAAGTGTGCATTCCTCCAGGACTCAGTGGAGTACCTGGGGTACAGAGTAGATGCACAGGGGCTTCACCCAACAGCAAGTAAAGTGGATGCCATTGTGAACGCACCAGCCCCTCAGAATGTGACCGAACTAAGATCCTTCTTGGGGCTGCTAAATTACTATGGAAAGTTTATGGCAAACCTGTCCACAGTGCTTCACCCACTTCACCAATTGCTACAAGTCGACACACCGTGGAAATGGTCTCCACAATGTGAGGACGCCTTCAAGGGATGCAAGCAGCGTCTCCTAAGCAGTAAATGCCTCGCGCATTATGATCCAGAGAAACCTCTCCGGCTTGCCTGTGATGCCAGTCCATATGGTGTTGGAGCCGTAATTTCTCATGTACTACCCTCGGGAGAAGAGCAACCAATTGCTTTTGCATCAAGGACTCTCACATCAAGTGAGCAAAATTATGCTCAAATCGAAAAAGAGGCATTGAGCATAATATTTGGGGTCAAAAAGTTCCATAAGTATCTGTATGGGAGAAAATTTGTGCTGTTGACTGATCACAAGCCACTGTTGACAATCCTTGGCCCTAAATCTGCAGTACCCACTCTGGCTGCCCTCCGCATGCAACGCTGGGCTTTGATCCTTTTAGCCTATGATTACGACATCCAGTATAGAAGATCCTGTGACCATGCAAACGCAGATGCACTGTCGCGTCTCCCATGCAGGGGTGACACAGATGGGAGCACTGATGGAAGTGGAGAGTTCTGTGTGTCATATGTGGATGACTTACCTGTGTCAGCGACTTACATTGCCACAGAGACAAGACACGATCCAGTCCTCTCCAAGGTTCTTGATCTTACATTGTCAGGATGGCCAAAGTTTGTGCCCAACCTAGATCTGAAACCTTTCCATGTGAGGAAGGATGAGTTGTCTACAGACCAGGGATGTGTTCTCTGGGGCTCAAGGGTAATCATACCACCCAAGTACAGACAGAGACTCTTGTCAGATCTGCATGATGGACATCCAGGAATAACACGGATGAAGGCTTTAGCCAGAAGCTTCCTGTGGTGGCCTGGGATAGATCAAGAGATAGAGAGTCACGTAGGTCAGTGCGCTGCATGTGAGATCACTCTGAACAGACCTGCAGTAGCACCCCTTCATTCTTGGTCATGGGCTACTTCACCATGGGAAAGAGTGCATGTCGATTTCGCCGAAATCAACAAGCAGCACTACCTACTGGTAGTAGATGTTTACTCAAAATGGTTAGAGGTACTGCCCATAAATCAGACATCAGCAGAGAAGACTGCACAACTTCTCCGGAACCTCTTTGCATCATATGGATTACCAAAGGTGCTTGTGTCAGACAATGGCCCTCCATTTCCATCAGCAGAGTTTGAACAGTTTCTCAAGAACAACGGAGTCCGCCACATTCTGTCACCACCTTACCACCCTGCATCCAATGGGGCAGTAGAGCGAGCTGTACAAACTTTCAAGAAAGCATGGGCTAGACTTGAAGCTCAGTCGGTGTCACAACAGCAACGCCTTGCTCGGTTCCTGTTCACGTACAGAAACACTCCTCACACAGTCACCGAACGCACTCCAGCTGAAATGTTTCTAAAAAGACAGCCACGCACTCGTCTGTCACTAGTTAAGCCTGACATGTCTGCAGTAGTGGCCAAGCATCAGTTACAGCAGAAGAAGGCTCATGACAAGCGTGCTAAGTCACTCCGGACATTCAGTCTCGGGGAGGGGGTGTTAGTTCGAGACTTCAGACATCCCAAGAAGCTGTGGATATCAGGAGTAATTCTGAAGCAAAGAGGACCTCTGACCTATGACGTTCAAGTTGGTCATCGTCAAGTCAAGGTACATGTGGATCATTTGCGTGCATCCAAAGTTTCAAGCTGGTCGAGCAGAAAGGATAGTGAAGATTTCATGGACTATGTAGATCCTGAGGAACAACAAGAAGACATAGAACAGCAAGATGCTGCTGCTGGTCCGCCGCAAGTTGTCCTACCAGCACGCCGCTATCCTGAAAGACAGCATACCGCTCCAAAAAGACTCAATCTCTAAGTATTATGTAGAGATCATTAGTTAAGTAAGAAAGTTCAGAGTTCCAAATAGTTCCTGTAATTCATGCAGATAAGTTATGCAGATACCTAGGGTAAGTGAATGTCATAAATCTGATAACTGCATTGGCTGTTATAGCAGGCTGTTTGTTAGTCATAAGGGTTAAAATCTAGAGGGGAGGAGTGTAGTGATTGATAGGGAATGTCCTGCCTTGTAATGATGGCTGTGATAGTAGTGTACTTACGGTAGTTCTATTAACCGGTCTGCGCATTGCTTTCCTGTATCAGAACGAGAGTGACTAGGAAGTAAATCACCACACCCTTGGCTCTGTCTCCGTGTGTATTATTTCCCCACAAATATTACAGATAGTTGGCGAACACAATCCCCTCCAGGTTGATTGAACCTCATTCAATCAACCTGGAGTTGATTGAGAGCAAGAAGCAGGACAAACTTCCAAGTAAACTACCATACAATTTCTGATGTTAAAGCTTGACAATCAAAGGTCAACACTGAGTCTACACAATACCAGTGTGACACCATACAGAATAAAAGCAGCACAAATGCTGAACGAACAGGTGCAACAAACTAAGACAGAGAATACAGGCATGCTGTCAGGCAGGGTTTCCAGGTTTGTGTAACAAAGGCAGCCCAATTGGTACTCAAAAATAGTCTCGTCACAACCAAAACTAGCCTAATCACATTCTGGGGAAATTGTCTATCAAAACTGACTGACAAAATCACTCCAAAAATCCCATTCCAGGGGTCAAAATCTCCTTCCATGTAGGTAGAAATCACTAAACTTAAAAAACAACCGGCGGCAACAGTATAAAAGTAGCCCAATGGCAATAGACCAGCATCAACTTGAATCTCCAGCTAATTAATAGTAAGTAATTATACAAATAAATAATTGTTACAATGTAATCTATCAACATTTGATGGTTTTTCAAGCAGGTTTTAACTACTTTCCATTGCAACAATGACTTAACAGTATAGGAACAATCAAGGAGGATTGTTCAATCATAAGCTTTGTTGTTGTTTCTGTCTCTGAAATCCCCAAACTCAGAACTCTCAAAACTTATTTTCCCCCACTCGCTTTTTTGTCTTTCCAGATTTATCTTTTTTCCTGTTAGCCAAACAACAACTTCACCTTGGGGTACCATTTTATTCCTTACAAAAAGTGGACTACACTTTTCTGTCAATGTACATACGTGGTCTAGAATGCACTTTTCTGTTCTAGAGTGTTGAGCAAAGGCTGTACAAGTCAAGTCAAGTAGCTTATCTCTGCTGCATAGTGTCTCTATTTTGCCCGGTTACATCACCGACATTCGGCATAGACAAGGTGTCAGTGTTCTTGTTGCAAATCCATTTCACTCTAAACCCAAGGCATGTTCATGTTCATCATATTTTTTGAGGTGGTGAGTAAAAGGAGAGCTCTTTGTGGAGGTGAATTTTCACACCATTCTCCGGAAACAAACGTCATGTTGTGTCACCAGCTGTCAACTAATAGTCCCTGTCATTGGTGATTGATTCCACTGCACCTGCTGAGATGACAGTTTCATTTTTATTGAACTGTCTCAAAAAGGATCCTCGGAGAGAGATAAAGTTTCGACCACTTAGCTTTTTGACTTGCCCATTAGCTATTTGACTTGCCCATTTCAATAAATGATCTAAACTTCAATCCCAATTGTATTTTTATTCATTCAATATGTTTTGCCACTTGAAGTACTTAAAGAATCCAGGCTAGTGGCAGATATCTTCATCCTGGCATACAGGATTGATGGGTACTGCCGCTGTCCCAAAACACAGCTTGATTGTTCAGTTTCCACATACAAAAGACAAAATACATACATATAATAGAAAGTGTGATTAAATCCATTTTTTGACTAAAGACTCTTTGGCCACGTACACACTACAGCTAAATCCGGTTGTCAGTTCACCTTTTGCTCCTTAATAGCGTTCTGTACACACATAATTCACTAAAATACGGGAGTGACAACCGCATTAACTCCTGAAAAATACAGGTAGTGACAACCGCATTTACAAAAATTCTACGCAGTGTGTACTGAACCGAACTGGACATCTAGTTGTTAATGACATTTGAACGTGAATCGGTGTCTTCATCTGTATGTGAGATGCAAGAAAATAACCGTGAAAGAAGTCTTAACTTAGCACGGGGCTAGCTGCGCTCATGAGCCCTGCGATAAAGTGTTGCCAGATCTTCATAGAAAAAAGCAACAAACAAGGACAAGCACAAAAACACTAACACACCCAAATGCTTTGTTTTATAACACCAAAAAAATCTCATATCCACAATAGATTATTTTATTAACTTCATAAAGTGCCTATCCTAATCAGATAAGACCAAACAACATGCCTAAAAGCGCTTGTAAATATGAGGACATGGCAACACTGCAAGACAGCGCTCTCTAAAGCAGCCTCCCGACCACAAACACAACGCTGCATGTCTATCATCAGTAGTTTAGTTAAAATTGACAGACAAAAAGAGTCTTTAATCAAAAAATAGCACATAAAAAACGGCTAAACCTTTACTCACTCCCGCAAGACGACAGAAATTTGCTATGGTTACAAATGCGGGAGTGAATGCTGTTCCGTACACACATGGAACGATAATTTACGGGACTCACTCCCGCATTTAAATACGGTTGTCACTCCTGAAACTTGTAGTGTGTGCGTGACCATCAATACATGTGGCAATACACAACAAACAAAACTAATTGTCATATTCTCAATTGCACATGGTAAATTTTCAGTTGGCCCCAAACTGATGTTTATTATGTTTAATAATAGACGCAATGCAGGAAATATATGTTTTAATGGTTTGATTTTAGTACTAATACACATTTGTTGGTGTTTGTTGTTTGTGTGGGTCTGTCTGTGTGTGTGTGTGTGTGTGTGTGTGTGTGTGTGTGTGTGTGTGTGAGTGTGTGTGTGTGCCCACAAGTTTGTACACACGCACACACACTAACAAATGTTTGTTAGTACTACAATCAAACCATGTATAAGGGATACTGGAGCAACAACAGTGACTTTTTAATATGATGGGCGGCTTGTTCCTTTTGATAGCTTTGTGCCATTTGTGGGTGTTTTTGCAAACTCCATGTTTTTGCAAACTCCTCTAAAGTATAGTAGTGAGTTTTCCTACTTCTACGCAACTCTGGAACGGGCACTATGGACACTTTGACGGCATTCCCTGTGCAGTTATCTGACTGGAATCTACTGCAGTAAACCAAGTATGGGTATCCAAGCTGAAAGGTGTGAGGGAGATCGTGGTGGCTTGTATCAGAGGCAGAAGAGACAAGGCCATCACTGAATACCTCTCCCTGCGGTCATGTTGGCTAATGTTCAGTTACTCTGTAAAAAAAAAACTGGACAAACTTATGGGCAAATGTGAAGTTCCTGAGTAAAATAGAACATGTCTTCTTGGTTTATGGAACATGGCTCAAAGAACAACATCCTTATTCCAATCTGGAGACTGATTTTGGGGAACTTTATTGCCTGGAAAGAGATCCCACTGTGGTGGGCAAATCGCTTGATGGAGGATTATGTCTTTGTGTTTACAAAAGCTTGTGTAAAACAGTGCTGTTAGGAAAACATCATGTACACCTGACATTGAACTTATATCTGTAGCACTACAACCATATTACTTACAAGAGAGGTCCAGTTATAAAACTTTTCCAGGGTGTTAGAGAAAAGAAAAGCCCTGGTCCAGATGGTATTGGAGGCTATATTGTTAAGAATTATTATTATCCGAAACTATTTGCAGATATTTTTTGTTTCATTTCTAGGTTGCACCTTCTTAAGATTCAAAATACTTTAAATGACTATAAGCCTGTAGCACTTACCTCTCTAATTATGAAATCATTGGAGAAGATTGTGAAAGATGTGCTGTTGAACATAAGGAAGGCAAATCTAGATTATATTCAGTTTGCCTGCAGGACTGGCAGGGTTGTTGATGATGCAGTGATGAAGTGCTCTATTAAATATGCACAATCTTAGCACATCTTGAAGGTGCAAAGACTTTTGTGTGGTTAGTTCTTATTGATTTTTCATCATCTTAGAAAGTGGCTAGAGTGTACATAACATTGAGAGTGTACATAACATTGATCCTGGTCTGATATGTTGGCTGATGGAATTTTTTACTGAAAGGTCTCAACATATGAAGGTGGTTTTATCTGATGCACTCATTTCTTTTCTACCAGGTCAGCAACAGTGTGTTCTTTTATTTGTGTTTTATAGTAAGTGTCAAACACAGCTAGTGGCATCATATCACATTTTGTGGGTGATTCAGTGATCGTTTCTCTCCTCAGCAGGGATCATCCTGACCATGGTTCTATAATGGCAGATTTTATCGACTACTGCAATCTGTCCTTTTTTGACATAAATTATCAAGAGATGGTAATAGATTTCAGGAAGAATCCTACACTCATCTCCCTTGTAGTAATTAAAGATCAACCTGTTGAGGTTGTACATCAGTATAAGTACCTTGGTACTGTAATTTATGAAAATTGACTTTGAGGCTCAGAATTCCGCTTTAAATCCATCCATAAAACATGAACTATGCTAGCTAATATATGTCTATAGCCTAATGTCATCTGCATTGTCACTCGCAAAAGAAGCATGCCAAATATGGCAAAGCTGCTCATTTTATTTAATTATTTTTATTAACAAAATATATTATGTATATGTACAGTATGTAGTCAACCAAAATGCTGATTACCTATTAAACTCGTTTGAGAAATCACCACCAGGTGACACGAAGGGACACCATTGCTCAGTAATGTGGGAAATTACAAATGTTTTCATTTGTAAATGAAGGTAAAATAATAAAGTAATTGTTACCTCTAATAGTAATATAAAATTATATAGCATTATAACATTTAATCTCAACTAATTAACATAAAAATGCAAAAGATTCTAGCTGTTGGACTGCCGTTACAATAAAATATTACAACAGCAATATGACAGCAGTGCTTAACATGTGCTTGCTTTTTACCATACAATAAATCCTACCAGCCAGCCCAGTAATCTGGATTATTTCATAATTAAGAGATGTGCATAATGCCCTAAAATAAAAGTGGCAAATTACACTGAATGGGAACATTGTGTGGTAGCCTAATTTTTGAATACATGAATTTACTTTGTCAATATTGTGACCACATTATTTAACATGCAGATGAAATGTTTGAAACTAAATTGAATTCCATGATGCATTTTAAACTGCATTTTTCTGACACCGCTATTGCTATGCTACAGAAATAGGGACAGTTTTACTAAACAGTCAAATTAGCGCAAGAACGCAATTCCAAAACAGTGCTGATGTGAGAGGAAATTTCTGCGGGTGATTTACTAACAGTGCACAAAAGAAAGAAGTACATTTTTAGTAAAACCTGACAGTACAATTTTAACGTTTTAAGTTTTTGCTTGCACAAGCTGTTAGTAAAACTGGTCTGTAGTGTCAACGAATTACGCAATTGTTGATAATTTTTATTAAATGGTTCATTTGTTTAAAAGGTGAGAATTGCACTAATTTGTTCCAATGGTTTTATTACTCCACAGAACCGTAAATCCGCTTCAGAGTACAGACTCTTGTTTAACTTACATGATCTCCATTGTTGATCTCATTTGTGTTATGGAAGCAGGACTCAGAGAGATTAGTGGAATAACAGGTGTTTATTGATAAATAGCAGAGCAGATGGAACTGAATCAGGTGAGCGAGTAATGCGACAGACCAGTTTGAGTACAATGAGACAGTAGCTTGGATCTTTGTCTTGACAGGAGTTCTAGGAGCAAGGAGTTGAACACATACCAATCGAAAGATAGAGCATCACTAGGTCCAAACAGAATCACCTCGGTTTTACCTTCATTAAGTGTCAAGAAATTACTTGTGAGCCATGATTTAAGTTCCTCAATACATACACCCAACTTTGTTAAAGCATTTTTCTCTCCAGGTTTAAAAGAGAGATATAACTGTGTATCATCAGCATATAAATGAAAAGAAATATCATATTTCTTGAAAATAGAACCCAGCGGCAGCATATAAATCATGAATAAAGTTGGGGCAAGAATGGAACCCTGAGGGACGCCACAAATCAGAGCAGCACTAGAAGAAGTATATTGTCCTGTACGTACAGAGAATTTTCGGTTCGTTAAGAAGCTCTGGAACCAATTTAAGACAGTACCTCTCGGACCAACACAATTTTTTAAACGAGAAAGTAATAAGTTGTGATCAACCAAATCAAAAGCTGAGCTTAGATCTAGTAAGATCAAAGCGACAGCATTTCCGGCATCTGTTGACATTAAAATATCATTATAAACTTTTAAGAGAGCTGTTTCTGTACTGTGTAACTTCCTGAAACCAGATTGGAAAGTTTCGTAGATTTGGTTAGATCTCAAAAAGACTTGTAGCTGAACTAGAACAACTTTCTCCAAACTTTTGGACATAAAAGGTAAGTTAGAAACAGGTCTGAAGTTTGAAAGGATCGAGGTGTCTGAATTTGGCTTTTTTTTTAATTGGCGTTACTAAGGCACATTTCAGACTATCTGGAACTATTCCGGTACTCAGGCTCAGATTAACAAAATTTAACACATCAGAACCAACAATGTGTACAACCTGCTTTAAAAAGCGAGCTGGCAAAACCTCATAAGGACACACAGTGGGTCTCAAATGCTTAATGACATCTTTACAGGCAGAAATGGTAACAGGTAGAAAATTAGACCATGTTGCAGAGCTCCATTGTCTCTCGATAATATCAGAGACAGATTGCAAAACTTGAAGTCTTAACCTATCTACCTTCTCCACAAAGAATGTCAAAAAGTTTTCACATAGTGTTTCAGACACATCAATAAAAACATCTACTGTTGGATTTAAAACATAATCAATTGTGGAGAAAATAGTTCTTGAGCAATGGGAATTATTGTTAATAATTTCAGACAAATACTTAGATTTTGCTGACTTCACAGCTTTCTGGAATTTAGAGAGAGAGTCCCTTAAAAGATTATAGGAAATCTGCAGTTTATCCTTAAGCCATTTTCGTTCATATCTCCTGCATAATTGTCGGAGCGAACGAATTGAATCATTAAACCAAGGTTCAGATTTTTTACTGATGCGCTTTGCCTTCATTGGTGCAACTGAGTTTAAAATATTCAAACACTTATCGTTAAAAGCATAAAGATACTCAAAGTTAGAATTCCCAGGCGATGCATCCATAAAATCCACAGGATGAGATGTTGTATACACTGAAGCAAACTCCTCCACTGCATTAGCCGTGAAGTGGCGAATCCAACGGGTTTGCCCAGCCATGCTGACGGGTTGCCAAGGAATGGAGGCGTTAAAACAAATGGCTTTATGGTCTGAGAATCCTGTATCACTAATTAGAATATCCGATAGTCCTGTAGAAAGACCGTGAGTAAAAACCAAATCCAAGGTATGACCGTGAGTATGTGTGGGTTCATGTACCCATTGTATAAAATTTAATGCATCCATAAGATTACAAAAGTCTTATTAGGGCAACAGATGTGAATATTAAAATCACCCAATAGTATGATCTTTTCAAACTTTGTTACAGCACCACCCAGAAACTCAGCAAACTCCTTTAAAAAAAACACTGTTAGGCTGTGGAGGCCTGTATATTATCACGAACGTTACAGGGTCAGCGGCTACTTCCAACTGAAACATTTGAAGCTCAAAGCTGTTGTATGCCTCCGATGCAATAATTCTGCCTTTAAAAGTTTCTTTAAAAACTGTGACTATGCCCCCTCCGTGACCAGATGTCCTCGGGGTATTAAAAAAGGAACAATCAGCGGGGACAAGTTCATTAAACGGGCTTAGATCATATTCTTTGATCCAAGTTTCCGTCATAAAAAGAAAGTCCAGATTATTATGAGTGAAAAAAAATCGCGAAGAAGGAAAGTCTTATTTGACAACGACCGAACATTGAGCAAAGACATCCTGAGAAGTGTTGATGTATCAGCCGATTCACTTCCCCGGTTTAAAGAACGGAGAGATAGAGAGTTTACTCCATTTGGTCGAGACCGGGAAAAAGAGTACTGTACGTGTCTGTCGGCATCCTCGAAGACAAGGGGACAAATCCATCGATAGGAGACCTCCTTGATGTGCCACACCGATCGACGGCCACGATAGCCCATTTCAGCTTTCAATCTAATGGCAACCCCACTCCGCTTGCCACGGCGTCTACGGCGTTTCCTCCGAAGAATAGCACTAGGTCGCTGCTGCAGGTAATCAGGAATGTCCCACTGAAACGATGGAGACGATGGAAAATCCAAACAGGTGACACCCGATCCAATATAATCCCCATTCAGCACAGCATTTCCAATTTCCATAAACGATTCGCGGCCATAAATAAATTGTTCAGCACCATCCCAGGCTAAAACCAATACTATATTTAAAAGTGACCAAAAAACGAAAAACGACTGACGGCGTGCCAAACACAACGGCGCCATCTTGCCGGAAGTTCCCCTCTGGGAGCCGCTCATGGGGAGAAAGCTCTGGTGGGCGCTCTGATGGAGTGGGCACAGACTCTTGGGGGCGCTCGGGAGGCGCAGACACTCGGGGACGCTCGGGAGGGACTGGCCCTGGAGAGTATGGCACTGAAGGGAGCTGACAAGGAGAAGGCACAGGAGAACACTGACTAAGGGCAGGCACTGGGGAGAGGACCGGAGCTGAAAACTCAGCGGGTATCACCATGTCGATGAGCTCCAGGGCAGGAACCGGTGGGCTTGCCATACTCTGTGCCGGCGTGCTTGGGTTGGCCGCGAACGGTGGTGGGCTTGGGTTGACCACGGGCGGCTGACTTGCGTGGGCCACAAACAGCGGCTTTTTGATTCACCCACGAACGGCGGGCTTAGCTTCCCCATCGGCGGTGGCATAGGCTTCGTCACGGACAGCAGGGGCATTGACTTCGCCGCGAGAGGCGGCACACTCTTCGCCCGCGGGTGGCGGTTGAGCTGACTGAGGATGTTCAGAATGATTCACGGAAGGTGGAGGGCTTGAGTGAGACGGGCTGGAGTGAGGAGCGGCTGAGGGGCTGGAATCTGGAGTGGGTGTGTCCTCCATTTCGCCTACTTGGTATGAGGATCCAGCAATCGATAGGGCGAAGTTATTGAGCCAAACACCAGATATTGAGCCAAACACCAGCTGGGATCACCTAACGGCATCATCATCTGGATTTCTTCATCCAGCCCGACTCGGAAACCCTCCATAAGCGCAAGTTCGCCGCAGAAGGCTTGGTGGCTGGTCGCTATGAATTCCTCTACGTACTCCTCCTACACACCGTCCATTCTGGAAGAGGAATATTGTGCATCCTCCAGAAAGATTTTCCTCTTCTCTGGGCTGGTTTCCGGGACTGGACACTGGAGCAGACAGACTGGGGATCACTGGAGAGACCACTGGAGGTAAGTAGCAGGTAATTCGCTGTGGTATCATAAGCAGTCCTCTTCGTATAAACGAGACCGGACAATGAGGTGTTGTGAGGTGTGTGCTGTTGTAGTGGATGGTGATGAGGATCCAATGACGTGCAAGTGTGTTCAATCAATGATTAGGTGAAGCCAGGTGAGGGCATGCGTAGTGATTGGAGAGGGGGAAGGACAGACAGACTCGTAACAATTTGTTGATATAGTGGTTAATATTGAATAATAGTGTGTGTGTGTGTGTGTGTGTGAGAGAGAGAGAGAGAGAGAGAGAGAGAGAGAGAAAGTCTGTTTACCTCTCTCTGTGTGTGTGTGTGTGTGTGTGTGTGTGTCTCTCTCTCTCTGTCTGTGTGTGTGTGTGTGTGTGTGAGAGAGAGAGAGAGAGAGAGAGAGAAAGTCTGTTTACCTCTCTCTGTCTCTCTCTGTCTTTTTTTTTTTTTTTTTTTTTTTTGCTGAACTATTGTTTTAATAATCAAATTTTCATACACTCAGGAGATCCACACATCACAGGAGGCAGACCAAGGGCTTGAATCCACAGTTCATCTTCCCAGCTACAAAGTGCATATTTGAGAGTTTCCATACATGTATTTTGGCAGCCCATCCATCTTCTTTGTGCAGCTTTTGGCATTCCACTGCAATAAAGAAAGCTGCTAGAGGTTCAGGCAATAGCGAACCTAATGTAACCTCGTGTCTCGTATTGTGTTTGAATTGAAAGCCCAAAATATTCTCCCTAAGCAGTTAGTATTTCAATTGAAGATAGCTTTAAGGAGAAAGCTTGAGCTGTCACTGCATTTAGAAAAAAATTGTGGCAATCAGACACATGCAAATTACTCTAGCCAGTGGTAAAACGCCTGGAGGTGAATAGCTGCAGAACTATTGTGTATTGTGTATCTCTTGAAAAGGAAAAGGCATGGCTGGGTCTGATGGCTCAACATCTGATTAAGTATCCTCCCTGTTTCCTTATACATTAAGATCTGTCAGCACAAGCCACAATTTCCAATTTCCTCTCAATTTATTGTCTCTTCTGATGACTGCCTCTGTCCTTCTGCTGTCATTGCACTATAGAAACTGACAGAGAGGAGAAAAGCTTGTTTTTAAAATCACTGCTGAAAGAGAAACATTTATGTGCCAATGGGCAATGAGTGAACTGTGGATGGCAGATCAAATTTGCCATTTTGAACATTCAAGAAATATATCTGGTGCAAAAAAAGCTAACTGACGTTACTGTGAAAAAGGTCTATTTTATGTAAATGTACTATTATTCCTTCTTTATGTAAGCAACAGGCTGTCCCAGATTGTCCAGCGTCCCACAGAGAAATCCTAGTGCTCCAGAGGGCCAGTCCGCCCCTCATCTGAGTTAACTTAAAGCCTGATTCAATATTGGAGACCCAAGGAAAACAAAAGGAAAAAAAAATTACAAGATTTAATAGCATATGCTAAAGGATAATGCAAAAATGCTGTCAGATGCTTGCAGTAACAAGATTTGTCAAAATGTGCACCCCAAAAGTTGTGTACAACCTTCTTTGTGACGTCTCTTATATACCTCTTTATAATTTAAATATATGACAATCAAACAGAGATGACTTCTTGAAAGACCTGGTAGACACAGACATTTGTGTCATTAGAAAGGAAGGATGCGATCTTGCAATTTGCATTATAAAAGTGTATTGTTGCTGGTTACCAATAGTACAATGGAAGAATTTAAAATCTATAAAAATCCATAAGAATCTATAAAACGCAAGAGTTTTTAAGTGCGTTTTAACATTTAACATTAACAGAGAGCGTGTTTTACCCACAACAAAGCTGATTGTTATTGAACATATTCACTAAACATTTACTATAGGCCTACACTATACATTCACTATACATTTGATGAAAAAGTAATTCAAGATATCTTTAAAATATGAAATACATTTTTGTGCATATTTGAAATGCATTCCATGAACTCATGCTGTCAATTAAATACTGCTGTAGACATTTAACTAGTAAGTAGATTAAACTAGATAATTTACAAACTGTAAAAAGCATAATTTTAAACACAGTATTAGTTTAAATTGGCCTACAACTGTTGCTCAGGATGTGATTACCCTAAATGGTGCAGAAACAATGAAAGAAGACAATACGTAAAGTGTTGAATGAGAGGCAAAATATAAAACATGGATTGGACTTCTGATGCTTTCCATAATATTTTGGGATCGTTTTTGAACCACTTCTTAAGTTTTATTACCAGTGATTGAAAATATTGAAATATTCACATTTGTATAAAGAGCTAAACTCTGCAGGACAGTGGCCCTCTAGGACCAAGTCTGGACACCGCTGTCCTACTGAGGGTTGATTCCGTAAATGGAATGAAGATTGACAATGATTGGAGGAAGGATTGTGCAGGAAATTTTACAACACTTTACAACTAACTTCTCCCTAAGAGGATAAATATTTTATTCTATGATTTTACATGCATAAGATATATGCTTTTAAAGAGGAGAAAGGTGAAAGTTAGTGTGTTAAAACAATAGCTGCAAATGGGTACAAGGGCTACACTAGTGGTTCCCGCACCCACCTTTCCCAGAGTCCCCCAACACTGCACATTTTGCATGTCTCCAAGACCTGAAATGGGTGTGTCAGGCAAAGACATGTAAAATGTTGGGAGGGCTCCAGGAACGTGGTTGGGAACCACTGGGCTAGACGATTGTCTGATTTTATATTTAATTTGTTTAAGCAACAAGCTAAATTACATTTTTAAAAATTTATTTCAAAATGCTTGTTGTGCACAACCTCCGTTGCCATGTTTAGGTGATTCCTTTAATACTTAAAATACTGAAATAGTTTAAAGTAATTGTAAAGCAAACACATATTTCCTCTACAGTAGGTGAATAACCGCTCGTGTTTATGGGTTGTAGAGACAATGCATTTAGTCTCAGTGGTGTCCTGTGCACTGATGAAATCTACTAATTTGTTTAGGCAGTGAAGACAGTGATGCCATCTGGACCTGTCTTTCCTATGCCAAGCGACTCTAAAAATAGACCTGTCTGTCACTATTTCAAATGAGACAATCCGGAACGCAAACCAGCAATGAGAGAAAGCATTTGCTAACAAGGCTTAGAATGAGTCTGGCACCTGTTTTAAACAGCTACACCAGACCTGCATCAGCTGCCGTGATACATATCACCTAGAGATTATCATCAACTTGCCCTTCTCAGATCCATAACCTTCCTTCATATTCTTTCTTTTTTTGAATGCAATTGTTCCCAAACCTGTTCCTGGAGTCTCCCCAGCAGTGCACATGTCAGTATAATCAAACAAAACTGATCAGCTCACTAGCGGTTCCCAAATCTGTTCCTACCCTACCTCCTCCATATTTAGTATGTCCCTCAGTAACACATCTAATTCAGATCATCAGCTCATTAGGAAAGAGCTCTATACATCAGTGTTAATTTTGACAGCAAATTTTGATTTAGTTTTAGTCATAGTCTTTTGACTAAAATGCCATTTAGTTTTAGTCATGTTTTAGTCATCTGAATTGTTTTTAGTTTTAGTCTAGTTTTAGTCATCTGAATTGTTTTTAGTTTTAGTCTAGTTTTAGTCGACTAAATATCATAAGATTTTAGTCAACTAAATCTACAGTAAATTTAGTCAGCTAAAATCTAATGGGTTTAGTTACAGTGCATTTATAAAGCATTTCTCTAAAATTTCCAAACTCATTATATAGGTTTAAATTTTTTATTTATTTATTTATTTATTTATTTTTTTAATCATGATAGACTGCAGTTTTACTGCGGTGACACACAACACACCTTTGTTAAAATTAAATAAAACCACTTCTCATAAAGAACAAGAACATGGTCTTCTTTTTAATTAAATACCAATGGTTATACAGGCTAATTATGCATTCTTTATAACAACTGAATACTTGTCAAAACGGACATTTCGACATCATTTTGTGTGTATTTCTTTGTTCATGCGACGTGAAAGAGTATACTCACGTGCTGTGAGACGTGCTTTCTGTGTGTGTATGCTTCAGTGTCTACACTCAGAAAACCAGACCAAATTTAGTTCTCTCTTGCGTCGTCAGATTTTGCATGTCTGCACTCCTCTTACTCCCACATATTGACATTTTTTTATGTTTTATGCACCGTGCAGCAAGTGCATTTTATCTTATGTCATGCCAGTTCAAATGTGCACATCTAACCTTCTATGCAGCAGATTCATTCCGAATTAATCTCTTCCCAAATCGTCCCTCCCTAACATTCTTGTCTCGTTTTTATTCGTTGACGAAAATGTCAATAGATTTATGTCATAATTTTTGTCATTCAAAAAGAGTTTTCTTTATATTTTTATATATATATATATATGTTTATTTTGTTTATTTTGTAAACAAATTTTAAAACGCTGTTTATTTTGACTTCGATATGTTAGTATTTGTGGCCCGCAGATTCTCCAGCTGTCAGTTCCACTTTGGATATTTTTGACATCTAATAAAATAAAATGAAACCAGTAAGAAGATCCTGATAGGGCCTGACTGGTATGGATCCTGACAGTATAACTGTATTGACAGTATAGTTTTATATAAATAGTGTACATTGAAATCTGTGAAATACTTATAGATCGTTAATGTTTAATTTGTATAGACCCCAATAAAATATATGTATTTTTCAAGATAACATATACATAAAACAAATCAAATTCATAAGTCAAACACTTAAACTGCAAGCATAAGTTAGGCTACATATAATTATAGAAATAAATGACAAAAATTAAAAGAACCTTGAGATTAATGCTTCAGATAAAGTTATAAGCTGAAAACGATCTCTTTGCATTCATTTGAAATTGTCATCCTATGACACGTGATTCATCTAAATTTAAATATTGAATATAAGCCCACACACCATGTATGAATTCTTGTTTATATATATATATATATATATATATATATATATATATATATATATATATATATATAATAGGGTATCACGCAATATCAGACTAGGAAGAAAATTGCTGTTTTCCTGAATATTGCTGATGATAGAAAACAAATGTGATACTGATTTTATAAAATAAAAAAAAACTAAAAGTTCATATTAATTGACTCACATTTTAGACACAAAATTGTCTGTTTTTGCTCTATATATGAAAATAGTTTCAAATAAATCCAGAAGATCTAGGGTTACTTGATTGTAACCTGTTCCCTGAAAAAAATGGGAATGACACGCCAAGAATTGTTATTTGGCTTAAACAACTTCTTACAGTGACAAAACCGGAATGCATGCTTGTGTGAAACTATAAATTAAGGTGGCCATATATGCCATTTATATGGGACACGTCCTGGCCAGGATTTTTATATTGCCTAAAACATCCAGGTTTTTGCTTTGTTTTCCTGTTTTCATACTTGCTGAGGGTACTGATCTAAAAGAAGTTTGAACAATAACATGCAGGCATTGTACATAATCGACCAGTCGTGGCACGTGAGAAGGTGGGATCTACAGAGATCGATCAAAGCAATGCAAATACGCACACATATTAGCTGTGTTTTGTGGTTCGATTGACTTGAAGAGGCACTGCGCAGATCGATCGTTGTATGACATCAAGTACCACGACAATAATTCGAAAGCATAAGGAGCCGTCTGCTCTCTACAGTTCTCGGGAATGTCATACAACGATCGATCTGCACAACGCAAACAGCCAAAACCTGGATATTTAGCAAGTGTCCAGACTCCTCGAGGTTGTGTGGTGTGTGCACACAAACATTGGAGGGGTCTCAGACATGAGCTTGTGATGTTGACTCAAGGACATGAGAGCCCAGAGTAGCATGAACTTCCAAACTACAGAACCTGATAAATGTGTGTGGAGAGGACCAACCTGCCACATCAAATATATGCTGCAAGGGGGAACCTCTTGCCAGAGCCTTGAAGGATGCAACTCCCGTAATAGAATGGGCTTAGAGCATCATGAGTTGCATCAGTTACAGGTATCTGCCCCATTGTGAATAGGCTATGTGAGTAACTGGTCACAGGACAGCAACCAGCGTGGCAGGTGATAATGGCCCTCGCACCAGAAGTGAAAGCCTACTCCCAATAGGCCACCTTCACTCTACATGATGGTCTGCCGTACCATCAATGGCAAGGACTGAGTGGTGAGACCACATCTCTACTATTGCTGGTGCCCGGTCCTTAAGTACTGCTGTTAGTCCATGGTTCAGTGGGGACAAGCCATTATGGAGTGAAAAGATTTTGCAGAGACTTAGGAGCCAGTTCCATTGAACAGGATGTCGTCAAGATGTGGAACTCTATGTCCATTGCTGCGATGTGTATACAGCCAGGAAGGGCCCTATGCAACGACCACATGCCCCTCTGTAGCAGTACCTAGTTGGGACACCTATGGAATGTGTGTAGGAGTCGACATCCCAGGGCTCTTTCCAGTCGCAGAGGTTGGGAACAGTTATGTCTTCATCACCATGGACTATTTTGGCCAAAGGCATATGTACCCTATCAGAGTGCAGCTACAATGGCAGATAAGTTGGTGAAGGAAATGTTCTGATTTGGGGCACCAGAGGAAATCCACAGTGACCAAGGATGAAACTTTGAGGCAGAAGTCTTCAGAGAGTTCTACAGGCACCTGGGAATATGGAGGACTTGCACCACCCTGCTTCACCCAGGCTTAGAGGGGCTTAGAGGGGCAGTTCAGTCATTCCCTGTCCACACAGCTGGCTATCCTGACTAGCAAACACCAGCAAGATTGGGACAGTCAGCTATCCCTTGTCCTATCGGACAGTAGTTCATGAGTCTACAGGTTGCACACCAGCTGTCTTCATGCTTGGCCAGAAGCTTTGGACAGTAAAATTGGTATTTGGGTCCCCACCTGAACCAGAGATACCAGGGGGTCCAAGTATGGAGTATTTGCAGAGGCTGTGAGACAGACAACACATTGTCTATGACAGAACTAGGGATCTGGACTGCTGCAGCCCAACATAAGCAGGCATACAATGTCCACAGTATTGGTAGAGACTTTGCTCCTAGGGATAGAGTTTGGGTTTATTGCCCTGAAAGGAAGAAAGGCCGTTCACCAAAGGTTTGTAGTCACTGGCGCAGCCCACGTAAGGTCGAGCTGGGCTGAGATTTCTGACATTGTGACATTGTGTACTGGGTCAGGATGTCAGGATGATGATGAACAGTACACCTTACATGTTCTCATGCACACATCCAGAGCACACAACCTTTTGTAACACCTACTTCTAGAAAACAGACAATCCCAGCACAGTAGTAAATACAGAGATTACAGCAAAATAGTATATGAAATGACAGACCACCAATGTTAATTAAAATGTTGTTTTGAAAACTAATCATGTCTAAACAGTATTATGGGTGGAGGATGACTAATACTAATACTAATACATTAAATGACATGCTAATGACTCTGCTGACCCCGTCCCTCTCTTCCGTGGGGTGACTAGCAATACTGTTTACTTTAGCTGCGAAATTGGCTAACTAGCACATTATTAGGAAAGGCGATTTGCAAAGATTAATAAAAAAACCCTCATACTCGCTTCTTCTAAAGCTCACAAACAATTCGTGCAAACATAGACACATTCATGTAGATCGGGGATCAGCGCATTCCCTTCAAAGCAAAAGTAACGTTAATCCTCTGTGTCTTCAGCAGCTCTGATGTCGGGAGTAAATAACGACTGCTATATTCATTATTACATCCAAGTCAAGTCACCTTTATTTATATAGTGCTTTTAACAATACATATTGTGTCAAAGCACTTAGGTGTTGTGGCCTAGTGGATAGAGAGTTGGACTTGTAACCCGAAGCTTGTGGGTTCGAGTCTCAGGTCCAGCAGGGATTGTAGATGGGGGAGTGAATAACCAACACTCTCTCCACTCTCAATACCATGACTGAGGTGAGAGCCTTGAGCAAGGCACCAAACCCCCAACTGCTCCCTGGGCGCCGCAGCAATGGCTGCCCACTGGTCCGGGTATGTTCACTACTGTGTGTACACTTGGATGGGTTAAATGCAGAGCACAAATTCCGAGTATGGGTCACCATACTTGGCCACACACCACTTGCCTTTCCCCATTTTATAATATATATTTGTTTGTTTAATATATATTTTAATTTTAAATTTTAATTTTATATAATTTATAGTTTAATTCATTTAATATATTTATGTTGTATATATATATATATATATATATATATCCAACAACAAAACACCTGTCTTCCCCTGCACAGAAGTCGACACGATGAGACAGCTCTCAGCTCACTCAGGGCGGGTCTAAGGTAAGACTGTCTTGTCAGTCAACTATTGTGGGGGGGCCTGTACAGAACTACTTAATTCTGACAGGGCTCTCAGAACAGCCTGATTTGAGAAAGGGGATTTTAAAATAGGGATTTTAATCAAAACTACTGGGTGGATTTTTATCATTATTGGATGGATGTGTACACACACTTCCAACACACATTTATGTTCAAACAACTTGGGACCTCATTGTATGATGTGGGACTTGTGTAAATAATAATTGTAAATAATAATTACAGCTGAGTTCAATCATATTCAATTACATGGGCAAACAGGGCTTCCAGTTTGCATTTCATAATGAAAAAAATAAAATACCATTCCTCCTTTTTCAAGTTGACTTGCAAAGTCTAAATTATTAAAGCCATTCTTGTTAACATTCATTCTATTATGCCATGAGAACAGAAACATATTTTGTTAAATAAACCAAACTAAAAATGCTCAGTCAAGCATTCACAATTCAAGAATTGTCTAGCTTGAAAAGTAATTATTAGTGACCCTGGCACCCAGCGATGGTTTTCCTCCATCAGGGAACGAGGGTTACGTACGTAACCGAGATGTTCCCTATCTGTCGGTCACTACGAGTTATGTCGTGACGACATTAGGGGTCCATGGAAAGCGCCACAACCTGAACCCCGCCACAACCTTAGGCATGCAAATGTTGGCAAGCCAGCGCGTGACAGACAGATGCCATGCAAAGGTCGCAACCTTCCCATCGCCCAAGCGCAAATTCGCTGACCTTGGTACCCGCAGGGACCAGAGGTGAGTACATCAGTGCTGGAGATAGCCAAGCCGCTATTCCTTTCCCCACAGAGTCTGGAAGGGATTTCGACCTTCAATGAAAGATAGCTTCAAGTCTTTCCTATTTGTTGTTACAGCTTGGCAGTAATGACGGGGAAGCGGTCCTTCCGGAGAAGGGCGCTACGGAGACCACATCCTGCCCGTAGGGAGGTCCATGTGGAGACACTGATATGGACTGACCCGTGATTGTAGATAACAATGCTGGTTGATGTACGAGACAGCCGCAGTGTTGTCCGTGCGGACCAACAGTGCTAGCCAAGCTAGCATGCTAGGCTGGACCGCTGCAAAGCTAGTAGCACTGCCACCAAATCGAGGCAGTCGATGTGCCAAAGCAGTCGAGGCCCTGTCCAGAACCCCGAAGCTGTCTGCCCGTTGGAGGCGTCCATCTACAACATGCCGAGACACTTGTTCTAAGGGCACTCCAATCCGTAGAAAGACAAGGTCCGTCCAGGGGCTGAATGAGCAGCAATGTGTTGGCGTGAGGGTTACGCAAACTATGCTGCAGCGCCATGCCATCTCGGGACTCTATCGGCGTGCCGAATGAAACGCTGGGCACGCCGTAAGACAGCACAGCAGAATCACCGGGGAGCCGCACAGAGCAGCTGCTGCGGGGAGAGTGAAAGATCCGTGGGGACTGGCCCGGTGGAAAGGCTCTCACTGTAACCCTCAGATCGCCCAGAGCACTAGCCAGAGCCCCTCCCATCCCCATGAGGAGAGAGGCGCGATCGCAGCGCTGCCATGGTTACACGCTCAAAACAAACGCATAAACCATCCACAAACGCAGCTTCAGCGTGCTGGATGCCCAGACAACGATTGTGGCTGTCGACAGAGGATAGGAAACAACCACAACCAAGAGGACACGGCCGGACCAACCGTGATTTTCTCTTTTAGGAAATCTGCTCTCTTAGTTGAAGTGCCCATGGGAATCGCTGCAGACAGGGACATCGCTGTTCGCACCATGACGCCAACCAGAACAGCTTCCAGACAGATGATGAATGGCTTTATGGAGATCAACACATTCAAGCAAAAATCGGATGAGTGGATGCACCTGTCGCCTATTTATACTGGGTGTGGCTCAGGTATGCAAAATCCACCAGCCAATATTCATTGGCGTTTTCTCTTCATATCAGAGGTGATTGGGGCTCCCAAGTAAATCCCCTAATGTCGTCACGACATAACTCGTAGTGACCGACAGATAGGGAATCGTGGTTACAGTCATAACCTGAGATATTTTCTGCATTTAAAGTCTTTTATGCTAATTAAAACCTATGTGCCGGAACACTTAGGCAAAATAAAGGATATATTTTTTTTACTGGTTTTATAATCTGATTCTTACATTTCTCCACTTCACAAGTTTTGCTGTTGTTTTTATGCTAACATGTTGTGTCATAAGGATGAAAAATTGTTGCTAGAGGAAATTTGGCTTGCTGGTGACTTCTAATTAACAGCCTTGCTCTGTGATTTCAAGCTAGCAAATCTGTTCTAAAATGTTTAAGGGTTTTTTTCTTTAAGGGTTTAGGAATGTCTTTGAGCCCCTTGTCCAATGAAATGATGCTAGTGATTGTACCAAACCTCTGTCAGACCTGTGTTTCCACTTATTTGTGAGCCGCATACAGTAATGATGAAACAGACTAATTAACTACATAACCTACCCAAAAAACATGCCACATCACATTTCTTTTTTCCATAAATGTTTGGCCATTATTTCTAAAAAATAAAGCAATATTCCATTCTGCTATAGCAGAAGCAGAAGTCATTACCTCCATAATTTAGCCATGTACTAAAAATATTTTTTCTTTAAACAGTTTTTGTTGATAACAGGGATAACTTCTTTGTTGTTATTTTTCGCTTTCCCTAATTTACAGTATGTCTAACTTGTTAGGTGTTTTCAACTTGAAGCATTGCTGTGCGGACTGATTTGTATGACATCAAAATCCTGTGAGAGCGATTCAAAAACATATGGAGCCTCTCTATAGCTCTCACTGTACTTTGATGTCACACACCGATCAGTCCACACAAATAAGTCACAATACATAAGGTTTTCATTTCCCACACTCTGATGAAGGTTTGCTAGCCACGATGTGTGGGTGTGTGGCATTAGTACTTGTTTTTAATATTCCTAGCCATGATATAATAAAGGCTTTTTAACCCTTGTGCATCAATAAAAAAAAGTTACACTTAGGTCCATAGTGGACAAAAATGCCCATGTCAAAAAAAACGGTCATAAAAATTGGAAGGTTGTTTGCAAGCAAACTTATGTTTGGTCTCATTTTAAAGAAGACCCATGGCAGAATATTGTTGAAGTAAAAAAAGTTTAAACCAAACAAAAGTTATACAGGTTTAAGTTTATGAAAATGATTTATGAACAATATTGTATTTTTTATTTTATGAATATTTTATATATGAAACATGTTGAACTCTATACCTGCTAGAAAATCAAAGCCATAAATCTAAACAAGTTGGGTTCCAAGTGTGAGGTTGATATCTCAAAAAATCATCTTTCAGTAAAATTTAATTTGGGCGCAGTACCAAATTTTCCCCATTAGATGCCAGCAAAACTCCGCTGGTGCACACAGTGCTTGGATTTGTGATTTGCAGTAGAGTTTCTCTCTCAAATTTTACAAGAACAGACATGCACATATATACAATTTTTTTTATGACACCCATACAAACCACACTCTGACATCTATACCAACACACCTACACAATTATAGCTGCATTATTTATCCAATTGGCTCTATAATATGCAGAAGCAGAAAACAGGAATAAAGTGAGTATTTGCTTTATAGACCCTTTATAGACCAAACCTGAAAAATGGCACCATCTGGTAAAAAAATTCTAAAAAAAATAAATTTTGAAGCCTTACCAACAGAATGAAAGCCTATTAACAAAAATTGCATCATTTTACAGTTAAACGGCACTACGATTAAAAATAGCAGTTTTAATGGGTTTCAGTTGGGACATTTTTGTCCAAAAGGTGCTGAGTGTTTCACTTTTTTGTACCTAGTATAAAATAGATTTATTAAAGGAAATGAGGGTGGAATATTAAAATTCCAGTAAAAATAGATACCTGAGCCAAAATTTATGCAGTCAGCATTAACCCAGGCAAAATTATCCAAAAGAAACCTAAAATGTCCATAAGGGTGCACAAGGGTTAAACAATTTTTGGACTTGACTGCCTTGGCTTAAAAAAATTGTGCAATTATTTATCCCATTTCCAAAGAGCACCAACAGATATGGACATCTACACCTAAGAAGAACTCTCTGCATTCCTTTTTTATTTATTTGCCAGTCAGCTCAAGGTATTCATTTGGCTCTAGACTAATTACTATATATGGCATTCAGGTTGTGTACTTCCGTTGTTGCATGCACACAATGAGCAAATGCCATTGAGATGAATGAGAATGCTAATGGATAGCTGTTCCAGATCATCTAGACCTTCTTGAAAAAAGCATGAAAAAAGGCATGAAAAAAGGTCCCACTTTATATTAGGTGGCCTTAACTACTATGTACTTACATTTAAATGAATCATTTGATACAATACACTTGTTGTATACATACATGTTTTTACTTTGTACTTATATTTTTTAAAAATACCTATATGTAGTTACATCTGTAATTAATTTCTGTAATTACATTTATAATTACACTGTTGACCTAAACCTTAGACCTTAACCCACCCTTAAACCTACCCATACCACCAAATCTGTCCCTAACCTTACCCGTATCCCTCCTCAATAGCAGCAAAAGTGTTTTGCAATACAATATGACCACAATAAATACATTGTACTTATTTTTGATGTAAGTACATAGTAGTTAAGGCCACCTAATATAAAGTGTGACCAAAAATATATATATGAGCCGGATTGGATACTGGTACCTGGCCGTTCCATAGGGGCTCTGTATGCTTTTACTCCTCAAAACTTGCTGCTTCAAATAGAGACTTTTGTGTGAAATATTGCTAAAATGACAGCTTTCATGGGTGGACATTTCCTGATCTAACAGTAGATCTAACAGATCTATATAGTCTACTATTACTATAATGATCTCAATATTAATTAATTACTAAATTAGGCAATGAGTCGGTTAATATTATATGTTCTATACTGCAATTTCAAAGTTTCTCTAAAGCATTCTGTGTTTCACACACAGTTCTTTTGGCTCCTCTGCAGCTCCCCCTTACGTCTGACTACTTGAGATAGGAATACCTAAGGCCCCTGCTTGCAGCATTAGCCCCAGAATTCTCCACAAGCAAAGTACATTTACAAGACCGGGTCTTAGTGACCTAGATTTGTCAGGTTGGATTCATCAAGTCACTTGCATTACAGCCGCCATGTCAAGAAGTAATACTCATATTCACAACATGACAACTCATTTTAGAGCAAGTTGTGCAGATTCATATTCTGTCTTGGATTGGGGGAGGCATGGACAGGTCATAGTTAAGAACGTGGGCTAGTGAACTTCGAAAAGTGAGGGATATGTTATCTGTGGCCTGCGGCGTATTCAATTCACTGTCACTCCTGTTGCGCTTCACATCTTAAACCCGGTATGTCAAGAAACCTCAGTTGTATTGGTTTTAACTGGACTACTTTTTGAGTTCAAAATGGTTCTCTCTTTCTGTTGCTCTCCTCCCGGTAATTTCTTATTGTACCTTGACACAATTTTTTATTGGTCCCTTGTGGCCTGGGGCATATTTCAAACAGAGGCCAAAACAGTGGATGACAAATTGCTCCAAGGTATTGTTTATTCACTCTCTTGCTTTTACAGCAATTTCAGCCAATTATTTTGAAGTCTGACACTTAAAGCGCAATCAGCGGTGGATCATTATCTGGCGGGAGTGATAGCCAGCAGCCTCCTTCCCTGGTTTGCCCAATTTGGCAGGGAGATTGCAATTAAGGGAGCACAACTCTTCCCTGTCTCAAACTATCTTCACCCAGTTATCGCTCTTGAAATGTTGACTGTCCCTTACAACTTCTAAGCATGAGAGATTGTGCTTGAATACGGATAAGGCAGCCTGGAACTTATAACCAATCCATCCTGATGACATGCACAGTTGAGACATCTGATTTCTGGCAGAGTTTGATGTT
This sequence comes from Barbus barbus, assembly GCF_936440315.1. Classification (NCBI taxonomy): domain Eukaryota; kingdom Metazoa; phylum Chordata; class Actinopteri; order Cypriniformes; family Cyprinidae; genus Barbus; species Barbus barbus. The sequence goes on along the minus strand of NC_136721.1, from coordinate 2,834,300 downwards.
CTCTCGGTGTGATTTACGAGGTAATGCTGTTGTTCAGAACACTCACAGGTGAGAAAGGGAAAAAATGCAGACCACGCAAGCTGGTCTTTCCACAATGTCACCTAACCTGTTGGAGATAGCATTTGGATATAGATGTTAAACCTTGGATTATTTGTGCAACAATAACCTCAGGCATCCCGCTGCTAAGACAGGCGTCCCTCATGGAACAAAATCCAACAGCTGTGCAATGTCCTTGGGCTGAGGGAAGTCAGGAGAGGACGACAAGGAGTGGGAGGAGCATACTTGAATAAACAACCAATGAATATTCACTATTGTTGTATCCATGTCATGCTCCCCAGCCGTTCAGTAAACATACTCATTTCCCATCAAAAGAGCCCAATAGTATTATATAATAGACATTTGTATTCTACCGATGAGCGAACAACTTTTGCACTTCCAGAAATAAAATATGAAAACCCATTTGTTTTGCAAAATATTAAAAATTTGTTTGCATCCACTGAGATTTTTAAAATGTCTCAGATTACTGGAACTCATCAAGCACAGAGTTCCCATAAAACCTGCTTACAGCAGTCTAAACAGAAGACTAATTACTCTCACAACTGTCACACACATTACTAATTACTTATCAGATCATTAGCCCATTGTCAGAGCTGAATAAAGATTTTGATATTACAGATTAAACTTGGTACGAGAAACTCAACTTCTAATGATGACAGCCTATTGGTAGAAGTAGTATGGTCTGTAGTGTTGAAGTTACTACAGCTCTCTTGCCCTACGTCTTCCTTCGGGAATAGCATGCATGATTCTGCTCCATGACTGCTTTGCAAACATGACTGATGTTTAGCTGACTATCCTTGAGTGATTCCTGAATACAAAACCTCTTCGAAACTACTTTTTTAACTTGGCAAGTTGTGGTTGCCCACAGGTGTCCAGTTTTACTGTGGGCCTCAGAGAGGCTAGATTAGGATTTTTATTTTTTTATACCAATTTACAAAAAAAAAGTCCAAAGGAACTATGAATATCTACTGTTGAGTCAACCTGTCAAATGCTTTGCTTTTTGCTTTCACTGTAATTTTATGCATTTCAAAAGAAGCATCACATGAATGCTTTTCACTTGAAAAGGAAATCAATCTTTTTTACCTTGTTTTGGAAGATAGATTAAAACTGCTTCAGGTCAGTGGTACAGTTGTTTCATTTTCAGCAGCAGCAATTTTTACCCGGCTACAGTCTCATGTTAAACTGCCCTCTACAATATCATCAAAAATAAAAACATTTAGCAAGATCTTGGATGTGTAACAAGGAACTCTTGATGCACCAAAGTAATTTTATCTAGGTAAGAGCGGACCAGAAAGAAGACGCTTGAACGGAAGTCTACAAACACAACACAGAGCAATAGCAGCATCTTCTGGTAGGATGTATCTACTAGCTACAACCCAGCACTGTGAGCAAATGTCATTTAAAAAAAAAAAAAAAGGAAAAGAATTACACCTTCAGGGACTAAATGCAAATTTTGAAGCACTCAATCATCAATCAAAATGCAACAGGAGATCTTTAGCTACATCTTCATAATTATTGTCCCAGAGGAAAAAAAAATTAGATCCTTTTAACATCTGAAATGCTTCTCCTAGACATGAATATCAAATTAAGTATTTTGCCTCACACTTGTTTCACATGAAAAATACTTCAAAAGCCACACATTTTGTTTTAGAAGATTTAGAAGAGCTCTCAAGAAAATGACGCATTGTGCTCAGACTTTTCTCCTTCGCTAGAGACTGGTGCTCCCATATTTTTCTCATCTCAAGTTCATTAAAGATCTCAACAAAACCACATACTCTGCTCAGATGTTACATTTTTAAAACAAGTGGGTATTTTAATCTTTCCTTGTAAAAAGGGAACAAAAGAACAAAAAAAGTTTATATAATGAAGTCTTGAAAGAAATTACAGCAAAATAATACCTCCCATGTTTTTCACGCTACATTCTCATTTTTGACTATTTTCTGCTCAGAACTTTCTCATGAAATTTGTGTCTACTTTTATTGCTCCTGGAGAATTTTAGAAGAAACCAGTCAAGACACTGTTGAAGCTAAAACGAGATCTGAAAACCCCCTCTAAGTCTTCTGAGTTTAGGAAAAGGTACCTCTGAGCAATGAATATTTACTCTGAGGTGCCATGTTTGTGGGAAAGATGTAGAGAAAATAGGTGAATGTCAGCAATAAGTAGAATATAAGTGTAATAAGAGAATATGATAGATCAAAAATCACAGACTGCAGGACTATAATACCTTAACCAACTTAAAAATTAACAAAATGACTAACAGTATGGAATTAAAGACATAAAGTTGGCCACTGCTCAGTAAGTGATCATATGGGTGTCAGAAGATAATTTTCAAATGACTTTAATTGTGTTTGGTAATTCTGTGTTGATTTGTTTCTCTGCATACCACTGCACACTGACAACCACCATGACTTGTGTGACATCTCATGCATCCAACCGCCAGAGGGAGCCCTCTCTGGAATATTGACAGAACCCTTCTCTGCACCACCCACTTCCTGTTTACAGCATATTCAAACCAGGGGCCTGTACTATGAAGCCGGTTTAGCTGGCTAGCCAGGTAAGTTTCAGTTTAGTTTGCACCAACTCTAGGTTTTAGGTACCATGAAAGTGGTTTGGCTTTTAGCAGTGTTCATTGCCACAGTAACTTATGCTCCTCAGCTAACCTGCTCTGGGACAGGCTATGTTCTGGTTTAGAGATCTCAAAACGAAATTTGACGAATCAGCTTCAAACAAAGTGACACATGTCTGACACAATAAAACCATTCCTCCAGTTTATGTTACTCTACAGGACTCTAAAGGACGCTACATAGTAAAACGTTTTTAGAGATTACTAGCCTACTAACAGACTCTGCTTATTGTATTGTCGTTTTCCTTTTGGGTAAGAACTTCTTGTCTGTTTTGACCACTGCTTTTGTTTAATTGCCTTTTGGAGTGTTATTGTCTTCTTGATTTGGATTGGATTTGTTTACCCTTTTGGTTCTTCAGTAAATGACTGCACATGGATTCTACAACCTCTCATACTGTACTGGACTATACTGTAAGAAGACTTCACTAGAACTGAATCCAGCCATTTCAAAGCTTCAAAAGCAGCTTTCTCCTGCCAAAGTAAGATGATAAAAGAATTTCAAGACCAACTTACCAATCTTGCTTATCGGTAGAATGTTTGTTGATCAATGTGCTTACCAACTGAATCCCCTGACGCAATGTAGATTATTCACATATGAATGACAGCAGCTAGCGTGGTGATACCAAACTCTGCTACTTCGCTTTGCTTCGTAGACAGAGTCTGGAAGGGCATAATTGACAAGCATTTACTTTCTCTTGGGGGGGGGGTGCGCTTGTCTGAAGTTTAAAATCATTGGTGTACCCGTAAGCCAATCACATAACGTTTGGTTATGACGTATGTTATGCACCGACTCAGCCGCCTCGAACTTCCGCTGTAAACACAGGTATGCGGCGAAAACAAAACCATTGAGTGAAATACCGGAGTGAAGATGGCTGTGAACGACTTTTGCAGATGGCATGGCAATATTCAAGGACTGGAAAAGAAAGGAGACACTGACCTGTCAAAAGGGTGCCAGTTCGAGCTTGACAGATAAAAGAGACCGAGATACACCCTCTAAAACTCCAAGGAACTACATAGATTTCTGGGATTTGCCCATTTCAACAGATGGTCAGAAACTATAGAAACCATCAGAAATGGCACTATAGCACTACTTACCTCACTTCTCAAGGGCAATCCTAAGAGGTTACAATGGATAGAATCAGCACAAACTTCATTCAACAATCTTAACTCTTTCACCGCAAGCATTTTTAAAGAAGTTGTGTAAATGTAGACTATGTAACTGATCACCTTAACTCTAATTAGCATACTATCATTTCCCTCAAAGGTTTCCCCACAGCAATCGAAATCTTTTCACAGTTTTCACAAAAGTTTTCACAATCTGGATTACCAGGTGACACCGCTTCGGCCTGGGGACCCCGGTTCACATCCAGAATATGGCAAGCCTTTTGCAAACATATAACATTAAAACAAATGAAGCATGTGCAATTCTGTCATTAATGTAATTTACATTACACAGTTAAATGATCTTGGAAGTCATCTGTAACCCTGGTAGATGGAATTTCTTTTTTATTCCTTTAACCCAATTTTGCTTCTCTGTTTGTGGTGAGATCATTTTAAGATGCTAATCTCTGGTACAGTTTTCATTCCAATGATCCAGTAAGTGAACGCATTCAAACAATCAGTCCAAAACAGCGCTAGGGTAAAGAAAACCAGGCTGATTACATCAGAAACAGCATGAGAGAATATAATTGTTTTTTTAAGTGAATTCAATCCAGTGATTCTGTGATTGTTTGTAAAGAGTGTGAGTCCTCACACATCACGTTGTGTGAAAAACAGGCTGAACAGAACATCAAAGTATCCCACAGATGTATGGCCAGATGATATGCAAACTACGTTTTTCGGATGGATAAAGCAAACTAGCGTTTCACTAATAAAGTTTTTATGGATAAGGACTGCAATCAAGGCAAAGATGTTTGCAGTGATGTACAGAAGTTGTACTGTATGCATGCATGATATATTGATACACAAACAAACCATGTATGCTGTTGATGCCTTGATCGCACATTGTATTTATGCACAGACACATTTCAGTACAATTCAATACATTCTGTGTAATGTAGTAGGTATATGCAGTCAGGTAAAGGTGGTTGGATTAGGGGTTTTTCTTTTTTCTTTTTTTGGCATCTCCATGTGGTCTGTTCGGCAACTAGACATGTAAACAAGTTCTTTGCTGCTGTACTGTACACATAATGTAAACTGTGAATTCTTAAAGGTGACCATTTATGTCTCTTTTTACAAGATGTAAAATAAGTATCTGATGTCCCTAGAGTGTGTATGTTAAGTTTTAGCTCAAAATAGCCAACAGATTATATTTTATAGTTTGTTAAATTTGCCACTTTTAGGGTATGAGCCAAAGCGTGCCATTTTTGTGTTTGTCCCTTTAAATGCTGGTACTCCTTGCCCCCTTTTCAGCACTGAAAATGTTGGAAACTCACAAGTGGTCGACTTCACATTTGCAGTTTTTACACACATTTGCACATTTTCAACATTAATTTGCAATTTTTAACTACCACATTCCAATTTATGATTATTCTGGTAGCACATGAAAGCAGCATGATGCTGTCTTCAAACATCTTATAAAAGTAATTTTTTTATAATATGTCCCCTTTAAAAGTTTTTTTTTCCTCATGTGTTCTGGTGTGCATAGATTTATGAATTATATGGACACTGGAGCATGATCTGGAGCCCCAAGCACAAAGGCATGATTTAGCACGTTATAGATTTCCACACTGGATTTTTATGACCTATAAATCCTGAGACATTGAAGCCAGTCTTGTTTATAAAACCAAGTGCTATAAAATCTGCTAATCTCAGTGAACTAAAATAAATATAATTAATTACATTTTATGCTTCATTGAGGGCATCACTACAGGGTTAAAGGTCAACAGTGATTTGAACATGTGCCAAACAGGAGTCAACTGCGGCACAAGTGATGATGCGAACCAAATGTGTAGGTTTAATGTACAGTGGACATGTCCACAGGGTTTGACTCAGAACCAGGCAGAACTGAGCTTCTCCTTTGAGCGCACTAGCAGCAAAGCAGTTGAGCTGAAAGTGCCATAACCGCCAAAGCCCTTGAGCAAGAGGGCAAGACTTGCTGAAATATTTATCAGTGAGAGCCACATTCACAGTTTAAATGCTGAATATGGCACATCAAATAGGGTAAACTGAAGCTCAACCGTATATGCTTGATGCAAGAGAACAATCCTCATTGGTTCTTATGGAAGCTCAAACTGGTTTGCAAGCACACACAAGCATGCATGCACAAGCTTTTTGTTTACCATATTTGAAGTGCTATATGAATGTGTATTGATCAATGTGCAAACCTTGAATTAAATGTGTTAATATATTTGCATCATATAAAGTGATTGTCTCTTCAGAAGACTTAGATTGAAATGGATTACTCTTACAATGTTTTTATATACTGTATATTCTGAAGCTTGAAAATTTTGGTTGCATGGATTTTCAAACAGATGGACAAAAATGGTAAGAGAATATATAAAATATCATTATTTGTGTTCCAAAGATGAACATAAGTCTTATAGGTTTGCAATGGTATGTGGCTGCGGAAGGTCACAGTAGACACGTCAGTGCTGGAAGCTTCTTCAGCATTCTGATCCTCTTATTCAGTGCCTCTCAAATCTGTTCTGGGGACCCCACACCACTTTTTGAAGTCCCCAGGACAGATTTTAGAAGCTCTGCTCTAATTGGGCTCCAATAAAGTGTCCTCAAACACACTTCAGCCAGCATTGCCAGTCTGGACCTGTTCCAGACAAAATATAAAAGGGGCCAGTCAAGACAAAGTACATCAGTGTTAAGAATTAGAACAAGGCTACTTTCTGTCTAGTCCCAGAAACTTTTTAAGTTTTAAATGCACAGATACAAACAGACTCTCCCTTTACAGAGATTGTCACCTTAAAAAAAAGTGTGTAATAGATCTAACTTTCCGATGTAAGATCCTTTTCTTCTTTACACCATCCATCATTATTTAATTCAACAATACTGAATGCAAACAATTAGCATACAGTACATGAGCAGGCTGCCCAATGGCTCTCTGATTAAATGAATGTTTTAGGATTGAGCTACTGTAAATCTCCCCCATACTCTATTCCTCATGGACAGACATGCAAATAATAGATGGCTGTGGAATCCGTTCTAATGAGAGACTACATTCTGATTCTCACAAATATAGAACAGGCCTAACAGAGCACTCACGTATTGTGTGCTGGCCTAAAAACCTTCTGATGTGCTGACCACAACATGCAACATGGCCAAATTTCATGGATTACATGGTGTTTAGCTCACAATACTTCACATTTGAGAGGTTGAGGCTCTCTGGAAGAGCAGTAGTTTCTGAACCAGGTCCCCAATGGTTCCCTGCAACTTTCCTGTCTGCCTGCAGAGTAAGGCTGGGAGACCTGTCTTAAAGGATTCACCAGAGCAGAAATAAAGACAAAACCATTGTGTAGATAGTTTGGTCTAGTTTAGAGAACACAAATATGAAAAGGGAGAGTGTTAAGAATTTCACTGGGCACTTTTATTGTTTTTAGCCTTAATTTAAGCACTCATGAAAGTACACTATGGACAGGGCTGGAAATTAGTCCAGGGAGTGAATTTAGAGGAGGGGCAGCCTTCCAGAGAATGAGATGAGGAAACATGTGCTTCCCATACCCAATTTCATGAGTTTAAAATATAGCTGAGTTTATTGGCGTAGGTTCTTGATGCCTGAACATGCACATTATTGTATGCACAACTTTTTGAATGATTCTGCTTTGTCAGTATTACAGCTAACTCTAGCAGTAGTTTAGTAACCACTGTGATTTCGGAGAGGATCTATCGGCTTAATGTTTTAGAATAGCTGAAGTTACTGTTTACAAGCTCTTGGTGACCGTACCTCTCAATTCTTCAGGCAGAACAGAGCTGTTTTAAGCTTCTGTTTTAAGCCCCTCAGGATCAGTGGATTAGCACAAAATCATGATTTTACACAAATTATGGTAATTAATTTCAGGATATCTGACAAACCTGAAAGTAAATGTCTGATTTTACATTTTAAACCACAGCCATGGTGACAAATAGTATTTTTAAATTCTACAAATATTATCAAATAATTTATATATTTTTCAAATATTTTTTAACAAGATTATTTATTTATTCTATTGCGCAATATGACATGCATAAACTATATGCAAAACCAGGGTTTGCAGAATTACAAATTTAAAAAAAAGAAGGTACACTGTACGCCTATAGGATACTGCTCCCTCTTTTCCTTGCTCAATAAAGCAAAAAGTGTATGACCCTAAATATACTCAGCTGCCCTATTGAGATATAAAAGAATTTCTCAATAAATTCTGGCCATACCTTAATTGTTCTTGGTTTTGCTTTATTAATTCTCACAGTTGAGCCCCCGAACAGGGCAATATTTTTGAGTTCTAAAAGCCACATTTTGTCTGCCCAAAATGTAGGTTAATTTTAAACATGACTTTCTTGGCAGCAGTTAGTACAGTGTGAAAAATCCTATGTTAATTTAGCATTCAAATTAAGGTCAGCATCATCATTCAACAAACAAAGACTTGGCTGTCTAGAAATAACCCTCTCATAACTGACATTTATGAAAGATTTGGCAATCATAGAGTAGACAGATATAATTTTGTGGAACACGTGTAGTAGCATAAGCCTGTGGAGAAGTTTGTTGTATAAAAGTTGATGGGCAGGGTTTTTAGACATTATAGGTATACTTTCCCATATCCAGTCGCAGTGGAGTGTGCTGGAGGCATGATTGAGTAATCTGTTATAGATAAATGACACAGCTCTTGAGAGAAATTCACACAGTCCATTAAAGAATGAGAGTCCAGGTTACAGTTCCATGATATTCTATACTCTATAACCTTCTAAACCTTAAATACAAAAAAAAATAATAGGAATGTCCAGGAAGATCATAACAATCTTTCAAATCCTGAAAGGGCTTTAGGCACTGATTAGAAGCAAAAACAAAGGCAATACCATGCAATTTGCTTTAAAAAAAAAAAAACAGGTTTATTGAAACAATCCAAAATAATGTTTCCTTCATTTCATCTTCTTTTTCTGTTTTCTCATCCTTTCCCACTACACACTGAATTGCAATCATCAAATTCCATTATCATCATCTTCCTTAACTGCCTCATCACCCTGATCCAGTCACAAACCAGTTTATGCCGTTGACACTAACCGATTGAATCCTCACTCGTGTCAGGCTATGTCTACTTAATCGGGATACATTTGAAAACAGCGTTTTCCTTTTAAAACACTCTCCATTCACACTTCCATTTCCAAGGATTTTCCAACAGTTTCTCATGCACACTGAAATGTCAGAAAACGTAAAAATTCACTTTATTGCGCATGCATAAAGCCTATAAAAAAAATTCACTGAGATGATACAGACGGAGCAGACATGATACGTTTTCATATAATTCTTCTAAATATCTCACCATTCACCGATGCGTTCAGGTAGCACTCACTCACGATTGTATGCCTGATCTAAAACGCAACTGCCCTCATGTTTTGCCAAAAACAGCAATCGCGAGTCAAATTTTATCTTTGCAGGACTGTGATATGAAGAGTGTACAAAGTAATAAATCTGTAGCAATAGCGTAAAAGTAAATAGTATGGAATAAGCACAATACCGGTATAAATAAATATATATAGGCTATATTGACATAATATGTCACATGACTAAACATGCATCATCAAAAGCTTCCGTTTTCACAGTCCACCCTACAGTGTAAAAACAGTGTTTTCAAATTTATCCACTTTTATCCATTTTCCTTGACAAAAACACCATCTCAGTGTAGATGGAAGACCAAAACAGAGAGAAAATAATGCGTTTTCAAACTAAAATGTATTAGTGTGGACAAGGCCTCAGCCAACAGATCCTGCGACCACCATAAAACCCTGCCTGCTGATCAATTTATATGATTTTTTCAAGAAGTTAGTGGCGGTCATCTGATTTTACTTTTGCAATGACCCAAACGCTAACTTACGAAGCGGTATGAGACCTTAAAATCCACCTGTCCTGTTATCCTACCCACCCTTGAAGAAACAGCACCCTCATTCTTGTCAGTGTTACGTGTTTGATATTTTTGGGGACGTTTCGTAACATTTAAGTGAGACACAACTGACGCTGGAACAAACCATGGAAGAAAATGACCGGGAGGCAAGTAAGCACATTTAACAAGTTCAATTTATTTTTGAGATGTACTATTACAATGATTAAAGAAATGTTATTTAAATAAATCATTGGAAAAAGGAGAAACATTAGTGACACCAAATCAAAGAAATTATCAAAAGCAAAACAACCCTAATTACTAAACCCCATCCCAACTAAGAAAAATGTAGAAATAAGCTTCGGCATATACGACACCCAAACTAAACTACTCTCATTACTAACAAAAATACACAGATGGCTGTCACTCCTTACCTGACACTAACAAGAAAAGGAAACTAAACTTAAATACAAAAGCTTACCTATCTCCTTTTCCCAGAGTTATTCTAACATGTCGCAGGTGACAAAGGCCATACTGGTCTGACTTAGATAATCTGTATTACACAGCATGTTAAGATAATAATTAAAGTAGCCTAATAATCATTCAGTACCAGGTGTTCTCAAGTTCTGACAAACAAGGAGTCTAGGTAACAACTGAAAAGTCTCAAATTAAGAATAACGAAAAGAGTAACGGATCAACTACACAATTCAGCAGAACTTAAACTAAACCAAATTAACTCAGTTGAACAACAGAATGAACGCGGTTGACGAAAATGGACAGCCGCCCGCTGGCTGGAACGCAGGACAAACAGCCAAGGAAACCCGGCCCCTTTTTATGACAGGTAGGTCCAACGTAATTGGTCGACAGGTGAACTGAGTCAGCCAATAGACGAAACCTAAGAATCAAGAAGAAGAAAACTATACGACAAAGAGGAAAAAAGAACAAAAAATACAAGGGCAGACAAATACAAACAAGGAACGTAACATCAGTATTATTACATGGTTCTCTGGAATACTTGATTTTAATTGGTCAACTATAGCACTAAGAGGTCAAATATTTTTTTTTTATCCTAGTTTCTGACATTCTGTTGCTTATTTCATATATTGTGTATGTACATTTCGTTTCCAGCTCCAAACCTAATCAAACCCACTTGAACCAGCTAATCGAGGTGTTCAGGGTGTGTTGGAGCAGGGTCTGCAGGAGCAGGGTTGGAGATTCCTGCCCTACCTCTTTCTTATGTCGCAACTCATAACTATCAGATGAGACAAGGGAGACCCTCCTCAAATATTGGATGAGAAAATAAAAGATGAAAGTATTGTGAAATATGGCATTAAAAAGTGTATAAATCACTAGTTCTTCTAAAAAGACATTGTCCAACACCAGTGGTTCTTGCCTCCCTTTAATCCATTGAGTTTTAATAAAACCACTAAGGCGTGCCAGGGTGAAAATCACATGAGTGGAGGCAATGCATCCATCATGCTATGATTAGCCTATTACTCTGTTCACATGATTCACACGGCCAAGAATCTGTCAGAATGAAAAAATAAAGATGTTAATATGAAGACAAATTAAAAAGTAAATAAACAACTCACCCACAGATATCACTGCTTTATGTTGCGTCAGAATCAAATCTGAAATGGCTTGAAAACCAACTTGGAATTTGTTGTTATGATTATTATTTTGCAATAAATGTAAAAATACTTAAAAGGCACTAGCATGATAAGAACTGTAATTGATTTAAATAAATAGACCATTTACTGTTCATTTTTTTGGAGGTGAATAATGCCTATTTAACCTTGAAAATGTGTCAACATTAAATATAACAGGAACATGAATTCGCATTAGATTAAAAATAGTAAAGACTTTGCCTCCACGTTTCAGAATGTTGCACGCCACTGGAACCTATACTAACTAACTATAATATAACTGGCCTTGGAGGACAGTAATCATTTTAATTTACAGAATATAGTGAGCATGAAGCCTTTAACAGATGGCAAGAAGCTCAGCAGTCCTCTGTTAAAGCAAAAATTAAATATGTCTCAGAAGAACAAGTACCATAAAAAACACAAAAAGAGGTGGATGAGAGAGATGTTTTATTTTAGATCGTGTAAGCTAACTCATCCATAGAAAAAAGCAATTTTGAATGTTTATTATGATTTTTAATAATAAAGGTTATAAATTATTGTATGTAAATGTAATATTGTTTCAGTGTTAGTATAACACAATTTCAACTCAAATCATTATTTCTTGTTCATTTATTTATTTGGTATACATCCATGTAATAAGCAGAGTGATACAAACCCAGGTCTGGCTCATCCTGACTTTGTGATAATGATGGGCTTAATGTACAGTATAACCTATAGCAGCTGGTGTAACATTATGCATCTTTAAAAATCTATTATAAACAGAACGCAACTCTTGATGAGAGCAATTCTCAATTATGTTTAAAAACATATATATAATGTCTTTCAGTAACACACTGCTTACCACTAACACTCTGCACAAGTAAATCAAAGCCTGATAACTCTGCCTTCATAAGTGTAGGCAGAAGTTTGAAAAAAAATCAATGACATCACTCAGCATTTCTTTGCTCCACGGGAGCAGACGTTTCCTCGAGATGGGGTGTTCCACTATATTGAATTTAATTTGTCAAAAATGCCTGATACAGCAAAACATCTTTTACTTATCTGCTTGGTAAAGTCCCTTTTTATATGAGCAACTTAACCTGAGAATAGTCTGCCAGAATATCCTTCTTTTCACTCACTGTAAAATTCATTTTTATGCAGCTGCTGCTTCCCCCATGGAACCCACTGAAGGCGCTCATACAAAAATGCCAAAAAGGAACAATATGTGTGCTGCGCATTGACTGTCATCAGTATTATAGGGCTACATTAATGGTGCATTGTGCTGTCTAATGCAACATCATTTTGGTAGATGCATTCTATTTGTCTACTGTAAACCAGTACATCATTTATAAAGCCCTGTAACAGCAGACCATGTTTAATTTACCCACACCCAACACAACTTTAGTGAATGATATATTTGATATTTATTTATTATTTTGAGACTTAACCTCATAATACTTGTTGATACCTTAACCTATATATATTTTATAGAATGTCCCAAGCATACCTATAGGCATATAAAATGGCGCATCAAACTAATTCATAAGAGTAAATGTCAATAATAAATCAGCTCCATTGTGTATACCAAGTAATCAAGGACTTAGAACTTCCAGTTAAACCCATTGCAAGGGTCCTGCCGGTCATGCAATGTAAGCAATGATATGCATCCGAGTCCACAACATGAAAGGAAAGTAGTGAGAGAAGGGCATAAAAAGTGAAAAAGAGTGTATTATCTGCAATCACTCAATTATTTATTGCCTCTTTAAACCACACCCACTAACATGTTATATGGGCAGACAGAAATTACAACTACAACAACACTGGACTAAAAATAGCATTACCTTTCAAAGGATTCTACAGAGCCCTGGACGTGACATACAGTGGAAAAATTAAAGACAACATTGTCACAAATTATGAATTTGTTCCCATGACTTGTTCATTTGTTCCCTAGTTTAGTTAAATTGTGGCTCACTGTACTACTTCATTCGCTTGTTTTAATTTAGTTAAATTGCGATCATGAGGGAATTTTTCCACTTACATTCCACTGTGGAATCTTTGGTAAACCGGTCGTACTTTGATGTAAGTTTTCCAAGCAGACTTCATGCAGCAACATGTAAACGTGTTCATTTTAACAGCTTTAACCAGTAGGTGGCGCTATGCTCATGTACCCTCAGATTAAAGGTACCAAGTTTGGTCTAAATATACTAAAGTGTTGCAGAGATACAGCCTAATGTCCATTTTGGTGTGCTCTTTGTCACATTTGTTGATGCGCTATACGTAAACTGTTTGGTCTATTGAAAATCTTTTCATAACTTTTTGAAGGTTTGAAAAAGGTTGAAGATGTTCTGAGACAATTTTGGTGAAAATCAGACAAACTTTCTAGGACAAGTTTAAAAAGTAGGTTTTTCTGAAAATTCAAAATGGCGGGAAAAATGTATTGATGGAAAATGACATCAAAGGGTTAATTCGTCATGAGCCAATAAGAGGACACAATTATTTTGTTTCTAGCCTTTGTGGTTCAGAGGTTATTTGCATAAACATGAGTAGCAATTTTTGGGCACTAGAGGGTTTGGCTTAAAGACCACAAATTTGCTGTGTTTAATGTGCAGACTATCCTCCATCTGTGTGCCAAATTTAATAACTTTCCTGTAAGTGGTTCTATGGGCTACCATAGATTCAGTAGTGGAAAAAGATAGAAAGAAGTGGAACAAAACACTAAAAATTACAATAGGTGCCTTTGCACCCATCTTTTTTGCATTCTGATTTTGATATCCAAAGGCACAAGACTTTACGTTTTTCCTTATTCAGTGGATCTCTCCTGTTTTCTTCCACTTGTTACCACTCTTCGTCTTCCATGATAGTGTGTGCAGTATTGCAGTGATGTAACTGTGATGTGTTTTCCCAAATGGTCTATTGGTAAAGTCATCACTTCACTGCATCTGCTGTCAGAAGCTCCGGTTGCTAACAGTCAGTGTCCTTAGACACACTAAAAGGACTGAACACACACATTGGCTTGTGCACTGACTCGGTCAAAATTCTGCATTAGGATGTATTGAACATAGAATCAACAACTCTGTTAAATGACCCCAAAAGAAATGCTGTCCCATCACCACTAGCCCACAACAATTAGCCAATCAAGATTCAGTACTCACTACCAAACCCACCCTCCCAACTATGTAACTACGGCTCTTGCCTATAACTGCCACATTCATCTTTTTTGTACCAATGCATACTATGATTTATTGAATCAGCACAGGTTATTACACAGAAGGGCGCTGGGGTGGTGATGTATTCTGTGATTCCTCTGAGTCGGCTGTTATGATCATCAAAATAAGAACTCTTTGTATTAGGCAAATAAATCTTGGAGCAGAATTGAAGATGTAAATACTCTCCAAGTGTGGGAGGTAAGGAGGAGTGGATCAGGAGCAGGACTGACATGAGCAATGAGCGTGCCCACCCTGCATAGTGATGTTAATTGAAACACTCAGGGAATTACATATCTGAAATGATTGACAGCTGTAGAACAGATTTAGGATGCAGAACTCTAGATGTACTTGTTTGATGAAATAAATATTTCAAGCTTGTCCCTATACCACTCTCTTTGAAATCAAAATCTATTTGCATAGTACTTCTTTCTTAAAATCATGACAATACATTTATGTTTGTCACATCATGAGTTATTATGAGTCACCTTACCATGTAAACCTGGCCAGCCTCTCATATGTGAACTACTCATACATGCCTTTTATCTGTGGTTCAGTGGTTTTCAAACCGGTCCTACGAGCACCCCCAGCACATTTTCTGTGTCTCCCTCATCTATCACACCTGAGCTCATTAGTAGAGACGTCAAGCCCTGAAATGGGTGCGTCAGATATAGGGAGACATACAAAATGTGAGGTGCCAGGGGTGCTTGCAGGACCGGTTTGAAAACCACTGATCTACATAAACGTTTCTTTTTTTTTTTTTTTATAGACTCTCAAATGTACAGTACAATTATGGCCATATCAACAGCATCTAAAATGTAAAGGTGTTTAAGGTATGTACAACTTTATAAGTCTTTGCAAATCCCTTATATTATAAACATATTTGCATACATTTTGTATAAACAAAGGGTACCAAGAGAAGGCAAGGGAGGTAGTGCCCCTCAAAAAATTTAATAAGAAAATAACTCACAGTACAAAAAAACAACACAAATATTGAAAATACAATATTTAAAAAGTGTATAAATCACAAATTTGTCCAACACTTTCCAACAGCGGCCCCAGTGGTTAAAGTTACAGTGGGAGGCAGCATCTCTTTTGCCTCCCCAAGCCATTTGAGTTTTAACAGGCCCCCTAATGCGCAATGACCTAGAATACTCTCTAGCAATGGCAGCTCTTCGTTGTCTTCATTGCCATTTAGGAATCTGGGTGTGCTCTTTGATAGCATTCTTTCATTTGAAAGCCACATCTCTAGCATCTCAAGGCTAGATTATTATAATGCTTTATTGGGTGGTTGCCCTGCGTGCATAATAAACAAACTCCAGCTGGTCCGAAATGCAGCAGCTAGAGTTCTCCAGGTCTCCAACAGCTGTACTTTTCCCTGGTCTACTTGAGTACCCTATTTGGACATAACATGCCCTAGAAACTTGACTCTTTTCTTGAATAGAGAGCGTGTCTATCGTCAAATGTCCAAGTACCACCCCCATTAGGCATTGAAATGTTGCGGAGGCATTGCATAACCTAAATGGCCTGCAGGTCCACTCAAATAACCCAAATAGGGTAGTCACTGCTGTCTTTATTTGATCATGGCATTTCTTAGGGCATCAAATTATTACTCCACTTGAGGGAGAGCGTACGCATTTTTACAGGTTACCTGATTCAGCCTTCTGCAATCACAGAAAAATCCTTCTCAACAACAATTATTGTAGGGAAAACACATGGACTGCAACTTAAGGATGCGCTGGGAAAAAAGGTCCTGTGCATGTTGATTTCTTGAAACACTAGTGGTTGGATATGCCTGTGGTGTCATTTTATGGGCTGGGCATCACCAGTAGAGATGCAATGAGTAAAGGCAATGGTTTGGCCAATAGTCACTCTCTGGCTTAAAAAATACATTGTTTCTCTAGAAATGCCATCAATTTCAACACACGTTTGGCCAACAAAAGATCCAGATTAACCTCTCTTGGGATTGGTAAAGGGATAATCCATCATGAGAACTGGATTGCTCATTTTTAACCAGTACACAGAGAGCATCCTGTTACTCCTCAGAAATGATCGGGTCTTTCAGGTAGATCCCTGCCGGTTTAATGAACTTCATCGAGCCTAGCTCTGAGTGGAAGCCTAACTAACTTTCTAGTGACATTTAATATCCAAACTGGCACCTTCTTTTGCCTGGGTCACGGCATTAGCAACCAGAACCCCACTTGGCAGACTTACCCCTGTTGTGGACTCCACTAAGCTTGACAATGGCTCTTAACTGGAGTTCGGCAACACCCTTGTACAATTACCCAAGTGTATGGCAGAATGGTAACTTTCTTGCACCCTGCCACCTTGACATAACCTATTCTACCTGTTGGAGCAATATTGTTTGTCTCCCTCTGAGTGTTTGCCAGTACCCTCTTCACACAGGCATCCTCTCCAGACACTCTATGGCGGTTTAGCTTGGTCACCTCTTTGTGTGCCATAAGTAGTCCCATAAGGTCCCCCAATATGTTCATGCCAATGATGCCAGGAACTCCCACCTCTCCTTGCTGTTCTGAATCCTTAAAAACAAACACACATTTGCATGAAACCTGCCCCATACACTCCACACTGGTCTCCAGACAATCAAACACTGGGATCTCCAATCCATTTTTGCATAAATAGCAAGCAGGTATCGAATGCCTGACTAGTATCTGGGTGGCTCCAGGCCTCAGATGAGGCAGACTGAAGATGAATCAATGCTGACATATCTACACCCGTACTATCACCATGCTGACTCAATATGGTCAGAGTCCTTCTCGATTTTGGTCACAACAGCGATTTGTGTGGCCAGGCTGGCCACAGTAGTATCAAATATATCTACCATTACTATCATTCAGTGGGGACTGGAAGCTACATTTACGACTTTCCCTTGGCTCTACCCTCATTTCTTTACCTAGGTGGACCATTTTAAACAGCTCCTCTTGAGGGGCTGCTAATTTTTTTAATAACCCTATGCAGGCTTTTTAAGCTGAGTAAAGGTGATTTTTCCACAGCAGTAAAAGGACTCACTGTGGCTTTGGTCTTGCTACTACTTAAAGCTGGGGCTGGCACATTATTTTCACCTTCCTCTGACCAGGTGATTCCAGCTTCTTTCCCATCTATGAAAGACATTTCCCTTTTCTTAACAGTCCTTTTTCATTTCCGAGTGTTCAAACAAACCCAATACTAGCTGTTCCTTATCAACAACTTCTGGTTGAGGTGCATGACTGTGGTCTCTTTTCAAAATCATCTCCAACTTTTCCTTGAGAGCACAAGCATATGTCCTAACAGTTTCTGAGTGGTTTCAATTAACCCATTTTGGCCTTTTTGACATATCAGTGATAAAATACGTTTGTACTGTAGCTCTGAAATTAGTCAGCCCCCACCACAGCAGCATAGGAGGTTAATCACTAAGGCTAACTTTGAGGCAACTGACTGCAGAACTTTGCATGATACAGTGCAGAACATTAAAACGTCCACCTGCTATCTTGACCCACATATTTCTTTAAAAGTGTGTTTAGTTGTCTGGGATCTGACCTACTAGAGTAAATTCTTCACTTCATTCTGACATTTTTCCAAGGTCTTTTAAAAAATTTGTTTTTAGGTATCTCCTAAAGAGCAACAACCCAGATAACTCCATTTTGAACAACAATAGATTTATCACAAATTCCCACTTAATTGGGAAGGTAACAGAGAAAGTTGCTTTCAATCAGTTTCAACCTTGGTATTATTTGATCTAATTGCGGTATTTGATACTGTTGACCAGAACATATTCCTCAACAGGCTGGAAAAAGTGGGTAAAGCTGTCTGAGACAGTGCTTAGATGATTCAGATCATGTTTAGAAGGCACAGGCTACTTTGTGATCATAAGGAATTACGAATTTAACTAGACTGCCACAACACACGGAGTTTCACAAGGCTCAATCCTTGCACCTCTACTGTTTAATTTGTATATGCTCCCACTAGGCTACATAATTCGAAACAACATTACTTATCACGGATATGCAGATGACATTCAAATCTACCTTTGTCTATCACCGAATGACTTCAATCCCATAGACTGCCTGTGCCAGTGCCTAAATGAAATAAACAGCTGGATGTGCAAAACTTTATTCAGTTAAATAAAGACAAAGTCATTGCTTTTGGCAATAAAGATGAAATACCAAAGGTGAATGCATACCTTGACTCCAGGGGTCTAAAAAGCGATGTCAGAAAACTTGGTGTCATTCTGGATTCTGAGCTTAACTTCAGAAGCCACATCAAAGCAATTATTAAATCAGCCTATTACCATCTAAAAAAACATATCCAGATCCTTTGTGACCAAGCAAGACCTAGAGAAACTTACTCATGCATTCATTACCAGCAGAATAGATTCCTTCGATGGACTTATTACTGGCCTTCCCAAAAAGTCTAGTTGCAGCTAATACAAAACGCTTCGGCCAAGCATCTGACCAAAACCAGGAAAACTGAACATATCACACCAGTCCTTAGGTTATTACACTGGCTTACAGTTTTATTCAGAATCCATTTTAAAATACTTTTAATTGTATATAAATCCCATAATGGCCCTGGACCAAAATACCTAGCAGATATGTTGGCTGGTCAGATATAAATGAAATAGCGCTCTCAGATGGAAAAGATCAAGTCAATTAACAACACCTACGGTTCATACAAAACATGGTGAGATGCTGTTAAGCTATTATACCACCTGCAGCTGGAATCAGCTTCCAGTGGATGTCAGATGTGCCCTGTTAGTCACTTCCTTTAAGTCCAGATTGAAACACATTTGTTTGACTGTGTATTTCCTAATTAAATACTGTTTATGTGCTGTACTGATTGCTCTGCATCTCCTGTTTATGTTCTATTAATGTATAATCTTAATTTAATTTGAGCTAATATATTTATTTTACTATTTTTTTATTCTCTTTATCATTATGATTTACCACTATGTATGAAATGTGCTATATAAATAAACTTGCCTTACCTAAAACAGTTGTGTAAAAAAGCAATTAGCAACGAGATGAACATTGCAATACTACATTATATTCATAATCTGAGGTCATTTTCACAGTCGATAGATGTAAGATGGCACCGGTTATGAGAGAAAGCAAGTCTGCAGTGTGATACATGAGACACGAGAGTAGTGAAACTGTTTGGCAAAACTGTCTAACTTCTATCTACATAGTTTACAATACCTTTTAAATGTACATTTTTGAGAAAATAAAAAATAATAATTCAACAAATGCACAAAATATTAAGTATTTATAAGCCTTTTTATTTTGTGTTGATTGGTTTTAAAATGCTTTCCTTTGGAGGTTTACTCAGAGTTGAGGTCTGAAATCCTTCACTTGCTCACTATTCACTATATAGTGTTATAACCAATTCCTTACAACATTGTGAGTTAACAATGCAACCTCAGTGAATTAGTTGAAGAAATAAATGACATTAAGCAATTTATTATCCATATAATTTCAAAATGCATCTATATTATCACTCTATATTTAAAATATTTGTAATCAAGTGTTGAGTCATGGAATGATAAAAAATAAAGCCAGCTCAAAATATATTTTAAACCAATTTTAAGCTGCGTATCTCCTTCTAACTCGCTCATTCTTTCATGCTCTCTCTCTCTTCCAGCTCATCAGTCCTGTCCATGTTGGATTTTAAGAAACAGTGCTTTGGTGAGTGTACTCTAATCAGAGTGCACTGTGGGTATAAACGAGTAAACAATTGTAGGGAATTACTTTAGAACCACTACAAAAAACTGATTCCCAAAATAGCCACCAAAAATTCCCCATTTCAGATCAATGTTTTGAAAGCACCACAGAGTTTGCACTGTTCAGAAAGTCATCCTACTTACGGTTGTCTCTGCATATTGAGCTAGAATAGGAAAATGTATTTTAACATACATTATGCACAGCAGCTTTAAAAAGGAGTGAGACACATCTCATATGTCCAGACCACAAGATCCAAACCACCAGCCTATTTGGTGGGCTGGTGAAACAGTATGAGCTCTGTCCTGCCTATTTTGGAGGTGTTAATTAAACACTGTCAGCCTCTGGGATGTCATTGTCCACTGCCTCATTGGCCCCTCTGCCATAAATATATCCAGGGGCCCAAGGTCCCTTAGGCATCTCATCAAACACACTGCCCTCCAAACACACACTCATAAACTCGCTTCCTGCACACAGACAGACAGAACCCCTTCCCCCAGCCACCATTTCAGATTTATAGAGGCTTCAGGTTTACTCAACTTGCCTTCACACTCAATAAATGACAGTGTTCTGCCAGGAGTAATAACCAGTATGTTGATGCGCAAGGAGGGAGAGACGTCTTTGCTCGCTCCATCAGTCTCAGAGCACATCTTTAATATTATCTGCTAGCTTCCAATCCCAGGATAAGTGCTTTTACACACACACACACAAGCCATTCTATTTTAGTGGAGTGTTAGACCTCGCCTTGATTCAAAATGGTATAACTTTACGGTCCACTGTACGTAGCAATATCGGATCAAATAAATCTATTTACTCTATATGAGAATTTGCACTTCCATATGTTGGACAATATCTAGAGACATGCTTCAGTGCCTGAGATGTCATTTCTCAAGGAAAAGAAATGCTGTAAAAATATTGTCAGAGTATGTGAGCATGAGGGCCATTTCCATAATCCACTGTCACCACAAGAGCAATGTGAGATCGCTTCAGACTGATCGCATCAAAACACAGCTCATTTTACAACAATAAATATCATGAAGAAACTCGACTGCACTCATATCGGTTTGGTAAACGATATAGCCCAGCCTTGAGTGACTTACTGTTTTTATACAACAGTAAATACAACAAATATTAAAGATAGAAAATGTTATTATTACTTATCATGTATAATTATATTTTTATACACCTCTAGGTAAGCGTATTCTGTCTGCTTTGCTTGACCAGTTTCACATCTAAAAGATAAAGGTCTGTCTGTTCAATAAAACTGTCTGCAGTTCAACAAGGGACACCTGTGCCACCTAGTGACAACAAATAAAACAACATGTGACTATTGGGTTTTCAGTTGGGTTCATATTTTATTGCCACACATAATGATGCTATGCAATTAGTTTTACATTAATACAGTAAGGCAAGATTAGTCAGCAGCACTAGTGTGGCTTAACTTGTAAAAAAAATCTTGTGTTGGACAGGACTACAGTTAAAAACTACCAGCTAAAATATTCATATCTGTATTTCATCTGGAAAAGTTCATCTTTATGACACCACCTCTACTTATAGTCTAAGTGCCAGACTGTTCAACCAGGAAGCTACTTGACATTCACAAACATTCAGCAACAAGTCTAGACTCTGAAAATCTGCATATAAATGACAAAAAGGAGTTTAAGATGTTAGAGGTTTGATGTCTAAACACAGATTCCAAACAGAATTTAGCTAAGGAGAGAAAAGTGAGAAAATAAATATTCTGTAATTATAATGCAAGTCACTCTAGATTTCATGATCATATTGTTTAGAGAATCATAATATTTAGAGATTCTCCCTTTTATTTCACGCTGTCAATTTAAATTGGCATGTATGTACATTCAGAGATTTACAGCTTTTATTAAAATAATAGCATCAGTAAATAATCAAATCCGTAAAAGAGAAAAAAAGGGGGAAAAAAAACAACCAACCTTTTTAAGAATATTCAGTGAGTGTACATACTACTACTACAAAGAAACAAAAGCTACAAAAGCATTACAAATGTGCTGAGGTGACAAAATGTCAAATTACAGACATCCTGTCTTTGTCCTCCCAGTGATTCCTGATCAAAATGTGGCAGCAGGCCAGAAAAAAACAGTGCTTTCAGTGCAAAAACGTAAATGCAAAACAAAAAAAAGAACTATTCTCCTTATAATGAAGCCAGTTCTTGTGTCAGTTGCTCTTTCTCTTCCTGGAGTTTGATGATGCTTTGTTTGTTCTGTTCCAGTCGATCTTCCAGCCACTGCAGCAGCGGGCCGCTAATGGCCGACATCTGACTGCACAGGTTTTTAGTGAACACTGAGAAGCAAATTACAAAGGCACAACTGTAAACATGGTTAGACACTTCACATTTGTGAAATAAACAAGGTTAGTCCCACACTATACACAACAATATAAATAATCTTTTAATTGACAAAGTATCATTTGAACACTGATTTGCATTATTAATAGAATAACTGATCTTCTATGCAGTTTGCATATGGAATGTGTTTGATTGACCTTATTTAACAATCTACAGCTGCTTCACACTGAAAAGATGCTGTAACACATTCAATTGTGTGCAAATGAGAAAACAGCTCTGATTTTATTTACACAAAACCACTACTAATTCCTTCAGGAAATACAAAGTAGATTTCATAATTACCTGATCCATTATGTATCTTTGTGATTGGATCCAGATGAGTTAAACTGAAATATTGGTGCAAAAAAAATATTGCATGAGGTCCCGAGTAACCATTTACTAAGTTAAACAATCTGAAACATATCCACAAGGAATACCTGTGAATCCTTCTGTATGTATCCTGTTCTTCTTGACAGAGGATTCTGGGCAGTTCCACGGCAGACTCCAGGCATACTTTCCCGATGGCTTCATGTGGGACTACATGAATGGGGATCTCAATCCGCTCATACCTTGTCATAAGCAAAGAATGCAATTTCCATATTTATGAGCAAAAACATTGCACAAAAACTATTTCTCATCAAATACTGAGAGATATCAGTATGCTTGCATGAAATTAGTTTGTAGACAAATATACATTATGTCTGAGTTTCAGTTATTCATTAAAATAAAAAGCAGATAATTTACTCTGAGCCTTTCTGGGCTTGTACTGACTGGAAACAGGTGTACAGGACTCTACCAGTCTACAAGAGAAATAGAAAGAAAAGTCATGGTAAAAACGTGACAAAATAATAACGCTTCAAGATGATGGGCTTAACATACCTTTGTGTTTTTATCTTCTATAAAGCATGAGAAGATGAGTCCTACGAAACCCTGATCCATCATCTGATACATTGCTTGAGTCCTAACATCTGTATAAAGCAAGAATAATTGGAATTTTATTCAAATACAGGGAAGATGATAATGCATTAATTTAAAAAAACAACAACTTACCAACATGTGATGGCCAGACAGTGATGTGTGGATGAGAGTGGTACCAGCCCACAACCCTCATGGGACGTCCCGTCATCTCAGCCAACCTGTGCCTCATATTAAGAAAATGGGCTACAATAACATCAGGATTACTCTTGATGATCCATTTCATTAAGAATCATTTAAACATTATATTAAGGCTTCATGAATCAGTAAATGATGTGCATTGATATATGAACATAATGGGGTCCAAATGTCTGAAAGCACTAGTCAACTAGTGATCAATCTTTTAATTAAAATCTTTTTTTTATTATTATATTATGAGCTTATCAGTTTGAGTGAAATTTTAAACATGTACAAGTATTTCAGAAGGTCTTGAAATGTATTGGGTTTAATAACCGCAGCACCCAAATTTATGCAAAACCTCATGGTCTGTATTGTTCAGCGTGATCTGTACATTTTCCAAAGAATATATTGTGATTTTACCAAATAATTTGATAATGTTACAAATTTGCTTGACTGGTGACCTAGAAATAGTGCAGAATACTGCTTCAGAGTTATTTTTTTTTATTATTATAATTATTGTTTCAAAATGCAAAATGTTTCTTTATTTACAAGCATAAATTACATTTTGAATATTAGATTTTTATGTAGAACCCCGTTTTCAGAAAAGTTGGGACATTTTGTAAAATGCAATCAAAATTAGAATTTGTGATTTGTTCATTCTCTTTAAATTTTAATAAACTGACAAAAGTTCAGAGAAAACATCTCCCAAGTTTTCACTCACCAACTTAATTGTATTTTGTAAATATGAAAAAAAAAAAATTATTGAAATGGCTGCAACACACGCCAAAAAAGTTGGCACACAGGCATGCTTTTATGTTGCATCACTGCTCCTTTTAGTTCCATTTTTAATTGTTTCTGAACTGAGGATACTAGTTGCTGCAATATTGCAAGTGAAATGTTCGCCCGGTACAAGACTTCACCAGCTCAACAGCCCGTGGTCAATATTGTTCTCCTCTTCATGAGGCTCCATACATTTTTAATAGGAGACAGATCTGGATTTTTATTGTATTTTTTTCAGTTAAATTGAGGTTAAAAATAATTAACTAATCACAGATTCTTACTTTTATTGCATGTT
Organism: Barbus barbus; assembly: GCF_936440315.1. Lineage (NCBI taxonomy): Eukaryota > Metazoa > Chordata > Actinopteri > Cypriniformes > Cyprinidae > Barbus > Barbus barbus. Next base: position 2,809,530 of record NC_136721.1, on the reverse strand, counting down.
ACAAAATGTCCCAAATGGAGTTCAAAGGAGTCAAAATTTCATGACTTTCTGCTGAAAAAGTATTATAGCAATGTATGGTATTGAAAGCTATTATTGAAACGGTTACCCAGAACATACATACATATATATATATATATATATAAAAATGTAATTAAATATCATTTCAAAACAAATCACTGGGAGTATTTGATGCATGCCATGGTACTGAATGATTACCACATTTAAAGGAACACTCCACTTTTTTTGAAAATAGGCTTATTTTACAACTCCCCAAGAGTTACCTAGCTGGGGACTACTTTCAGGCGCTGCGTAATATCACTGCGCCTGCTGGCTGTTCCTTGATTATTACGCCGGAATGAGAGTATAGTTCCTAGCCATATCAGCCTAGAAAATCAACTTTTCATTTTCCGTCTGTTTTAGTGCACGATGTAACTACAGAAGACTCAAGCTTTAAATAGGAAAATTATCGAAACCCTTTAGTCATTTTTGATGACCAAATGCTAATGGTCTAATCCGATTCAATGATCTATGCTGAGCTAAACTAAAAGTGCTAGCGCCAGACCCGGAGATCAACTAAATAGATTAAATAATGGTAAAACTCAACTGTTTATCTCTAGGGGAGTTGTAAAATGAGCCTATTTCTAAAAAAAAAAAAGTGGAGTGTTCCTTTAAGTAATGTAGTTACATGGTTCTTCAGCCTACGAAATACCACTTGTCCAAAAGCATGCTACTGCTATAGAACCAGGTTTTTACTACAATGTTTATGTCTTGGGGCCCCATAACTAATCATAAAAAATGTGAAAAGGTTATTAAAGAAAAGAATAATGCATATATGTAAGAGTGTGTGAAGGATATCTCCGCCTCGGTGGACGCTGCTGACAGCTGCTCTGGAGAAATCTCCACTCTGTCTTTCCTCTTGTCTGATCGACGCAGAATTATGACAGAATGAATGTGCACAATGCGGTTTGTGTCCACCTGTTGGTCATTTACAGAGTCTCATAAACACAGCTGTTGTCGTTCACGCACATTTATACAAAACAACAAGAAATCCAAACCTCGCCGATGCAGAGCCCCATCACTTCCTCTTTCTCCGTGCTCAGAGCATGATTCATACAGACTAGAAATGCGTCTGACTCTAAATGCACAGCGATCACTGCCATTATATGAAGTACAGTCTAACAGTTTATGTTTTCTCTGATTTGTTTGCTTGTTTATCACTGTACACACTTCCACATCAGCAAAGCGCATGCGCTACATTCAATTCCTTCCGACAGGAAACAGGAAAAACCACGTGGCAAGCAGCTGATTTACGGTGACCGGGAAGGGACATGTTTCTCCAATTAAAATTATAATTCTTGATTTCAGGAATGAAATCTTTACTAGTTACATAATGGTAATTCTTGATATCACCAGCAAAAAAAAACCCCCCACAAATTCTTGATATCAAAAATGTAATCACTGCACTCTTCATATCAAAATTAGAATTGAATCTAGTAAAAAGTGCAATTATTAATTCACTAGTAAATAGTAACTTGCCATTCAAATGCATTCTGACATACCAAGAATGTTATTTGTATAGCACACTTTTTACAATACAGACAGAGATGGGTAATTACTAACAAATTATAGTTGATCAGTGTAAGTGAAAATTGTAGTTTGTATTCTGACTACTTTTTAGATTACATTTTATTTACCTGTTTTAGTTTTACTATTAAACATACCATATTGATATAAAAAGAAAATATATTCCATTATATATATATATATATATGTCAACATCATAAAATGCATTAAACATTACATTAAACCAGGGTTTCCAAAAAACTGCAGTGTGAGTTGATAAAAACAACTAATAATTATATCATAAAAATGTCAAATAAATGTAAACACTTGAACCGTGTGGCAATGTGACCATTAAGCGACATCGAACTGTAAACCTGTGAATGTGTGGTTAAATGATTAAACTTTTCTCATTCTTAAACTTAAATATTTCAAGTAAATAGTTCAAAGGGGTTTGACATTATATGACCCTGCATTATATGAACAAACATTATTAAAAATTAAAACAGCAATGGCATTACTACATGCCCAAAGTCTTTTAGGTCTGAAACAAAGTCACTGGATCACTCGTTGTCTGCGATTTTAGATAAAGACTAAACACTAATGAAATAACCATTGTGAGAATTTAAAGCAGGGATGGATTTGGAGTGAAATACTTTAAAATTATAGGCTACACTTAATGTATCCAACAAACAAGCTCCTATATATATATATAAATATTACACAAAACTCATCTTCCTGAATCTCATGTAGGCAACACTGGTACAGAAGTGTTTTGTTTGTTTGTTTTTTGCTTTTTTCTCTCTATATAATCCAGTATACATGTAGGCTATACCCTGATTTACCTTCTTTCTTTCTCTTTCCTCTTTATTTGTGTAGGCTATTCTTATTATTATGACCAATCATTTTTATGGTCAATAAAAATGCTATGGATGTTAACACATCTCCTGCACTAAAGCACAACACAGAGCCACTGCACCGAATGTGAAACATCCTGCATTTGTGATATGAATATTAATAATAATAATTTATTACATTTGTATAGTGCTTTTCTGCTTTTTCTAAGCACTCCAGGTGCTCTACATTGTCAGGGGGTATCTCCTCATCCACCATGCTCTGTTTATTTCGCTGATAATAAAGCATATACGCTTAAAACACCACTAAAAAGGAGTTTTTATTTCCCTCAACACAAATCGAGAGCACTATTTTACATCATCTGACCGGAAATGGTTTTATTACTGGGCTATACCAACTTCAGCGGCTGTAATGTCGCAAAACTGTCCGTGACTTCTCTTATAAAAAGCATTTGTTTTTCCTTGTAAACACTAAAAACAGATCGATCTGAAAAAGAATGGCTAATGTCAAGCATGTTGAAGATGAGGGTGTTTCTAACCGGAAGACATTTAGAGTTGCACAGCAGTCAGCTGCACGCTGTTCATGTGTTTAACTGGAATTATTCCTCGAAGCTGCACTTTATTTTAAAACAAGATGCCACAGAAAGAGCCTTGCCAAAAACAGGCATGTGCCATACAGAAATGTCTACAAGGTAGCTTTATGATCTCAATGTTAGTTTAACCTTGCTTTGCATGAAGACTACAGGCTAGCAGTTTAACCTTTTTATGACTTTTGTATTTTTTACAGCCAACAAATACATTGAAAGCCTTTGTGAGGATGTGATTCAAGCCATGAGGAAGTGTTGTGAAGTCCATGCAGGAGAAAACTCTGTCTGCTGCTCTGGATTTGCCAAGGAACACAAATCTACAGACACAAAGACAACCATTTAATAGAAAGCTAAACAGTACGCATGTATATTTGCTGCAAGAGATCCCAGGAGACTTTCATGGACATATAGAACATATTCTTCATCTTCCACTTGTTTCTTCTTAATCAAACTTTCATTAAATCATCAAGCTGTCTCTGGCTCTCACTGTTTACTCAACCTAACGTTAGTTATACAGTTTATTGTTATGAATTCAACACTAACTGGACTTAATAGAGGTGGAATATTATATCATGATGTGCTGAGCATCAGCTGAGATGATTTCATAAATATCAATACAACAATCAAAACAAAAAGGCAAACCAGAATTGTTTAAAACCTGATTGTCTATTTACTTTGAACATTTCTGTCATTATTAATTAAGATTACAACTTTATTGACCCCTTGGTCTTTGAAGTAATGTCCAGATTTATTACAAAAAGTTTGAACAATTAAATGCACTTAGCTTAATAACCATAAAACTGAAAGTTTTTAAGGGCCAATTTCAAATGTTTTAACTATTTACATGTTTAAACAAGTGACTTATCAAGTCTAGTGTCAAAAATAGTTTGTACCAAAATAATACAGCAAAACGTTCAAATAAACAATGTAACAGGGGCTTTAAGTACAAACTAAAGAAATGCACAATCAAAAAACCTGAAAGCATACATTCTTAAATGTTTCCTTATGATCACGTCCTAACAATCTAATGTTGATCTAATAAAGGAGTGCTGATTTAAATACATGCTGCAATGTCACACAAAAGCTGTGATCTGATGTTTGATGACATCCTCAAGACGTAACAATGAGAGAGATCCTATGAAGCCAGACCAAGCAGAAATCCACCAGCGAAACCTCCTGTGAGAACAATGTTTTTCTTGACAAAAACTTGCACCTGCGTGGAGAGAAAACATTTAAATGAATTCAACACAAGGTCACGGTCCCTGCTTAAAATCAATGGCATTAGGCATCAGCACACTCTTCATCCCAGTGACATCCATTCATACACACGTGAAGGCAAACTCATGTGAAGTTCATGCAAACTTCACTGTGCTCCAAAATTTATTTATGGTGAACTCAATGCAAATTCATATCACGTAAAGACGTGACCAAAGCTGCAAGTCTTGCAGTAAAGGCAAGGCAAGTTTATTTATATAGCACATTTCATACGCAGTGGTAATTCAAAGTGCTTTACATAAAAGGAAGTAAAATAATCATTTAATCACAACAATAATAATAATAAAAACAAGGAATTTAAAAACAAATATTCTCAAGCTTTGTTCAAACAAAAGTGAAAAAAACTTCCAAAACACCTAACTATTCCACTACTTCACCCACTACTTACTTTGACCATCATATCTGACCTATTTGCTAAAACTGTAATGGTAGGAATTTAGAGTTTGTAGAGCTCGATTTACAACTAGAACCTCCCTTCTAGCGTCTCACATAGGGATGCATCGATCTGATACTCAGGATCGGTATCGGCTCCGATACTGGAATTTCTGCCAGGGGTGATTTAAAACTGTTAAACGAAAAAGGATCAATAAACTATGCACAGATTTAATAAGGTACGCACCAATATTTCTTTCCTTTGTGCTTTGAACTTCTCTATGTGGAGCTGCGCACTGTGACTCCGTGCTGATTCAAGCACATCGTTCTGCGCTCGGGAAGCCATAATCGCTTTGTGCCACTCTCTATTGGAGCTTTTCCTATTATAATGCTTTTGCGCAATGAAAGATTATTTATAGCGTTTCTTGTTCTGTCCTATCAAGGCTATTAATAATCTGATGAATAGCACCGTAATGGAGGCAGCAACATATGATAGATAGGACTGCTCTATCATATGTCGCTGCCTTCATTGTGCTATACATTTAAAAGAAATGTCTTTTAATTTTGTAGTTTATATTTATAAATAAATATATTTACTTGTTTTCATTCATGTATTTTACAACAATATAAAGAGCAATGTGTAACGTTTTACCAGATATAGTCCTTGGCATATTCACTTTTATTAAATAATTTATATAAATAACACTAAATGTTTAGATTTTATAAAATTGTGCACTCGTGATTTTTCTAGAATAAATTTTGCTGCTAAATTATCCACTAACCTAATTTATAATAATATTTTTTGTCAGATTATGAATGGGCCTGTTTACACCTGGTCATTTCATGCGTTTTCGCTGATCGGGTATCTATCTATGGGGAACTCGTGGCCTAATGGTTAGCGAGTCGGACTCGTAATCGAAAGGTTGCGAGTTCGAGCCCCCGGCCGGCAGGGATTGTAGGTGGGGGGAGGGAATGTCCAGCGCTCTCTCCACCCTCAATACCACGACTGAGGTGCCCTTGAGCAAGGCACCGAACCCCAAACTGCTCCCCGGGCGCCGCCCACTGCTCCGGGTGTGTTTTCACGGTGTGTGTCTGGGTTCACAGAATTGGCCGATACTCCGAATTTTAAAGTAAAGTCGTGACGTATTGTCAAGTATGGTGACCCATACTCGAAATTGGTGCTCTGCGTTTAACCCATCCAAGTGCACACACACAGCAGTGAGTAGTGAACAAATGCACACACACACACACACACACACACCGTGAACACGCACCCAGAGCAGTGGGCAGCCATGCTGCGGCGCCCGGAGAGAGCGCTGGACATTCCCTCCCCCCACCTACAATTCCTGCCGGTCGGGGGCTCGAACTCGCAACCTTTCGATTACGAGTCCGACTCTCTAACCATTAGGCCACGACTTCTGGATCGGATCTGAAAAAATGATATTGTTGCATCCCTAGTCTCACATTCTCTCTGTATTTATACCTTCAAATGCACTTTTGCCTCTATGGCTCTTAGTGCCTTAGAGAATGCATTTGTGTTTTGAGTCTGGATTTAAATGTGGCTAATGTTTTAGCACATCTGATCTCTTCTGGAAGCTGGTTCCAACTACGGGCGGCATAATAGCGGACTCCCCTTGTTTTGTGTTAACTCTTGGTATTTCTAACTGACTCGATCCTAATGATCTGAGTGGTCTGTTAGGTTTATATTCAGTGAGCATATCTGCAATGTATTCAGGTCCTGGGTCATTGAGGGACTTATAAACAAGTAAAAGAACTTATTTATTAAAAACGCTGTACAGTGCATTTAAAATTGCACAAAGTATTCTTCAGCTTATCAACTTATCATGACATTAAAGACATACGTAAATCAATGATTAACAGTTAAAGTAAATAAGCTCCTCATTAGTGTTTTAGCTAATTAACAAACTGTAAACATTGGACAATTTTTCTGAGGTACATGTACATTTCTGGATTGGATTACTGGAAGCTTTACTCATGTAAAAAGGCACAGTCTAAAAGATTAGACTTGGGATTTAAGAACTGATATCAAGACACAAAGTTAAAATGAATATCTGTGTATTTTTGGGGTATCTAAAGTTACCTCACATCAGCCTCTCTGAAATTTTCTTCAATGCACACGTGCGTGTGTGTGTGTGTGTGTGTGTGTGTGTGTGTGTTTGGTGACTAGCAGTCGAGGGGAAAAAAGAAGTGCATACTATATTCTGCATTCAGCTGCATTTTTTCTCAATAGAATAAGCAAATATACAAAATTTTATATCAATTACAATACCATGATATACCGTGATAGTGGTTTACAATGAGTGTGTTTTGGTGCACATAACACAGAATATTGCAATTACATAAATGCAAATACAAATTCCAACAGTATTTTCTTACCTCATTAAACTTTGTTCTCATTTCTTTAGGAGGCTTGTCTGAATTCAGCTTCAGCTGCTGCTTTGCCTTGTTCACATCTCGCTCAACTCTTTTCCAATCTACTTGAATGTAGCCTGTGTGATGAGCAATCTGAAAGTGTATTGGAGATTGCTTACATTTTTAAGCAATCATAAATAATATACATAATTACGATAAGCACTTGGTCTTTACAGTTGTACAGTTTACCTGGAGCAAAAAGAAGCCGCCTCCTACAGCTGATGCGGCCAGCTTCCCAACTTTCTGAAACAAGTACCCTGCACACCTAACAGAAACACAAGAGCAAGCCGTTTACTTATACTCTACTCAGTGTTTTGATACGCATCAATGTTCATAATGACTTACCAGCCGCTCACTCCTCCGATGGCCAACTGTGTTGCAACGGAGTACTTCTCAGCAGCGGGTCCAGAGTTTTTGCCAAACATTTTGTTCCACCACCTTTGTTTCTTGACATGCTCTGCCAGTTCCATCACATCAAAGGTTTCGGTGTCTGTCAGAACACAGTAAGATCCATTTTATATAACATATTTAAATTAATCCCGACTGATTTACAAACCACAAGTTTCAATATTCCAGATAAGGCTGTTTCATGCTACAAAAAGGTGACAAATGAGACCACAATCAAGAAAAGCTAAATTTCTTCTTGCCTCTCTTTGATTCGGAGCACAAATGTTCTTAAAATAAATATGTATTTATTAATTTATTTAAATTATATTTTCATTTATTACTTTTTTGTAATTTTATGTATTTATGTTTGTTTTTTTGTAAAAGACTATACCAAACTACTTAGCAAGGTTTGTTTTTTTTGGAAGAATTTAATTTGAATGAGATTTTTTTTCTTCATTACACTTCATTACTTTATGCCTTAATAAAAATATCAATTAATTTTAAAACAGAAATTGAACACCTATTCAAATTTTTATATTGTATGTATATTATACATATATATTTATTTTACATTGCATGTATGTCATCGTTTCTGTTATGTTGAGTCATACTGAAGGCGTAGAAGCAAGTTTAAAGTAAGCAGTAAGTCTACTTTAATTTACTGTTGTGGGTAGAGACACTGGCGGATACAACACAAGGTCAAGGAGAAAAGCCATTAGAAAAACCAGAAAAACAAGCAGATTAAATGCAATGGCACTGTTCTCCATCCAGGTGGGATACAGGATCTCCCAGAGAGAACTATCACTGTGAGCACTCAGCATCTATACATGATAACCCTGGCTAATGAATTAACCTTGCTGGATTCCAGACATAAGCTAGACACAGAAATAGCACACGACTGCAGCCAACAGCCAGACGGACCACAGTATCGCTTTCACACGCATATGAAGTAGAGAGATGAGTTTGACAAGTCCTGAGTATGACTTGGCACACTCACACAGTGTCTATATTCTGCTAATAATGCAAAGCCTGAACTAAAAAGGTTTTGGAGATTTTGGTTGTATACTGATCTTTTTGGGTGTCAAGCAAATGTGTCTCTGTCCTCGACAGGATAATTCCAGCAGGCTTTTAGGAGCTCATTATGTTTACTGTTCTAGAAGACACATCCAAGGTTTCTCTTATATAATCACATATAAAGGGGTGTGTGGGTAACATGACTCATGACTCAAACATGTGCTTTGCTCGTGTTATGAATAAGTTACAACGTTTTAAATGCTATATAATTAAAAGAATCTCTCTTTATCGTTTAAACTGCTTCTATAGGCGGATAAAACGTGTTTTAATGTAAACTGTACTACATAGCCTACTGAAGGACGTGTGTTTACATGTGTCATCATAATTCAGCTACTCTGAAGGTCCTTTCGTGAGGAGTAGGCTTGTTATAAAGTCAAACACAGAAATTTGGTTACATGCAGTCGTAGTTAAATGTGTATTAAGTGATAAAACAAGAAAAGCATGGTGCTTACCCTTCTTAGACATTTTCCTGCGTGTTTTCTATCCGGACGATAATTTTCGTGCGCATCCTCTGCGTCACGTGATCTTTACAGTAGGCGTGTGTTCGGCTTGAAGCGGCGATCGGTGTTTGACATCAAAGCAACGCGAGAGCGATTCGAACGCTTCAAAGGAGCCGCATGCTCTCGCGGTGCTTTGATGTCAAACACCGATCGGTCTGCGCCGTTACATGTTTATTTTGGAGTGAGCTATATATTGAATAGTTGCACAACAGATAATATTCAGTTTTTAGGGCACTACTTCATTCATTTCTATGGTAAAATGTCAGAAAGCTGTATATTATTTAATTCATTTGTTTTATCTAATTGGAATAGCAAGGTTTTGAGTCAAAGTTTAATTGAGTCAAATCATAAAAATCAACAACAAAAGCAAATAAAATCGGCTAATAAAAAAAATATTAAACTTTCCAAACTAAATGTCCTTTTTCATAACTGTCATGTGGGCAAATTGTGTATTATTAAATGCAAATGCTATGCAAAATATGAGGATTCACTATAGGCTCTTTGCAGCAATATGATCAGATGTATTGTGTCTGTTACATTATTTATTTATATATTATTATTTTTATGATTTTTTTTTTTTCATGTTTTGGTGCAGTTTTCACAGGCAAGTTTTTAAAACTCTTACTAATCTCAAGTTTCCTTTTCACAACACAAATAAGTGACGACAAATCATCTATGCAAACTTTTCATTCACAGTAATTGCCTTTGTAAATGTAAATCATATTGCTATCAAACTTTTAATTTAGCTCTCTTCTCATTTAGTTTAATCGTTGTCTATGAAGGAATAATCCGTAGATAGAATCTGTAGATTTCTATACAGTTAGGTCCATATATATTTGGACACTGACACAATTTTCATAATTTTGGCTCTGTATGCCACCAGAATATAATTAAAATTAAACAATCCAGATAAAGCTGAAGTGCAGACCAAGGGGTTGAACAAAAATATAACATCAAATGTTCATTTTTAATATTTAGTTGAGAATCCTTTGCAGGCAATGACTGCCTTAAGTCTGGAACTCGTGAACATCAGCAGAGACTGGGTTCCCTGCTTTATGATGCTTTGCCAGGCCCTTATTGCAGCTGACTTCAGTTGTTGTTTGTTTGTGGGTCTTTAGTTTTGTCTTCACGAGTGAAATGCAGGCTTAATCGGGTTGAGATCAGGAAATTGACTTGGCCATTGCGATATATTCCACTTTTTTATCTTCAAAAGCTGCTGGGTTGCTTTTGCTGTATGTTTTGGGTCATTGTCCTATGTACTATGAAGCAGCGCCCAATCAACTTTGCTGCATTTGGCTGAATCTGGGCAGAGAGTATATCCCTATACACTTTAGGATTCATCTGGCTGCTTCACACCAGTAGCCCAGTGCCACTGGAAGCCATGCATGCTCATGCCATCACACTGCTCCACCATGTTTCACAGATGATGTTGAATGCTTTGTATCGTGAGCTGTTCCAAGCCTTCTCCATACTTTTTTCTTCCCGTCATTCTGCTACAGGTTGATCTTAATTTCAGTCATCCAAAGAATGCTATTTCAGAAGTGGTCTAGCTTTTTTAGATGTTTTGTGGCAAAGTCTAATCTGGCCTTGTTTGCATCTTGTGGTGAACCCTCTGTATTTGCTCTGGTGAAGTCTACCTCCTGGAGAGTGTTCTTCTCTTGGATGGATGTTGTGAAAGGGTTTTTATTTCCCATGGAGAGGGAAATCATCCACCACTGTTGTCCTCCGTGAACGTCCAGGGCTTTTTATGTTGCTGAGCTCACCAGTGCGTTCTATTTTTTTTCTCTGAATGTACCAAACTGTTGATTTGGCCGCTCCTAATGTTCCTGCTATCTCTCTGACGGATTTATTTAGTTTTTGAAGCTTAACAATTGTCCATTTCACTTGCATGGAGAGCTCCTTTAACTGCATGATGTGGGTTTACAGCAACAGCTTCCAAATGCAAATCCCACACTTAGAATCAATTCCAGACTTTTTACCTGCTTAATTGGTGTAGAAATAATGAAGGAATAGCCCACGACTGTCCATGAAATGGCTTTTGAGTCAACTGTCCAATTACTTATGGTCCCTTGAAAAAAGGGGGTGTACGTATTAAAGAGCTGTAATTCCTTTAACTTTCCTCCAATTTTGATGAGAATGCCCTCAAATGAATGCACAACACAGTGTGCACTTTAAGTCCATATTCATTATATAACTGTAACTTGGATATGTTTTAGTCAACAGCTAACATAACCAAAATTGTGCCTTTGTCCAAATATATATGGACCTAACTGTGTGATCCCATAGAACTGCATGGTGTGCAACATTTGAAACATTCAGTTTGCATTGTTTGCTGTTGAATAGCATTAAATATACTAAACTGAAAGAATATCATACTGTTGTGTTTTGGTGATTAAACCAAATGTTCTCACTATTACAAAGATCTTGTGCTTTGAAACAATTATACTGTGGACTGAATATATATCTATCTGCAATGAATGAATGAGATAAGGTTCTGAAAGAGTGACTAGCAATGTTAAAACACAGAAACAAATGAATGAATTACCCTTATACTTCACTTAATTGAAGAAAGTTTTTACACAGAGTTTAATTTAGTTCAGTTTAGTTGGGTCAACACGATTTAGTTGGTTTAGGCCAAACTGATTTAACAAGTTGAACATTCACTTCATTAGGTAACACTTTAAGGTGTCCTTGTTTCATGCCACATGTACTTACTATTATAATAACAATGAATTATGCATAATTACATGCAAGTAACCCTAAACCAAATCCTAATCCTAACCCTAACCATGTAATATTACTCAGTACTTAAATGTATAATTACACTGTAAGAAGGACACCTTCAAATAAAGTGAAACTCTTTATTATATTTGCCAAACTAAATTTTTCATGAGGGGAAAATTGTATTTATTTATTTATTAATATAGCCAGGTAACAATGAAGATGATAAATACTCCCTGAAGCAGTTCTCTAACCTGCCCATAAACTAAATCAATGAATTTAGATAAAGTGGGTTTTGGTTAAACTTGTAATTTAGATGCCCATGTTTATATTTAGATACGCACATTCATTCATTCTCTATCTATCTCTATCTACACAGAGACTGTGTCTGTTCCCTGAACTAGAAATGCATAACACTTTAGAATAGGGAACATTTATTCACTATTAACTTTTCCCTCAATAAATTCCTAATTTAAAATGCTTTTGCATTTATGCATTAATTTGCATTAATAGTCAGTAAGGTAGTTGTTAAGTTTAGGTATTATGTAGGATTAGGGATGTAGAATAAGGAATTAATATGTGCTTAATTACTACTAATAAATGGCTAATATTCCAGTAATATGCATGCTAATAAGCAATTCAGAGACCCTAAAATAAAGTGTTACTGCAAATACAAAAGAAAAACGTCCAAACCACGTTAAAAAAAAAAAAAAAAAAACCAGATATAATAAATGTAAACAATTGATAAAGCTTGGCTTAATGAATATTAGATCCCTTTCTATGAAAGTGCTTTTTGTAAAGGATATGATTACAGAGCATAACCTAGATGTATGTCTGACAGAAACCCGGCTAAAACCAGATGATTGAATGAGTCTACCCCTTCAACCTCATGCCTTGCCTTCCTTTCTGCTTTCTCTTTCTTTTCCTCTGTATCTTATATTCCTGACTGCATATTCATCTCTGTTATGTAAAAAGTCATTTATACATGTCAATTATTAAATAACAACTGATTGTCGGTTTATTAAATGAATGTGAGTAGAATTAGTGAAGGTTCAAGGTCATATTGGTTTACATATAGTGAGCAACCTTATAATCTAGAAATGAAAATACGAACATCAGAGGACTTGCTTCCTTTCATGATGAGGGAGTCCTTCTTTGAGGTGTAGCCACAATCACCAGGGCCATATTGCTTCAGCCAAATTTATTTTATCATTTAAATAAATAGTGTCCATTTAATTAAAGACCATTGTTATACTCTGAATGTGCAAACCCATTGAGTACAGTACAATCAAGTTTAAAGGCCCACTACATGAATTCACACACTGTAAATAAAATAAAAAAATTAAGGCAACAAACTTCATCAGATTTTTGAGTTTTCTCAACTTGTTGTTTTAAGTTTATACAACAAAAAGTTGAGAATCTCCTATAAAAGAGAACTCAAAAATCTGCAAAAAGCTGCTTGCCTTAAAATTTTAAGTTGGCTCAACTTTTTTTTTTTTTTTTTTACATATAATTACATATAAAAAGCTTTGCATTTAAGATTTAAGAGTAATATTATTTAAGAGTTGTATTTTGTTTTGCTTGTACGTGTTATTTATTAATTTATCTATTTATTTTTTATTGACATATTTGTCGGAATCTCTCAAACCCCTTGCAGTTTTATTATAAACCTGTTGGGGTTGTGGGAATTCCCTTCATTCATGTCCACAATTTCCCTAATTTTACATCATGATACAGTCAAGACTGGTTTACAGAATGTACCTTCACCGTGTCTGTAACCATATTGTTTGGGTATGTAATATGTAACCATATTGGTTCAAAGATTTAATCACAAAGTCAAGCATCAAACACCAAAAGGGGTTTTCAAGCATCAAAGCAATAAAAGTTTAATACAGCTTTAAAAGGTTTCCCCGTATATTTGAACGTGTCCTGTTTAATTTGTATTTTTTCCTGTGCAAAAATAATGGCACTTTATATTAAGTGGCCTTAACTAATATGTACTTACACTTATCATTTGGTACAATGCACTTATTGTGTACATGTTTTTATATTGTACTTATATTAAAAATACCTAATATGTAATTACATCTGTAACTACATTTATAATTACACTGTTGACCCAACTCTTAAACCTACCCATACCACCAAACCTGTCCCTAACCTTACCCGTATCCCTCCTCAATAGTATTTTGCAATAAAATATTTATTTATTTACATATTTATTTAGTTTTGATGTTAGTAGATAGTAGTTAAGGCCACCTAATATAAAGTGTGACCAAATAGTGACTATCACACATTTTTACCATGATTTTCAGAAGACACAAACTATGGAAAAAACTGAACCAGAATCATTAGAAGACATTAAAAGTCTCTATTTCAGCATCACAGTACAGCCCCTAAAAACTAATTCATTGTCATTTTAAATCTTTGTCAGTCTTTACAATTATCCTTCAAATCGCTTGGTTTTACCCATCAGCAAGTGGTTTTTAATCATTTTAATCATTTATTTTAATAAGTACAGGTCAGAATGATGTTGTTTCATTTTTACAAATATATCAGTTACACTGAATGACGATGGAACATTAGCTATTTCACCCATATTTTGACATTTTATTTTCACAAAAGTTTCTTTAAACCTTAAAGTAGACACGGTACTTGCAAAAAATGGGACGTTTCATCTTTGACCCTTCGTGATCAGTTTTTCCGTTTTCAGAGAGGCCTCCATATCAGTCACACAATGAGGGAATGAAACATTTGCTGTTATTAATATTATTTGTTTTTCAACTGCAATTACCAAAGCAGTCTGATTGTCATATGATCATCTGGCTTGTCAGTTTTAAACAATATCTTTAATTTGATCAATTATTACTTTAACAAAACAATCTAGAACAATAATTTCTTCATTTGCTTGTTTGATTTAGTAGTTGACTTTTTTCTTTCAGAGATGTGTTATTAAATGTAAAGAGAAATGAGTATGATGCTTCTAAAACCAAAGGGTTCCTTGAACATTTGTCTGTTTAATTGGGATTGTGAAATTTAGAATCAACATTTAAATGACTATAAGACTCGTTTTTGACAACATTTTATTTTGTTACATGACCTGTATGGAATATAAAGCATAATCACTCTACAAAAGCAGTCCTGGTAACTTTATTCATGTTGAAATATGTTTAAAGAAAGAAAGAAATATAGTTTGTAGTTTTCTTTTGAAGCGTGTGAAATCAGTACTGACCCAGTAATCAGATGTAGCTGCATTTTGATATCAGACAGACTCTACACTGAGTACTGAGTAAGCAAATGATATCAGTGCAATCCTTGATAATATCCAGCACATATTCTTTTCTCCATTAGATAATAGTAGCTTTGTATTCCACAAAACGTCCTTTAATCATGCAACGAATGTATTTGTAAATAATTAACATGCAGGTCGGCTAACAGTAATCCACCTCGACAGCTATTGAAATCTCACATATTCTTCTATGGCTGCTGTCTGTTTTTTTTTTCTTTCTCTTTTTGAAAGAGCTTTTCAGAAAAAGTGAAACTGATGGTGTCTGTTAGGGGGAATACCATGTCCTTATTATGCATGCATATAAGGTTATTTCCCAAAAGCATCCACGCTTAATACAAACTAAACAGAAAAAGTTTTCTTCATGGCTCTGTCACAACACTTGTCACATGGAGATATAATGTAGAGGAAACATTGCTCAAATGATGGAAAACTCTTTTCTTTGTTTACAAACTAAAAGTGTCTGTTTTCAGAAATGGTTGTGTAGGAAGTTACCAAAGATATAGATATGTGCAGCTATAATCAACAGAGCTCTCAAAAAGGTAAAACAGCAATTTGATGACTAGCAACTACATTTTAAATTGTATTTAGTAGTTCATTTTCTGAGGATAGTAGATGAGGTCTTTTAAGTCCCTCTATAATGACTTACTTCATCTCAGTGAGTCATCCAGTGTTGCGACGTCTTGTTCCTGCAGCGCTGCACATCTCTGAGCTCTTAACTGCTTGTTCAAGCGCTATAACAAAGACATTTTTTGGCTCAGAACCCTACCTTTTACCACCATACCGATTTCCACTGAACTCCTCACTTGACGTCTCATGCAAACTGTCTATTGCTCCACATCCTTCCTCTGCTGTAGTCTACTCCGAATTCTAAGAATACGGAAAAAGCGACTTCCTTGGTTGCAGAAGAGCTTGACAGCGTGTTGTGTCTGCACATGGCAGAGCTTAGTGCTTGTCTGTTCGTCTTATGAGAGCGTGTCGTGTGTGCGGTTGGCCAGAGTTTATCTGCCCTCTATAAATTTCCCCTGGGTCTCTCCCTTCACCTGGCTGGGAATTGTGTGTGTGTTAGTCACCTTACAAGGGACAGTCCCTTTAGATAGCAACACTTTCAATAAGCATTGCAGGCAATACCTTGGACAGGGGACTCTTGCAAACTTCTAAAGATGAATGGACCCGGGGTCCATGCTGAGATACCTCCTGCAAGAGTTATCAACCAAAGAGTCAAAGAGTTTTAGCAAAATACAAAAGAATTCCATCTCTTTTTTTTCCTAATTTTTTACATCTGGAGGTCGAGGAGTATTTATTTTGTGTTTATATGTATGCATTTATTTGGATGAAGAAACAAACTCGTTAAAATGAAAGACAATCTCTTTTTAAATGCAATAAATTATCTTTATATGATTATTTACAGAAAGAAGACAAGAACTGTATCATATTAAATAAAAAATAAATGTACAAAAATAATTATGAATAACCAAACCGATTGAAATGAAAGATATGCTCGTTTTCAATCAACTATTTTCATATGATACTTTTATCGAAAGATGACAAGAATTGTAGCATTAACAAAATAATAATAAATGGACAAAAATAATTATGAATAAACAAACTAATTGAAATGAAAGACATTCTCTTTTTCACAATAAACTATTTTCATATGATTATTTTATCGAATAAAGACAAGAATTGTATCACATTAAATAAATACATGTACAAAAATAATTATGAATAAATAAACTAATTAAAATAAAATAAATGATCTTATTAAATACAATAAACTCTTTTCATATATGATAATTTTTATGGAAAGAAGGCAAGAATTGTGTCACATTAAATAAATACAAATAAATGTATAAAAATAGGCTAAACAAACTGAAATGAAAGATTCTCTTTTTACATACAATAAACTATTTTATATGATCATTTTAACGAAAGAAGACAAGAATTGCATGTCATTAAATAAATAAATGTAAAAAATAATTATGAATAAACAAACTAATTGAAAAGAAAGACATTCTCTTTTTAAATGCAATAAATTCAATAAAGAAGATAAGAACTGGATCACGTTAAATAAACACAAAAATGTTGGTATGAAATTTATATTTCATTGTTTTTTCTACTTTTTTTCTGTTAATTGAGACAACAGAACAAAGAATAAACCCATGCTTAAAACTATTTTGTTATCTAATGTGCTTGATGATGAAAGCACTTTCGATTTTGTCTCATACCGAAGGTAAAGAAAGGCATGAGAAACAATTATATCTCCTGTCCAATGTATATGTCTTGTGTGAGACCATTACATCATTCTGTATCTCATCATTCTGTACTTATTTGACCTTCTGTGGGTTCTGCACTGATGTCATCATTTTGCTTAAAAACTCTAACCTTAACTGTCCCCAAAAAGGCTTCAATTTGCATAAACATTTTGGTGAATCATAAAGTTCCTTGCCATCTAAAAGAGGGAGTGTGGCATACAGGAAGTCAGAGCAAAGTTTGTGAGTACGGCATACAGGAAATCAGCGCAATGTTCATCACCACCCGTCATCCTAACTTGCAGGCGGGGCCTTTTTTTGTTTATTTGCGTATTGTCTTTGATGTTGCCTGGACAGATTTCAAGTCAGGTTCATTTAGATAATGCATTTCACAATACACATAGTTTCAAAGCAGATTTACAGATTGGATTTCTATAGTGTAATACTGTATGCATCATTACTGTGATCTTGTGATCAGCTTTCTGTCCGAAAGTTATTCCATAATTCTTTAGTCCTCTAGTGAACCAGAGGCGATCGTGGCAAGGACCCCCAAAAAAGTAAAAGATAAATGATGTATCTCCATTTTATGCAGATGTCAAATTGCACATGCATTCTCTAAATAGGGACTTATTTTTACATTTTAAAATAGGCAATTAATTTATTAATTGTAAAATAAATATTTTTTTATTTTTTATTTGAAAGTATGAATGTATGTAATATTATGTAGACATACTACATTCTTCATGTGCTCATTATCCTCTATTGTGACCTTCTGTGGTAATAAAGTATCTAAAAAGTAGTAATTAGTAAGTCTTTAATAAATAAATATGTATTTGTTTGCATGGAGCTACCGGATGGGTAGCTATATTTGTGAATTCTGACATACTGCTCTTCTCACATACTGTTTTCCTCCAACTAGTCAGGGAAGAAAAAAGCAGCCAAGAAAAAAAAAACTTTACTTTTGTGAGTAAACAGCTGATCACTATGAATTGACAACCTGTTTAATCTTCAGTGTGTTTAAACACTATTTGGAAATGACAGCGTATACAAATATAAGCTGTTTCATAAGTCTCAGAAAATTTAATTTTATTAATAAAATGTTTATCTGGTGAAATCCGGTCAAGACTCTTGACAGACTTTTTAGTTTTATCCTATATGTCTTTTCTTTAGCATATATGCATCAGTGGTAGTAATTGACAGTATAGGCTAAAACCAACTAAATCAAGAAGATTCAGCAGTGCAGTGGGCAACTCCCCCCCCCCCCCCCCAGACTTTCCCAGCTCAAATTAGGGGCAGATTTGTGGTTTCAATGAAATCTACAAGACGAAAGAACGAAAAAAAAAAAAAACAATAACACAGTATTCTCCCCACCCAAGAGGAGCCAATGCCAGTAAACTCAATGCTGGTCATATTTACTGTTGAAGAAACTGAACTCCCACAATTTACAATGTACTCGCTTGCTTTTTTGCTGTTTAATTAATGGACTATTAAAAGTACTGAACTGTTCTCATTAGCCTACATATTACAAAGATGTTTTTGTTTGTTTGTTTGTTTGTTTTGAAATTAAACAAAGGATTATGTGGACTGAAATATACATAACTTTAATGAAAGAGTTTTGAAAGATAGCAGTGTGATCAGTTTGGGATTTTTGTTGCAAATAGCTTTGAAAATATAGCTACACCTTTCATGTTAAAATTGCACCAAATTGAAGTAAGTACTGTAAATAAGCAAGTAAGTAAATAAATAATAAATAAATACGTTAAATTCTGGTTTGACATTTATTACAAACACATTGAAGATCTACAATAAATTATGAGAAAGCTTTGGTGATAAATAAATTACTATTTAATTACTTCAATACTAATTTGTTGGTAGAAATTACAGCGAAAAAAAATTGAAATTTATTTTGGGGGAAATTGGTCAGAAACCAAGATTGTGGGAAATCATAGGCAGCGAAGAATACATCTATGCTGCCTACATTAAAAAGATACATTTTTATTTCATTTATGCAAGCAGAGACTGAATCAGTTTGAGTGGATGGTGCAGATTTACAGGGAGTGCAAATTTGAATGTTATCTGCGTAACAGTGGTAGTTGAAACAGCATCAGTGAGGTAGTATATAGATAAAAATATTAACGGCCTGAGAACAGATCCTTGAGGAACACCTTGCTTCAGAGAGGCAGCAGGCAACTGAAAAGTATGCACTGAGATGTAGATCTCTCTATCAGAGAGACAGGTGGAAAACAAGAAAGAGCAACACCTGTACATCTACATCTGAGAGGCGGGAGAGAAGTAAATAACAACAAATGGTTTCAAAGGCGAACTGAGGTCTAGTAATATAAGAATATCAATCCTTGAAAACCCCATTTTATCAACAATGAAATTACAATGAAAAAATTACATTAGACCAAATATTGGACTGAAGTGTTACTACATTTACCACAAGGGGTCGCTTTTGAATCAATGTATCATGAATCTATTAGGATTGTTCTTTGTAAAACGCCCCAAACACGTCTAACGTAAAAAGACTGGTCTTCTCTAATAACAGTCAGCGGTTATGCAAATAGACTACTTAAGGAACCAATGTGTGCTGCGTGTTTAATTCATGATTCAATAATTTAAATACCAAAGCTTGTCATCAATTATGATGATGAATAAGAAGTATAGGTTATAAGTGTTTTAATTCATGATTCATTATGTTAAAAACCAAAGCGTATCATCAATTGTGATGATGAATAAGAAGTGAATAAGATGAAATCATCTCAATCTTAAGCAAGGTCCTAGCTGGTTTAAACAGGTTTTAGCTAGTTTAGATAGGAGGTCACAGTCTGGTCAAATCCCTTCTATAACAAGGCTGGGAGACCATCTTCTAGGACCATCAGTCTAGTTTAGGCTAGTTTAAGATGTTTTTAACCAGAATGTTAACATGTACGTGTACAAATTTCTATAATTATTTGTTTCTCTTTGGGTCTTTTTTCATTATTTTATTTTAATTTATTGTTTTAATTTAAGAGTTGCACATATTTCAGAATTAAATTAAAAATGTCTTTTGAATTCCAGTTCTAGTAAATTTGAATTTGATGTTCATTTTCATTTTAGATGTAAAATATATTATGTTGTGCTTTACAAACTAAAGTAAGTCATCGGGGTTTCTGAAAACATGAGGGTGAGTGAAAGATGACAGGTTTACAGGCAGTGAATGTCATCTGCATAACAGTGGTAGTTAAAACAGGTTGATGTAAAAACTTATTTAGGTGCTGTGTATACATAAAAAATAGTAACTGTCCAAGAACAGATCCTTGAGGAACACCTTGCTTAAGAGAGACAGTAGGCAACTGAAAAGTATTCATTGAGATGTAGATCTCTCTATCAGAGAAGAGCAACACCTGTGACACCTCCATCTGAGAGGCGGGAGAGAAGTAAACAATGACAAATGGTTTTTAAGGCGAATTGAGGTCTAGTAATATAAGATTATTAATAAAATAATAGTTTATTATATTAAATTGAATTATATATTTATATTTCTGGGTGAACTATCCCTACAAGAAGGATAAAAAATGTTGCATCAAGTGGAGAGAAAACGTGTCTGTATTTCGTTAGGCTCCTTCAGCTTTCGTTGATATAGGCTAATTTAAGTAAGGTTTTACTCGTCTAAATCTCTTTTCTAGACTGCGCAGTGGGCTTTTTCTGGACTACATACTTTATGTATTTTTTATTACTCTCTTGTCCGGTAGTTTACCTTCCTTTTTTAAATTTTATTTGTGAGGTATCATTTCATTTACGAAAATTTAACCATCACATGTACAGCTACACCGGCAGTGAGGGAGTTAACAAGTACATACTTGTCTTGCGTAAAGAAGGCGGGGCCCTGCGCTCTGGCCCTTTTGCCGGAAATGAACGGCATATCAATATGCTGCTGATGGTTTTCTGGAGAAACTAAACGCGCACGCGTGTTGCTGTGTGGGAGGATTTGGGGGCCCTCGTGAACAGGGCGGCGTTTCTATGGTGAGGAGGTCTTTAATACGCCACATGGACCCAGACACATCGCACCTTCTGCGTCTGCTTTTATCGCATTTCTCGAGTGATACATTGCAACATCTCTTACGCATCGGTCGCAGTCGGGTTTTTTTAGTTGTGTTTATAAATTGAAGGCCTCTCGGCGCTAATCAAGGGTCTCTTTGAAGCTTTTATGTAATGATCCGCTCTGGCAAGGAATATTCTGGACTCTTGTTTTAGCCGAGAATCGGTTTCCAGTCAAGACGTCACTTTGGAGATGCGTCTTCCTC
Source organism: Barbus barbus (assembly GCF_936440315.1). Lineage (NCBI taxonomy): Eukaryota > Metazoa > Chordata > Actinopteri > Cypriniformes > Cyprinidae > Barbus > Barbus barbus. Next base: position 2,787,943 of record NC_136721.1, on the reverse strand, counting down.
CTTGGATAGCTACAACTTGACCATCTGTGAATAATCCATCGCATCATATAGTCTCCAGAGCTCTCCCACAGGTGTCTTTGACATAAAGGATGTGGATCTGATTAAACAGCTCCTCGGTCATTTCATCTTTCGCTCACCGAAGACAGATTTGACGTTAATGTTTCGCCAGGAGGTCGGTGTCCTGTCTTTTATTCCGTCTTGTTCGTACCTTTTCCAATACGAGCAGAGGAACATGTCTCGGTATAATATCTACAGTCTGCTGGACTGGATGTATGGAGGGGTGGACCCCATGTTTGAGGGCAATGGAGGCCCTGAGTGCGCAGCCTTCCTCTCTCCGCGCCAGAGAATATTTGAGACTCTGATCATTGTGTTCTTTTCTATCCTGGAAGTGGTGGTGTCCATCAAAAAGCTGAATGTCCCTAAAGAGGTCAGAGATGTGGGGAAAGATGGCAGGAGGAGTAAGGAAGACACCTGGGGCAAGAACCTGTTGCTTGTGGCTCTGTGCATGACTTTTGGAGTTGAGGTTGGGTTTAAGTTTGCCACAAAGACTGTCATCTACCTCCTCAATCCATGTCATGTGGTCACAATGGTGCAAGTAAGTATATTTCTGATAAAATCATTAAAAAAAGATATGGGCTGATAACTGAAAAGCTCTGTAGTTTCAGAATCCCTTGAACAAAGCATTCAACTTCAGATTACTTCATTGAGCAGCATCTGTATTTAGTGAGTAGTAAGTTGCTTTGGGTGAGCTAGTTTGAAGCTAGTACTGAAGCTAGTTTTTTTCCAAGCAGTGCATGCCCTGCTAATTTAAGAAACATGTTCCTACATTGCACAACACATACCTAGGTGCAGTTCTGAACTTGTTATCATTTGTGGTTCCTCTCTGCAGTTAGCTGGCTCTCAAACATAGGAAGGAAATGAGAGCTGTCACCATAGATCAGTTCTGAAAAGGAGGAAGTAGATCAGAGATCAGTTCTGAAAAGGAGGAAGTATTGAAATTAGTTGTGCCTCTTTTTTTGCAGCTGTTTAAACCAATGTACAGTTTAGATGTACCAGGTGGATTAAGAGCAATCTGTTTCACATTCAGTCATATAACCTAGACATGTTTTGGAAGATTCATGTCAATTAAAAAAAAAAAAAAAAACACACTATATTACATCCCAAAATTAAAATAAAGAAATATACTGGTCCTTAAAGGTATACATCACCCAAAAATGAAAATTGTGTCATTTATTCACATTATGAACATTTGCACATTATGAAGCCTTATGTAAAAGCGCCGTGAAGGTCCTTTATGCTTGCGCACCACTTCTAACGGGCATGGAGGGGTGAGTAAAATGAATTTTCATTTTTGGGTGGAGCATCACTTTGAATATATTTAAAGCATGCATAATGTTGGGAGGTCTTAAAAAAATGTCAATGAAATATTTAAAAGTCAGCAACCAAACATCTGAACTCATATGAGCCATAAATTTGATGGAGACTCATTTAAAACCAGTTTTGATTGACAACGATTTATTTGACTTGCTATAATTTTTTGAGAAGTTTTTTTTATTTTTATGATTATTTTTTTTCAGACAGTTGAAGGGTACAGTGAGTATAGTACAAAGGGATATGATTTTCTTGTTAATGGATTTAATAGTTACAAATACAATTAAAAATACACATTTTTGAATGTTGTGTGCAACTGGTAGGGCCATCATGATGAGTATTTTAAAATTATACACAAAGGGCTGTAGTCAAAATATTGTATTGTGCTGGGACTGGGAGCCTATAAATATAGGCCTGTAATTGACGACACATTGATGGTAAATTTTCTTAGGATATTTGTCCACATTCATCACTGCTGCTCTATCTCCTCACAGCATTTGCACAAGAAAATCATATATGTTTGGCAAAAATAATTACAGAGGCTGTTTGGGTATTTAACAAATAACATTAACTTTTATTCACCATAAAGATTTTAGATTAAAAAAATCAAAGTGTTTTATTTCATTAAGAAGCAATGAGAGGCAGTCTTGTATGATGAATTTAGTCACAGTTAAAGCCATGCTTAAGCACAATGTGCAGCTGAGTGACAATGTTCACTAATATAGTTAGATCTATTGATTTTTTGTCTTATTGTAAGTGGTTATTACATGGTAAAATGTTGAAGACACGCATGCATTATGCAAATGCATTAAAAGGACACTTGACCCAAAAAATGAAAATTCTATCATTTACTCTACTTGATCCAAACCCATATGAGTTTCTTCTTTGTTGAACACAAAGGAAGACATTTTGAAGAACGTTGGTAACTAAATTGTTGATGTTAATATGGACACTATGTAAGTCAATCTCTAAAGTTTGGTAACCAATATTCTGCTAAATATCTGTGACTGATTAACATCCACTTTCGCATAATTTCCAACATATTTGTTGACAGAAATCTGCACGCAGCACTTCACTAATATTCAGTCAAAATGAAAGCTGGAGGATTTGGCATGTTAAAAACGTAAGAGTTTGAAAGTGACAAATTCAAGACATAAATATTTGTATTGGAGCTTGCTGGTATTTGGGAAGACTGGTGGATGAATATCCTTTCCATTCGCAGTAGAGTCTTTGTGCATTGTGTTCGAATGTGTCATCACAGCAGTAGCAAGACTTTTCATAAGAATTAAAAGCCCGGTCTCATGAAAATGCGTATAAATAGCACGCCAAAATAAAAATGAAAACACATGGTGTTGATACGAAAAAATGGACTTTGGTGTATGACACGTGCATGTTTGGCGTGCATATAATACGCAATTTTCACGTACATATGATACGCATCTACCTCACAAGCCTAACCCTACCCATCGCGTAGCATATACACGCCAAAGTCCATTTTTGCGCATCAATACCACAAGTTTTCGGTTTTATTTGGTGTACTATTTATACGCATAAAATACTTTTAATCATTCATAAACACTGTAATAATACATAATAGTATTATATATAATAATATCTGGAAATTGCCTCATGCAAACCTTTGGCACATCTCTCTGTCTTGACGTTATCATACTTGTTGCACGTTCATGGCCACTAATAAGCCAGCGCTTTGTTACTAGTTTAATGACCTTCATGTTTGAATGACACTATTGTCATTTTAGAGCTGCTTGACAGCAGGATTTTGATTTGTCAAATAAGTTTGCATCATTGCTTCTATCGCTTCTCTGTTTACTGTAAACACTGCTTTGAAACAATCTCTACTGTATAAAGCACTATAAAGGTGAAGAGAAGCACAGGTCTCAAATCTGTGAAAGTTAATGGTCAAATAAGAATCACCATCGTCAGTGTTGCTTAATCACCTTCTAAATCAGGTGTAAATATTTGATATATTGCCCAATCTACTCAGGCATATGCATTTTTTTTATTGTAACATGACAGGTTTCTGAGAAGGTTCCTGTTCTCAAGGTGAGCCTTTCCCATATTAAGCAACTAGATAAATCCTTGCTTCATTTGTGGAGTCCTTCTGAGATTGCCTGTGTTTTCGGCATTCTATGATGTCACTCTACCAGGCTTCAAATATGCAAACTCAGCATCTGTTCTCAAGCGCAGTATAAACTTATTTGTGCAAGTCTTACGGTATTTGAACAAGGTCACAGGCTTATCATTTGGTAAATATTAAAGCCGGAATAGTTGGGAAGTGTAAATAAATAGCCTGAATGGAACTCTCACACAATTTTAGCGCAAAACCAATAATAACAGTAATACACAGGGAGATATGTGGAAAGTAACATGCTTTATAAATCCTTCAGTGCATACAGAATGTAATGAAACAGCAATAGCTAAATAGTAGGTTTTTAATGCAAGTACATTTTTCCTGCAAACCTTATTGTTGCAATATTTTCTCCTCTGCCTTGTGAAAAAAAAAAAATCTATATTATTTGACAGGACATATTAGGCAGACTTACTTTAGCCTCAATAAATGCCAAATGCATTAAGAAGAAGACATTGATGTACAGGAGATACAAGGACTCAGTAATAAAGATAATTGCTATGTGTTGTCTTGTAGGATGAGATCAATATAATGCTCAGCAGAGTTCATCCAGCTGTTCAGTAAAATGAATAAATAAAAAGAATATAAAACTAGTTTGTTGCCTAGATATCCTGAAATTTGTGTTGAATGTCAATGCCATGATCAGTTAGGAGACATGAGATGGCACACCAATGATGTTTGCATTTATTTGAATATGTGCGAACAGGATTTGATGAAGGAGAAGATTAGGAGGGAATAATAACTTACATTTCAGTCTGTTTCTGGCATTAATTATTAATAGGCCTGGTGTATGGAAAAGAACATGCACAAACAAAACAAAACAAATATGGTTAGAAACAACATGAGAGTGAGAAATGCATTACCAAATTTTAATTTTGGGTTAACAACTCCTCCAACCAGCAAAAAAAGAGTTTTGATATTTCTTTAAAATGTAATATCTTTAAAATTATTTGTGCAGTAGTTATGGTATTGAGAAGATTCTGATTTATGAGGGAGATAGTTGTGTAGGCATCTTTTTAATTTTTTTAAGAGGTCTAGACTGAATAAAATACTTTCCTACTCATACTAATGTAGACATGACTCACTTCAGTGTTTTCTGCTTTTAAATTGTTATATTGTTACATTAGTGGTCAAATAAACCTATTGAACAGTTATACACATACATAACATTCTTACATCACATTGCACTAAAAAATTTGAATATCGTGATTTTTTTTTTTTTTGGGAGTAACATTTCAAGAAGTTTCATATATTCTAGATTCTAAACTTTCATATATTCTAGATTCATTACATGTAAAGTAAAACATTTCAAAATATATATATATTTTGATGATTAGAGCTTACAGCTCATGAAAGTCAAAAATCCAGTATCTCAGAATATTAGAATATTTACGTTTGAGTTTCATTTAATGACCATCCCTACAGTATACATTCCGGGTATCTCTTGTTCTTTGAAACCACAATGAGGAAGAATGATGACTTGGCAATGATCCAGAAGACAATCATTGACGCCCTCCACAAAGAGGGTAAGTCACAGAGGGTCATTACTGAAAGGGGTGGATGTTCACAGAGTGCTGTATCAAAGCATATTAAATGCAAAGTTGACTGGAAGGAAGAATTTGGATAGGAAAATGTGTACAAGCAACAAGGATGACCGCAAGCTTGAGAGTATAGTTAAGCAAAGCCGGTTCAAACACTTGTGAGAGCTTCATAAGGAGTGGACTGAAGCTGGAGTCAGTGCATCAAGAGTCACCACGCTCAGTCGTCTTCAGGAAAAGGGCTACCAAGCCACTTCTGAACCAGAGACAACGTCAGAAGCATCTTACCTGGGCTACGGAGAAAAAGAACTGGACTGTTGCTCAGTGGTCCAAAGTCCTCTTTTCAGATAAAAGTAAATTTTGCATTTCATTTGGAAATGAAGGTCTGGAGTCTAGAGGAAGACTGGAGAGGCACAGAATCCAAGTTGCTTTAAGTCCAGTGTGAAATTTCCAAAGTCTGTAATGATTTGGGGTGACTTGACGTCTGCTGGTGTTGGTTCATTGTGTTTTATCAAGTCCAAAGTCAATGCAGCCGTCTACCAGGAGATTTTGGAGCACTTTATGCTTCCATCTGCTGACAAGCTTTATGGAGATGCTGATTTCCTTTTCCAGGAGGACTTTAGCACCTGCCCACAGTGCCAAAACCACTTCCAAGTGGTTTACTGACCATGATATTACTGTGCTTGATTGGCCAGCCAACTCGCCTGACCTGAACCCCATAGAGAATCTATGGGGTATTGTCAAAAGGAAGATAAGTAACATCCGACCAAACAATACAGACGAGCTGAAGGCCGCTATCAAAGTAACCTGGGCTTCACTAACGCTTCAGCAGTGCCACAGGCTGATCACCTCCATGCCGCATTGAGGCAGTAATTCGTGCAAAAACAGCCCCAACCAAGTATTTGGTGCATAATTAAACCTACTTTGGAGATTTTGAACATTTCTGGTTTGGAAATCTTTTTTTGATTGATCTTTGAGAAAATATTCAAATTTTTTGAGATACTGAATTTTTAAATGTTCCTAAGCTGTAAATCAAATTAAATCTGTTCATCATATTAAACAGGTGTTGTATGGGCAAACACCACTCACATATTCTTCAGAAAATGTCCAAATCTAGTTTAGACTATAATTTAATTGAATAAGTGCTTGCGGGGGGGGGGGGGGGGGGGGGGGGAATCATTAGAAGTTTCTGTATTTGAATTGCTGTAACAGTATTATCCTAATTGTTCACTCTGCCTTGGAGTGAGCATATTACACGAGACTGAACGTGTTCTCATCTTCTTACTCAATGTCAGATTCTTCTGTAGTTTGACTCCATGGGATAAGGATAGCTGCTGACAGGATTCAACTTCCTTCTTGTGTCCTGCTCCCAGACTGCTCTTTCTATCAAAAGAGGGAAATACTGGCTACCCTCCCAACAGATGCTAAATTGTCAATTTGTGATCTCTTTAACCCTAGATTAGATATGGTTTTTGGCCGTCCTTAGTTGCCTTTATCTCTACCGAGAGAACATTCTCACTAGTGATCAAAACAACAGCACAGTACAAAATTGTTGTATCATAAACAAATATCTCTATAATTTTAAGTTGCTTGCAATATTTATATGAAACAAAAAGATTATTCAAACGCTCAGTTTTCAGAGCTGTAATTTTAACCATTTATGTTGATGGTATTGTCAAAATGGTGTGTTTGCATTACAGAGAATAAATAAGGAAAATAAAGATGACCAGAGAAAAAAAGGAGTAGTTCTTAATGCAACACTGAACTGGTCCAAAATTGTGTCATGTTATCTCCAGGTCTCCATTTTTCAGTAGCTGCATGTCTGTTTGATTGACACTCAGCCACTGAAAATGTGATAAACTTGTTCTGATAAGATATGCACGGCTTGGCGCTTGTTCAAAAGACTGCATTGATATACCGCCAATACCTAGGTGCACAGTACGTGACCATGAATAGAGCCTTCATTTTCAGCAGTTATAATGGCTTGAATGAGCATCCTTCTCTTTGCAGCAATGGTTGTTCTGTTCTATTTTAAGAGTTGTATTCCAGCATTTATTTGGAATTGCTGTCCTCTTGTTGACTTAGTAAAATTTCTGTTATCAGTTACTCTCATGACTAGTTTGCATTACTAGTTTCACTGCTTGATGTAATATGTGCTTTGTCCAAAAGAGTCATTGTTATTGAGCCTATCACTTTATCTTTTGCAGATCTTCCTGCTTGCATGTCCCCCTTGTAAAACTGCCATGGTTATCTTTAGGTAAGTACTCAGTAACAGATTGCACTGCAGAGAGCTCGGAGTTTTCTTGTTACCTTCACTCTTGGTCTTCATGTGCAATTTGTCTAGTGACAGTAACTACTATAGTGTGTGGCCTCTTCAGCATATGAGGAATGCAAACCTATGCATATCACAAGACTCTTCCCAAAATAGCCTTTCAACACCTGTGAATGCTTAGGGTACTCAGCAGTATTGGGGGGTAACGCCATATCAGGAAAAAGTAAAGCAAAAATAGCATAATACTGTATATTACTTTCCATAAAAATTTACCATTTACATTTTATGGAGTAAAGAAATATTGTAATGCATTGCTTTTAATAGTATCTTTCCCCAACACGGTTTATCAGTTGCTGAGTTGGAAAGAACCATATCTCTTATATATTTTTGGCAGCAGTATAATCTTTTCTGACAATCTAGGTAACATGTTTCTTAATCATATTAATTATATAATCACCTCTTTCAATAATGTGCCCTTGAAATAGTTGCTGTAGACTAAGAAGGTAGTAAGCAATCAATAATATGCCCTTGAGCAAAAGCACTTAACGAATGAAACCGCAAACAACACTGTTATACTGTAAATCGCTTTGGATTGGATGTCTACTTAAATGGCTTAAAAGGACTAAAACTTAATTTGGTTTTTAATTTTGAGAATTGGCTGACTCTATGGCCGAGTGATCCTTCTCAGACTCAAAAGTGTAATGATTTTAGACTTAAATATTAATATTGAGTTTTTGGTCACATGTCACTTAAGGCGAGTGTGAGAGTGTCCGATAATTCCTTTCTATTTTGCGGGGCACCAGCCAGGCATTTCACCTTGACCAGTAAAGAACAATCAAGGAAGATTGTTGAATAAACAACTATATAAATTAGAGGTAGTTGTTAGCTGACCAATCTTTTGGGATTTGTGACCATTAACTCATAGAACCTATTACTCTATAATCAACACAAGGAAGGCACAAGTGTAATAAAAGGGATTTCATTAACAAAATGATAGACGAGAGTAACTAACAACTACTAGATGGATATCAGGGATGGATAAAGTGCAGAAGATTAAAAATGCAAGTGACTGCTATAGTAACATCCAACTCAGTTACATATTTTCTTATTGATAAGATAAACTGTAGATTCTCTGGAAGTAATAAACCTTATTCTGGATTCATGTTTCGTCTGAATGCAAAAGGCATTTGTTTGTTGTCCACAAATGCCTGATCACATCAAAATGAAACTTCATGAAACAATTCTTGAGATACATGAATCATTTTTGTTGACATAACTAACGGGGCAGTAGATCTAAGTGTAAGATCTAAATGTTGCTTGTCATTGGAATTTTATCACATGCATCTAATTAGGACATCTAATTAAAACGATCACTATTCTAGAAAGTGATATAAATAAACATGACTTGATAATTAACATTGTATCACACGTAGTGAATAATTGCTATGATGCATACTCACTAATATGAAATCATAAACATAAGGCCTTTTGTAAATCCTTTGTAATTTTAACAGAGCGGTGCTAATGTCCGTGTTTTGACTGAAGTGACAGGATGGGGCTAAGTTCCTCACAGGAGCTGTTAATGTCCTGAATGTGAGACATGCTGAATTGGTAATGTCACCAGATGGCAATAAATGATAAACAACCCCAGAGATGACCTGAATTTTAGATTCATCACATTATAAATGGATTTCTTTCAAAATGAATCGCATGATCCTTGCGTCTACATTTTAATGTGAAAAACTGGAGATGTTTGCTGCTTAAGTGACTGCTTTTCAGAACAGATTGTGACTCAACTCTTAGTGCAGTGCTTTGTACGAAACTGAGAAGCTAAGACCAGGAGACTCCGGTATCTCTTCAGCACGATTTTTTATTGAGAACAAACTGTTTCACATTGTCGTCATCAAGTTTAACTAAAGGCCGGGTCACACCAAGGCAGCAGTCAGTCATCAGTCTGTCGAGCTGTTTTTTTTTTGGTGTGCTCCACACATAGACTCTCGTTGACGGCAGTTGCCCGATTCACCATGTTTTATAACAACATGAGCCGCTTAATATAAAGTTATCAACATAACTGATATTCAAAATGGTAAGCGCTGCTTTGTTTATGTTTCGTATATCTGCGTGTATCTTGTATATCTCGTATATCCTTGTTTCGGTGTCTCCTTTTGAATGAAGAGTATTGATAGCCGCTGATATACGTTAATTCCTCACACGCAGGCGCTAGTTTGCAGTCAGCTGTAGAATGCGACAACACCGTCGGCTTTCATTGCCGCTAGTTCTTGGTGTGTCCTGGCCTTAAGGGAAGCAGGCTTTAAAGGTGGTGCTCATATACACAGATTCAGCGGTGACAACTTAACCACAGCATTTGTATTCCCACAGTCTCCCTGCTGTAGTAAATTTCGTATAATGCAAATTTAAACCAGTAGTCCATTTGCCTATATTGTTGTTTTTTGTAACATTACCATCTTCCAGTTTTGTAACTTTAAATAGTTACACACAATTTTTTCTGTCACAAAGTTTGTTAAAAGATGGATAGTCCAAATGTACTACATACAAACTCATATCATGTAAACTACATGATGCATATACTACAAAGAACCATGTAGCTTAAAAGTGGAAGCACTAAATGTCCATGAAGCTGAAATGAAATCCCTTGTGTGGGCAGGGCTAGCAGCGGTCAGTTTGCATTGGCTACTGAGTTTTTGATTGACAGTGAAGAAGAGAAGACATCAATGTTGTTTAGAAGTACGATTGTGAGAATCTGCAAGCGGTTTCCTATTTCTTTTAGTGATAAATTTAGGAAGTTTTGTTTTTAAATTTAAAAACTGCTTCCTCTTCTGCATACAACTAGTGATACTTGGACCAGTCTACCCTCAGACCAATTAATGTTTTCTAAATCATAGTAATCTCTTTTTGCAAACATGTTTTGCTTCCTTGCTGAAACTCTTTCTACAATAGATTCAAAATCATTGAATTCTGACTCCGTCAGCAGGAATGTGATTTTTTTTTTTGTATTTATTTATTATTTGAAGCACTGGATTCATTTTCAGTTTTGATTCACAGTAAATCCTTCTCCTCTTGAACTCTGCCAGTGCTGTGAGTCGCTTATAATTTATAATTAAGGCAGTCATAAATGTTAGTATTGTATGTTTACTGTTGTTCTGTAAAATTCTAATAATAACAATATAGCTGCAAGCTGGAATTATCAGGCTCCAAGCACCAGTGGCCCGTGTGGATGATTTGCGATCCAACTGAAATGTGTCTAATGATGTGGTTTTTACAGCAAAGTCCATCTTGAATCTTCGTTAATAGATTAGGGTTTAATGGAACCACTTACAACAACACACTGGTGTCAAAAGAGACAAGTGACTTGAAGCCAAAACCCCTCTGTTTCATAAGATATGTGATCATAAGATATTTGGTGTATGTGTGGACTCATATTAGACATTTAAATGTAGATAATAAATCACATCATAAGATGTCATCAGACAATTTCAAATTAATATGAAGTTTTGTGCAGCTCAACTTTTAAATGGAATTATTTAGCTTAAACTCTAATGTGCAGTTTTTTGTAGAACTGGGGGATTTCAGCTAGTGACGTGTAAAAGTGTCGCATTTTTGGACAATGATCTGCTAAGAAAAAAATGAATGTGCTTAATTTTTTCAGCAAGTCTTATGGTTACCTCAGGACGGAGAGCTGTATTGACACGGGGGTTGCAGATGAAATCGTGTCAACCCTTTCTAGTCTACTTTGAGCCTTTTTTCTCGCTCCACACATTTCAACTCCGTTTACAGCTTTATCTACCAATCCACTATTGCCATTGTACTCTTCTCAGTGTAAAGACTCAGTGTAACTCTTGGAAGTGAGGTATTTTAATGGCTCCAGTGATTCAACACCCAGCTAAAATAATTTCCTGTCCAACTGGAAAACAACTTCTGTTTTGTTAGAAAATAGAGGCAGTTGTTGGGTTTGAAACTTATAGTCAGACTGTAATTTCATCGTGTGATTATCTCTCTCTAACATTTACAATTAGGGGTGCCAAGGGGCGGAAAATGTCCTGTACATTTCCGAAAACCTTCCATGGGAAATTAAACTGGCGAATTTTGGAAATATTCCAAGTTTTGGAATTTACAGGAATTAAAGGCAATTAATTGGAAATTTGGGGTAATTTATACAAACTGTATCAAATACAAACATAAATATAAAAAGGTCCCATTAAAAATGTCATTTGGCACATGTGGCATTATGTAGAATAAGATTAGGAAAAACACTAATGCAATGCCATGCACAGATATATGAATAGCTAAACAATTGGAAGATTCTGAAATGGTAAAAATATTTCATAAATAAGCCACAGTTCGTTATCAATACATGAACATTGCATAGGCAGCATGGACATGAATGACAGAAGACAATGCATTTGATTTTGCCTGGCAATCACCTGGTTGCAAAATATACATCTTAAGTGTGTAAAATATTAACACAATGAAGGTATGAATCTAGCCGCATTTAGAAGCAAAGACCAAAATCAGAACGAACGTCTACCTACATAGGCAGTTGCCTTTTAAAGCAGCATCCTAATTGGAATCTGATAAGTTATCGAATGCTCTACATATAGGCAGCAGCAAGTGTCATACAAACAGCACTCCTCATGGACACCGTTCATTTCTATCCACTTTATTTTTAACGAGCGAGCATGGGCATGTTTAAAATGAGTGTACAAGGATTCCGGTGACAGCCACTTCCACTTATTTTAGCTGTTCAGAAACAGTCTGATATGCTGATTTATGCTGTAAACTGGTCCAGATTGCAACATCAAGCAGCATAGCAGTATAACCGGAATCTGTGTGAGTGTAGGGATTGGGATTGTAGAATATGGTCATGCAGAATGTGTTTTATAAGTACTAATAAACAGCCAATGTGTTATTAATAGGTATGCTAATAACAACTAGTTAATAGTGAGAATTGGTCCCTATACTAAAGTGTTACCATCTATATAAATTTATATTGTTTATTGATACTTTTCAGTATTGCATGAATTAGATGTGTAAATTTCAGTAATGTGAATATTTTTCGTTTCATACCATCAATTTAAATTTTTAGAGATTGCCTTCTCTGTGCAGGATGCATATATTGTTGCTTTAAGGCAGCATACGATGAATAGGTATGTTTTTGATTGAAGTATTTTTGTTTTACAGTTGCCTTTGACCTATAATAGCTTCATGTTTTGATATCTGACATTTCTTTGTCAGTTTAATAGAATGTCACGGTTTTCTCTTGTTCAGGTGATATTTAGATCAGTTTCAGATATATTGTTGCTGTGAGCTTTCTTTCTTTTTTTGTTTTGAAGGCTTCAGGTCCATATGCTGAATGGAGCCCTTCTAGCTCTTCTCTTCCCAGTAGTCAACACTCGACTGGTGAGTGTATTCCCATCTCTAGTATTCATACTTCACCAAATAATAAGGCTGGAACATGTCCGTATGTTTTGTCTTCTAAACATATTTTTTTTCTCCCATCACAGCTTCCATTTGAGAAGGAGATCTATTATATTCAGCACTCCATGCTGTATCTTGTGCCAGTCTACCTCTTCAGAAAAGGAGGTGAGTTTCTGAAGTTCGGGCAAACAGTCGTAGTCCTGGAGCTTTTACCGCACATCATCATATCTGCCGTTGTCCACGTGCACAATATCATTTCAGCTTCCATGTTTCAGTTGAAAAGTGAGCACTAGTACTCTTGAAATTGGTGCTGTTATTTATAGAGCTCATCCAACCGATATTTCAGTTGTGAAATGAGTTATGTTGATGTGAGGAGGACACTTCACATGCCCTGAGTAAAGTATATATCAGAACATCGATGGCGCTCCGGGAGAAATGAGTAAACCCAGAGTGTCATCTAATGTTCAGAAAGGATTACTACAGCTCCTCATTGATAAGAACAACTATTAACGTGTCTAGTTGTTTTGTTTTTTGGTTGGGATATTGTAAGGATATGCCCTTAAGTAGAGTACAGGAGTAACTATGTTTCAACAGGGGGCAAGGTTTGTGTATCACTGCAAAAAAAATAATATTTTGGCTTGTTTTCCAGAACAAATCTCTAAACATTCTTGAAAATAGAGATATTTACTTTAGCAGCAAAATGACTTAAAATATTAAGCTTTGTTTTCTGAAAAATTGATCAAAATATTGTTCCGTTTTTTATTAAAACAAGAAAAAATATCTGGAAATTGGGTAAGAAAAATCATTTTGACTCGAAGGGAAAACACGATTATTTTTCTCGCCCCATTGGCAGATATGTTTTTTAGATTCAAGAATGTTTCGATATTTGTACTGGAAAATAAGCATATACAAAATAATGATGTGTCATTTAATAAATTATTAGGGAAAATAAACAGACATTTGCAAATATAGTTGTAATAGCAAAGTTGTGAAAAGGTCTAAACTGTAATTTGATAAATATGAATGTAAATCAATCATTCATAAATATAAAAGGGTATTATTAATAAAATATTACATTAAATATTTAGTTGGATAGAAGAATCAGTCCAGAAGATACAGGCCTATATTTTAATTGAAAGGATAGCATAATAAATTAAGTTCAACAGGTTATGATTAATGATGTATATGTTTAAGATACACATGTAATTTATGGGAATAATATATAATTCCCTGATTTATCTTTTTTTTTAAATCAAATCAGCTACAGCGTCACTCTGGACCAATTCTTTTAGAGATTTATAACCTCACGTTAACTTGTCACAACAAAATAAAGCAGTATTTGTGACCATCTTATCCCATCTTACCCTATAATGCTCAAGTTTTGTGGTGATATTTTTGAAACACTAATGTTTATCCAGGTGCATTGTCTTGCCCCCATTCTAAGTGCTTTCCTGTAATCACAATTTTGTGGACGAGTTGAAATTCTGCATGGTAACAGATGCAGCGTACCCTCTGCTGAACCCAGCATATTCCTTTAAAAGAAGATCTGGGCTCCACATGCATCTTTAAAGACTGTTTCATGTGTCTCCTCTGTCAGGTGTGTATAAGCCAGAGCCGCTCGGAGACATGTGGTGGGCACTGCTGTCCACGGGCATCCTCTTCCTCTACCACTTTGTGTTCCTCCAGGGCCTTGGAATGGTACGACAATCAAACACTATTGTGAAAATCAGAATAGCATCCTAGTATTCTACTTTGTATTTCCGTCATACAAATATGGAAGAAATACAAAGAGTTGGTAGCTTATGACTGTGTTAGAAATAGAATGCTAGCTCACTACTTACTGAATACGGTGTAGTATACACTGCATACTTCCCACTGTTTTTAAGTGAAACGGTAGACATTGTTCTACAACATTCCACTGCTTTGTCACATGACCTCATGGCTTTGTGTGTACAGTAATCTAAGTGGTACAGTAAGCAGTACATTATGCAGAACAAACTCGATGGTATTTTTCTAGTTTTTATATGGAAGCCCATTTCCGCCGCTGAATAAAAAAGGTAATTGCAACTTTATCTCATCATTCAGACTTTTTATTCTCGCAATTTATTTTTTTCTTAGAATTGCATGATGTAAACTCGCAATTGCAAGAAAAAAAAGTAAAATTGTGAGATTTGAACTCGCATTTGTGAGGAAAAAAAGTGAGAATTGAGATATAAATTTGAAATTGCAAGTTATAAAGTGAAAACTGCATGATATAAACACAGTTCGGAGAAATAAAGTCAGAATTAGATATATAAACTCGGAATTGCAAGTCTTTTTTCCTCAGAATTGGACTTTATAACTCTCAATTGTGAGTTTATATCTCACAGTTAGTCAGAATTAGAAAAATTGAGGGAAAACAATTGCAAGAAAAAAGTAAGAATTCCAAACCATGAATAAACCACTGAAAGGTCAAGTGAATAACACTGATCCACTTTAACAAGGGCCAAATAGTGATGGACCGGGTAGAAGACTGGGTCAGAGCGTCTTCAAACTGGCAGGCCTTGTGGGGTATAGTCTGCATAGCCACAGACTGATGGTGCTCATGGTGACCCCTGTCCAACGTCGAAAACACCTTAAGGGCCAGGATTTACTAAACAAGGCAAATTAGAATTAGAGCGCAATTCCATACTGTGGGAGGGGAAAATTCTGCAGGTGATTTACTATCAATGCGCACATTAAAGAACACCGACGCAGCCAGATCATTTCCATAATGATCAGCGCAATCTACCAAATTACCACCTGCTTTAAGACATGCTTTTTGGGGGGCGTTAAATAATGGCGCAAATACCAGTAATTTGACGAGCGCAAATGTTAGTAAATTGCATTGCGTGATTCATTTTAATACTCTCCTCCCATAAATTTTGCGTCTGAAGGGGAAACTCCTACAAATGCATATTCAGTAAGGTCAGGCTCAAAAATAACTGTCACAGCGTGTCTTTAGTAAATCCTGACAGTACTATTTTAACGCCAAAAGATGGTTAGCACTGCCGCAAGCTGTTAGTAAATCTGGCCCATAATGGGCAAGTGGGCAGCTGGACCAAAAACAGTGGAAGGAGACTTTGGGTGTGTTAACATCATTAACCTAGAAGAAATGGCAGCATGATGTCTATGCCTATGGAGGCAGGCTGGTGGAGGCAGTGTTCTGTTTGGGCACCACCTACCTACAAACTGTTACAGACCACGTTCATCTCTTCATGGCAATGGTTTTACTTGATGGCACTGGCCTCTTTCAGCTCTATAATGCACCTGCCACAATGCAAAAATTGTTCAGGAATGGCTTGAGGAACATGACAGAGTTTAATGTAGCCTCCAAATTCTCCAGATCTTAATCCGATTGAGCGTCTATGGGATGTGCTGGACCAACAAATGTGGTCCATGGAGGCCCCACCTCACAACTTGCAGGATCTGCTGCTAATGTCTTGGTGTTAGATACCACAGGACACGTCCAGATGTCTTATGGAGTTCATGCCTTGATGCATCAGAGCTGTTTTGACAGCATGAGGGGGACCTACACAATATTAATTAGGTCATTTTAATGTTGTGGTGGCTTGTCAGTTTAACTGCACCCAAACCGGGAGTACACAACTTGTTTTAGATGATCAAACCAGTTATTTTTGAATAATCCTCTCTGGACTGGAAATATTACTTTTGTTTAAAAACATTAATTGGTTCCCGATTGTATCAAAAACTAAAGTGCATGCATGCAATTTGCAGTCTTTACTCTTTAATGGACGTATAACTTCTTAAATATGAAATGTTTGCATTCTATTCTTGCAGTCACACTTTTTAAGGTCTATTTTGCCTCAGTAGACTCCTAATTTGCTGCTTATTAATAGTTAGGAAGGTAATTGATCGGTTTAGGTATGTGGTGGATTAAGGGATCTAAAACATGATCATGCAGATTAAGGCATTAATATGTGCTTTATAAATACTAATAAACAGCCAATATGCTAGTAATATGCATGCTATTAAACAACTAGTTAATTTTGTGAATCCCTAAAGTGTTACCGTTCTATGCATGTTTTGCTTTAGTTGTTGTGGCCCTATGCTAACTCAA
Organism: Barbus barbus; assembly: GCF_936440315.1. Taxonomy (NCBI): domain Eukaryota; kingdom Metazoa; phylum Chordata; class Actinopteri; order Cypriniformes; family Cyprinidae; genus Barbus; species Barbus barbus. The sequence goes on along the minus strand of NC_136721.1, from coordinate 2,771,078 downwards.
TCTCGTATTTTGCTTCCCGCCAGTTGACAGAAGTCAATCTGAATAACATGCTGTGTCCTGCTGTCTCTGACCCCTTCTATGGACCATGGTACCGGGTGTGGGCGACGGGCCACCAGACGGCCCTGACGTTAGTGCACGGCAAGGCTCTGACCATCCTCTCGCAGCACACCGCTCCCACGTGCCGCTATTTACTGGATATAGTACGTCTACGCAACAAGAAGTTGGACTAGTGTTTTTATCAGCAGTCTTGCATGGACAAAACCTCAACTGGAACTTGTCCAGCATTCTAGACTAAAATGTAGTACAACTTTAGCACCTTTTTTCTGTTTGTTGTTTGGTCCAAACCTGGTTTCTCAAAGCTGGATCATTAGATCGAAAGACTGTTTTAACACTGTAGGAGCAGGACTCGAGCAACATTAACCTTGCCTTGTTTTTTTAGTTTTAGTGTTTAGCAAAATGAACACTCACTGAACTCGGAACACACGTAACCTTTCTTCTCAAGTTGCCTTCTTTAGTTACATTCAACAGGGGGCCAACCCAGTTCCTTTTACTTGTTTGCCGAATAGCTGATGTGCGGTTAAAAACACTGCATTTCAAGGCGGTTTTAAAAAGACGGTCTCAAAACGACATTTTGTTAATATTGTAGACCTGTTGTGGAAAGTGTAAATGGTACTGTATGTCTAGGAGATTTTCCAGTGTTTCCAGCCCATGGCAGTCTCTTTTGTATGTAAATAGAACTACAATTTTAGCTGAACTTATTAGCTGTTGTCATATCCACAACATATTTTATGTTTGATTCCATTTGCTGTTTGATCAAGTACACACACTCTACCGATGATATTATCTAAGGGAATGGACAGTGTTCTATCATAGCAAATTGACCGTTGTTTGTAGAATGACCATTTTAAAGGTTATCTGTTTTTATTTGTACAACTGAGTTACTCTATAGATGTTTCTTCTTGGGGGAAGTTAAAAAGGTTCTTTTCCCTTAATTTTTTTTTTCCATCTCAATTTTAAGCTTACAATTATCTAGAAATGGGTGAATAAACATACACAAACAATTCCAGTATGTAGTCAAATGAAGGAAAAATAAGTTCTATTACCAGCCACACGAGAGCTGCATCTTTCGTCCAATCCCAAAAACTGCTCTGTTTCAAGTGTAGTCAGTTGTTTGCATGTCAAACCCAGAAACGAAGATTTGCTGAACCATTTCGTGGTTGTTGCAGTCATGTATTAAATACTGATTTGAGCATTCTAGTGAATTATGGGATCATTGTCATTTCAATGGAAGTAACTTGACTAAAAGGGAAACCGGTCTTGGTGTCATTTTTGTACATATGTTTTTACATATGTCTATATATTAAAGGTCTTCAACATGTAACATTGATGATTGTCTTGGTTTATCAAAAAAAAAAAAAAAATCAAAAGTTCATTTGTGAAGCATAAAGAGACACCCAGTGCTTCTTTCAGAATTTATTTTTATTGGATAAATGATTTAAAAGGTAATAACAATAATGTTTTGAAACTACATTATCATTGCCACAGCCATAGCTCACATATAACCCATCTATTTGCCGCCACCCACCCCCCCCCAACACATTTTTTTTTCTTTTTTGTATATTTTGTCATTTTTTTTGGAGCCATACTACCATATTCATAATAAATGACCATTTCAAGTCTCATCACACTAACAGCAATTCAGTGGGGTAAAGGATCTAGTTCTACAGAGGTGTTTTTTCGATTTCTTTGTTTTTTTTGCCAAGTCGTTACTTTAACATTTTTAAGTTCTGAAAGGAAGAAAGAATCCAAAACTGAAAAACAGAAACAAAAAGTGGTGGGCATACGGGGCAACACCAGGCAACCCCGATGCCTGCAATGACAACACTGCAAGCTGTCAGTCGTTCAAAACTCATCTTCTCAAAGTTCCAGAACATAGAAAACCACTAAAACAATTTAGAAACTAGGTCCAAAATATTTTTTTTTGAAAAGAATTAACTCGATATACAAAAACAGTCAGTTTACTTGTTTTTTTTTACATTTTTTTTTTTTTTTTTTACAAAAAAAGTTTTCAAATTTATTGTAGTTCTTACATTGTTTTTTTTTTTTATCATCATCATCATTATTATTATTATTAGTTATACCCCCCCCCCCCCACCCCACCCCCCCCACCCCACCCCACCCCACCCCACCCCCAATATCTATCAGTGCGATTGTATGCCAGTGCAGCTACTGGGTCCAGAGTAAAGAAAAGAGGCTTTTTTTTTCTTCTTCTTTGAATGGCATTTAAAAATAAGGATTAACTCATCTTTTGTATAAAGTATAACTGCTGGTCTTAGGAAAAAAAACATTAAGAAACCCATAAATCTAAGAGGCACGCTATGGGGTTTTCTTTCTTTACAAAAATATATAATAATAACAACAATGATGAAAACAAAATAAAAAGTGCAACCTCGCATTACGGTCATTGACACCGTGCAAGGTCTCAAAGACGGCTACAATGAAAATTCATTCAACTTAGGTAGCTAAAAACCTAAAACAATATTAGAAATCGTACAAAAGAAAAAAAAAACAAACATACACAGAAGACATTTCTCTTGCAGGGAAGGTTTTTGGAAGGACAGGAAGGCAGGTCTGTAGAGCAGCATTTGGACATGGCTGGAGGCATCTTTGGTTCGGTTGAACACACAAAGGTAACATGAGCCAAACGACGATGGGTTCGACAGCGAGCACGAAGCTCGTCCGTAGGTGTTACAACCCAACATTTATGCCTAAATGAGCATTTGCTATGCATACCAAACACTAATCCCAGTTGCGCTGTTAGAAAATGACAAACTCAACGACGACATAACGTGAAAATGGTTTTTGAACTCGTCTTGAACTGCAGGACAAGTTCTGAGAGTTTCAACAGTGTTCAAATGTGCCTGGGATTGCGAATGTCCTCATAGTGCATGTTCAAACTACTCTAGGAATCATGAAATGCTTTGATCCATTTGCAGTCTTTTCACAATTAGACAGAAAACCGATTTTGCAAAACTTAAAATGTACAGACGTATCTGACAGAACCAAAAAAACGAAAGAACCGACGTGTCTTTCAGGGGACAGCGTCGCTCGCGACTAAATGAACCGATGATATTTGAACAAATGTTGTTTGCCAAGTAAACTCGGCACATCATTATCGCTGTAGTTTTGGCCATATTTAAACAACGGCGTTCGGCTAGTTAAGCCGGCCGTCGTTCAAAATGGCAATGTACATGAACGCGAACATCCACAGCATTTAACGACGGTAACAAAGAGTGAGACTCCAGGGTATTGCGTAAATGTGCACGTCTATAACAGATGAGATGTTAAGCATATGCCCAAATCCCCCAGGCCATGAGGGAAAGATGGGGTTAGACTCGTCACTACTTGTCCTTTCAAACCTGCAGGAGAGTTACACTGGTAGGAAATAAACACCTGTAAAACAGATCTGCATATATTGAGGATAATAATAAAGTCTGATATGATCAATGAGTCCGCATGACCAGTCACATTTACTGCAACCACCCCCGACATGAGGTCCGATAGCACCATTTTATATAGTCTTTTTTTTCTCATATCTATATAGCTGTGAAACAAGCATGCCATGTTTAACAGTAGGCCTCCTATTCATGCAATACATCCTATTTCAAATGCAAAGAGTTGGTTTTGCAGCAGAAAAAATGTTCAGTTTGTGCTGTTTTAATGGACCAACAAACGAGGCCCTGAGCGTCCAACTAGAAAAACAAAAACCGGACTTAAAACTGAGGCCAAAAAATGAGATATTTAAAGGGTTGTTTAAGACCGATAGACAACAAACGTGTCACTTTTCATAACTGTGACCTACTTCCTGGTAGGTGGGGTTTAGAATATAGATTAAACGGATGAGAAACAGTCTTGGCTGGGCAGTAATAAACACTTGACTGTTAACAGGCAAAAAACAAACTCACGCAAAACCTTCACGTTGTGAAATGATCAGTCTCAAAGTAGTTGAACACTCAGGGAAACATTTGCTGGTCCACTTCATAACCATTTTAAGGCAAAACAACTGAAATCAGGTTTTTTTTATAGGTTTTAGTGAGCTGGATAATGACTGTGGATGGAACCCCAAAAGCCCTTAACATCTTGCATATGAAAACAAAAGACAGAATCTTTCCAGATTTTCCTTTCAAAAGTGGTCAAAAGCGAGTCCACTGCTTCTACAGACAATATGACACATGAGATTCAGTCTACATCCTGGTCTTTGGAAAAAAAATAACACTGACACCTTTCAGAGCAAGAGTTTAAAATGGGCCTAATAAACTGTCTGTGAGAAACCTATGAAAACACTTACAACCGTAGTTTAAAAACCTCCCTGGTGTGACAAGACGACATTATTTGTAACAAGCTTCACCGCGAGATGTGGAGGGGTTCAGACGCCACCAGAGCAGCTTGACTCGAGGATCCATAAGTTATCTTCTCAATTACTGCCACTGTAATGTTCACGCATTCGTTTGAGGTGTAAACATTGCTGCCATGCGAGACAGAAATGGACATATTCATCCGTAAGACCAGATCATTAAAAACAAAACAGAGCTTTCTGAAGCATCCTCCTGAGAGTGAAGATTCCCGTTCCAGGTAAACAGACCAGGAGAGAAATGAATTAAAAACAGCCATTTAGAGCAACCACCCTGCCACAGCATGCGTTAAAAAGAGTATGGCTTTCTTTTTTAGCTTGTCCCTGTCATTTGACCTTGGTCTCTCACAAAGGTTTTCCTCTCTGTGTGACAAAAATACGAAACAGACGAATTTCAGTTGTGAGCTCAACTGACTACAAAAGCCTTCATCCAATTGCACCCTTAGTACAGACCTATACTATACTCAACCTCACAAACACTAGAACAACACATCAACAAAAGAAGAGACAAGTGGATTAATACACGTGTAGCAACACTACACAAAAAAGGGCCTAACTGTTTATCCAAGTAAATTCAGTTCAAATCAACTCCAGTAATGCTAATAGCAACAGGCTTTTGCATTATGGGGAAAATATTCCGTGGTACCCAAAAACTAATTCAAGATAGTGGTTTCAAAAACAAGACTTGACTAGTTCTAACTCGGCCACACTGCATATCCCTACAACCCACAACAATGCTCACGATAAAACGAGAAAGGAAAACAATCACCACTCACAAAAGAAAATGATCAGAGGAACTGCACAGAGAGGAAAGAGAATCCCTTAAACCCTGTGGTTGCCTATATGATATAAGTCAAACTAATAAGAAACAATAAAAGAGGGGGAAAACAACAACAACGAAATAAACTAAAGCTGAGCGTACATAAAAAGCATGTTCAAAACTAGCCCATCATTTAATATGACTTCTTTCCATCCACAGACTGAGAAACCTGATTTTAGGAAATTTGTTGAAACAACAACAAAAAAAAAAAACTTAGTACTTGTTTATTTGCTTAAAAAGGGAAAGGGTTAATATATATTTATTTATATATATATATATATATATGCTGCAAAAACGAAATTAATACAAAGAATAAAAATGACAAAATAAATGAATTGTATTTTTTCGCTTTATAATCACCTAATGCTTATTTGCCACCCGCTGCCATGCCTCCAACGGACTGTCGACATGGCAACGGAAACTATCATCATAAAATGGTACAGTAGTACAGATAGCTAGACCACGAGGGGGCGGGCTCTCCCGGGAAGATGTCCGCCGAGAGGTCCAGTGACTGATCATGCGGCTCGCTGTCAGGAATAATGGTTGTATGGCGGGAGAGGGTGCCCGATGCCATTCTGGTAGTGATGATGCTGGCGGTGGGCGATGTATTCTGCGTAGCTCATGGTCATCTTTTCACTACGGTACCTAAAACAATGGTGAAAAAAGGGGGTAAGCATCAGAACAGTGAAAGACTCCACGTAAAGATACAAAAGTGATGCACTGACAATTGATTGCATCTTTCCCAATTTTAATATGCTGCAGTAAATTTTATATGAAAAATGTAATGTATGTGTCTTCAAAAACTAATTGTGTCATTAATAATTTGCATGTCATGAGTGATTGAATATGCTGAAGAGCTGTGGCAAAGTGGATGATTATCCGTCAAGAGCAACTTAGCAGTAGCAACTTGGAGCAGTCTCGCACAAAGCTATACTATGTCTTCAGAAGATTTACATTATTATTAGCGGTGTAATGGTACATGTATTTGTACAGAAAACGTTCCGTACAGGTCTTTTCTTTCAGTACGCATGTGTGTCATTAATTTTTTTCCGTAAATTCAGAAATACTGTTTTGGCGCTCTTTGATGTGGCGAGAGATCGCTGTATAGAAGCCTTAGTTCTAACAGCAGCATGGAGCGCGATCATCCCTTCATCTTTACTACTAATTTTAATGTGAAATAAACATGAATGAACATCTCAAGTAATCACTCATTGTTTCAATTGCGGAAAGACGTCATTAAAACAGCTTGTAAAACAAATGTCACGTAATATTTCACCTCAGGCAAGTCATCAGTGTCTACAGCTTGTTATTTGCTAGACTAGAGAAATAAAGTCTAGAGAAAAGCATTTCACAAAATATTAGACTATATACTTCATTTTACTTTACCTGTTAATGAAGTCTTAATGTATGTTTAAATAAATCTTTTATTACACAAGTTATGACAGCCAGTGTGTAAATTATTATATTTCAACAACAAAAATAAATTGTATAATTTAGAAGTTAATTTAAAAACTGCACTGCGCAATTTACATGTTTGCATACACATTTTTGAGGCTGCACGATAAATCGCATGTGATTGTCATGCGCATTTCGTCCGTAAAGATGGTTCTGTGATTAGTAGTTAATCTCTATCACGTGCTTTCAGATGGAGTGGCATTTAATTCACAGAGCCGTAGTTCACTGACAAGCTACGCAATATCACATTCATAATCGCAGATCGCCTTCATAAATGATTATGAATGTGATATTGGGTAGCTTGTCAGTGAACTACGGCTCTGTGAATTAAATGCCACTCCATCTGAAAGCACGTGATAGAGATTAACTACTAATCACAGAACCGGCTTTACGGACGAGATGCCCATGACAATCAGCCCTAATTATAGTTCAAATAAATAGCAACTGAATTTAAGTTTGGGCTCTGTTGTCAATTATAACCTTATAGTAATGTAAAAGGGCTCCCTATAGTTTAGGTATAATTTTATCCCTAAGTCAATTTAAATTGTAAATTAATTTATTTAAAGTAAAAACAATGTTCAGTAAACAATTGTTTAAAAAAAAAAAAATTAATTAATTAATTAAAGAAAATTAATATATATATATATATATATATATATATATATATATATATATATATATATATATATATATATATATATATATATATATATATATATATATATATATGTGTGTGTGTGTGTGTGTGTGTGTGTGTGTGTGTGTGTGTGTGTGTGTGTGTGTGTGTGTGTGTGTGTGTGTATATATATGTGTGTGTGTGTGTGTGTGTGTGTGTGTGTATATATATATATATATATATATACACACACACACACACATATATTTATTTATATATATATATATATATATATATATATATATATACACACACACACAATGTATATATATATATATATATATATATACACACACACATACATATATAAGTATAACAAGAGCCAAAAATGTTAGAATTGTGTCGATGTGCCAATATTTATGGACCTGACTGTGTGTGTGTGTGTGTGTGTGTGTGTGTATATGTATATGTATATGTATATGTATATATATATATATATATATATATATATATATATATATATATATATATATATATATATATATATATATACACACATATACATACACACACATATACATTTTTCTTCCTGCTGTACCCAAACCATACCGAACAGTGAGGTAAAAAAAAACAGGTATGTACTGAACCGTCATGTTTGTGTACATGACCCTAATTATTAATATAGCGTATGAGTTATAAGAATAACTGCTGCATTGTCATTTTTGGAGCACAACAGCTTCAGCCATTCCATAGTTCTGGTGCATGGACAATATCAAATATTGTATTTTGAGTTCCACAGAATAAGTCAAAGAATAAGTCAAAGTTAAAACTACATGCGGTCACTTCTAATCTGCTGCTCTGCACTGCTAAAATCCAGACTTATGAACAAGAGATCATTTGACAGCCACTGTACATAAAAAAATAAAGACAATGGCTGCGTTGTGATTTCAGTTATATATGTGAAATAATTGAGAAAACATAAATAAGGTGGACATTCTGTTGTTTGTAGTGCTTTCTCTATTGTTTGTTAATATTGTTATCAAAAGACAGAGGCGGCACTGAAAGTGGCAATGCTTGCCAAACTCTTTCACTGTACACAGACTGTGTAAAAATGTATCTTTTTGAGGCTTTAAATAAGTGTGTGTGATGGAAAGATCACAACGAAAGATGCAGCTTATTACATCCTGTGTCTATTATAATGTTGGGAGTAGACATGAGCCAGTATTCGGTTCAACTGCAGATGGTGCTGATAGAACAGTAAAAATGCAGCCGTAACCCTGGTAACCCCGTAAACAAAACAGCTGGCCTACTTTCTGTTTCTGAACAGGATTTAAATGATTAAAAGTCATTCGGATTTTTGTATTCTCAAATGGTGCTCGTCACACAGCACCAAATGCTTACATACTTAGACTTAAAGGAACACTCCACTTTTTTTGAAAATAGGCTCATTTTACAACTCCCCTAGAGTTAAAGAGTTGAGTTTTACCGTTTTTTAATCCATTCAGCCGATCTCCGGGTCTGGCGGTAGCACTTGTAGCACATTAGCATCTCGCTAAAAAATGACGAGTTTTGCAATGAGTTTCGATAATTTTCCTATTTAAAGCTCGACTCTTCTGTAGTTACATCGTGTACTAAGATCGACGGAAAATGAAAAAGTTTTTCACGCCAAGGAACTTTGTGAGCTGGGAGGAACTTTGCTGCCGTACCATGAGTGCAGCAGGCGCGATGATATTACGCAGTGCAGAAAAGTAGTCCCCAGGTAACTAGTTATGATACAGCTGGGGACTACTTTCAGGTGCTGCTTAATATCATTGCGCCTGCTGCATCCATGGTACGACAGCAAAGTTCCTTGATTATTACACCAGAATGGGAGTATAGTTCCTAACCATATCGGCCTTAAAAAAAACCCCAAAAAAAGCAACTTTTCATTTTCCGTTGATCTTAGTACACGATGTAACTACAGAGGAGTCAAGCTTTAAATATGAAAATTATCGAAACTCTTTGGTCATTTTTGATCAAGATGCTAATGGTCTAATCCGATTCAATGATCTATACTAAGCTAAGCTAAAAGTGCTACCGCCAGACCCAGAGATTGGCTGAATGGATTCAAAAACGGTAAAACTCTACTGTTTAACTGTTTAGGGGAGTTGTAAAATAAGCCTATTTTCAAAAAAAGTGGAGTGTTCCTTTAATAGGCTATTTATTTTCAAACTTTTTTTAACATTTTAATTAGACTACAACATTCCCTAGATATGATTTGAAAATGATTAGATTTTTTATTGTTTGGTCACTTTACATTAAGGCTCCATTAGTTAACGTTAGTTAATTTATTAATGTAAACTACCAATTTTTTTTTTTTTTAAACATTCATCACTTGATTTCAAAATTTAAAAACCTTAAGATCAAAAGTTGTAACTGCACTATAATTTAACGGACCCAAGCTAACATTTAGCAAAAAATTACTTCTATAACAAATGTAGCTATTGCTCATTAAAGTTAGTGCATTATCTAAGGATAACGTATTCTGTTACTAACGATACACCTGCGCCACTCAACTGTCTCGAGTCCCACGGAGGAGCTTCGGAAGGATAAAAGGAGGAGTGACGACAATGGAAGACGAGAGAGGACCAGGCCAGGACATTTTGTGTTTCGCGTGCGGCAGTCATCCGTGAGGGGCTGCTGCTTATTTTCATTTTATTGTTTGTTTATTTTATTTTTAAAGTGTTTAAATGTTCGCCGGTTCCCGCCTCCTCCCCGTATCTACGAACTGTGCTACAAACACTTTTTTGAAACTTATTTCAGTATCGTGATAGTACCGTATACTGGGATAAAATCTTCAGCAATTATCGCAACATGAAAATTTGATACAGTCACATGCCTAGTTTGGAGTAACACATTATGTAATCACTTCTTTTTTCCAAGTGATTAGTAAAGTAACATTACTTTTTAATTTACAAGAAAATAAGTGAGTTCATTTTTCAAATAAGTAAAGCCAGTTACTTGCTTATTTACTGACTGACAGCTCTCCTGTCCTGATGTTGACAGAAACCGGGGGTAAGTGCAGAGGCTTTGTGTGAACATGATGCTTACTGTAGTTCTAATCTAGAGTAAATGTCAACATGCATTTACTTTTCTTCCTTGAACAAAAACAGATTCAGTATTTCTCAAAATGAATAAATACATTGAAATGCAAACTCAGAATATGACACAAATCTGCAATAATTAAATAAGTTAAATAGCACAAATATCCTTCATGTATTTAAGCACATTTTATTAACCACTGTCTGCTGAGGACCTTCGATCCAATTCAACCACACTAAAAAGCAAAAATGACTTTAGGAAAAAAAAAAAAGACATTTGTGTTTAATATTTTTATTGCTGAAGAGTGTGGAACTTTTACATTTTCTTCAGCCTGACATTTTCCAAAAATATAACTGTTTTTATATTAAAAACAAGCAAGCACAGACCAGATGAGAAAAAGCAATGCAAAAGTATCATAGTTACTTTCTATGGAAAGTAATGCACTAAGTAACACAATTAGTGATTTTCTTAGGAAGTAACACAATATCGTAATGCATTACTATTACGTTATACTATTAGTTATTATAAAAATAACTTTCCCCAACACTGTCTTGTGGCACTGGACACAAGTACTGAAATATTCATCCACTTATAAATAGCCAGTGATTTAAAAAGAAGTTCAGAAAAGGCAATTGTCTCACCTGGTCAATTTAATAGTCTTCCTGAAGTCATTTGTGATGGGAGCTTTGTAACCTCCCTTTCGAAGTAAGGAATCTATGGTCTGAATGTGGTCCCATCCTATAGAGACAGAACAAATTAAATTATGTTCTTTCATACCGATTGTTACTTTTTGGTCTGCGTCTTATTTCTGCCGTTACAGTGTAACTGAAGACATCACGGACAGAAATCAGGCAAGTGTATTTTAGGGTGTATTCACACCTGTCTTGTTTAGTTTGACTGAATCAAACTCTAGTTCGTTTCGCCCCTTGGTGCGGATCTTTTGGACAGGTGTGAATACAGCCATCGCACTAGGGTGCGGACCAAATAACCGTACCGAAACCCAGCTGAAAAGGTGGTCTCGGTCCCAAACGAACTCTGGTACGTTGAATGGATGAACCAATGAATGGATGACCTTAAGCACATGTGTGGTTGTGTTTACAGTTTCTAGTTCACTTGCAAAAAGGGCAGTATGAAAGCGAACTGCACCAAACCAAAAAAAACCAACATCGTATTTGGTCCGGACCAAAGCAAGTGAACTAACGGACTTTCCTGGTGTGAATACACCCTTATTCTCACCTTGCTCCTTCGCAACCTCTGGCAGGTAGGTGGCGGTGCGCTTTGATCCTTTTTCACTAAAAAATTCTATCCTAATGCCGTGAACACCCACCTAGAAAACAAAGACATTTTGAATAATCATATTTAATCCTTTCCATACCTGACCTACATGTAACTGACAAATGGTGCTAATAATGACATTAAAATTGTGAGAATAGCTTGTTGAGAGAGGAAAAATTTCATCCGTTTACTGCAATCAGTTCCGCTCCCGCTCTCTTTCAGAGGCACAAGGGAAAAGACAGACATATTGACAAATGAAAAATGTTATTACACAATTATAATAATCTATCATTTATCTTCAAGCAAGCTTAGGTATTTTTATAATGATGTGTATTTACTGTATTATGTAGAGATGCACCGATCGACCGGCCAGGGACCGGAATTAGCAGATTTTCCGCATGATCGGCCCGGACCGGTGACCGGCCGGTCAGTCTGCCGATTCCGAGCCGGTCTGTTTTGACATCACATCTATGCTCACATCCGCATGTAAACACGTCGTCGAGATGGAAGTTCTTCACTGTGAGTGAAGAAGAAACAAAGTTCGCAATTTGTAATACGTGTAGGGCCAAAGTATACCATAAGGGAACCACAGGGCTCGATTAACGCTTGTCTGGGACAAGTAGATTTTTTAAAGGGGCAAGTGAGAGAGAATTTTACTTGCCCGACTGGACAAGAAGCCTGATAAAAATGGCAATAGCAAAAATAACTAGGGAAGCACTGAAACTTGGCCACCAAAAATTTTTACGCGAGAGTGATTCTGATTCTATTGCATTCAGTGTAAACAGAGACTGATAATATATTTATGTTGTGCCATTGTGCTCGCGCAGCCTGAGTGAGTGTGTGAAAGAGAGACTCGTGCAGAAATAAAACAAGTGAGCGCAATAGTACACACAAAGTTATAAATGCTTACTGCGGTAGAAAAAAATATATTTATAATATTTGATTTACACAACCAAGATGTTTCCCCAAATATCAAAATGATTGCAATGCGACACTGATTTTATACAATCTTAAATTCAATAAACAAGAAGTTAAACTTAAGTAACTTACATGTTAGAACCAATACTGACTGTTTTTGTTCAATTTCGCTGACGAAAATAGTTCCAATCAAAGCCACAGCAGAACTGTTGTGTCTCCAAGCAACATGCAGCGGTGTTTTGTTACTGAATGAATCCATGTTTTTGAATGAATCGAGAGAGTCATTGATTCATAAAGACAGTCACTTGCCTTGAATCTGAATGAATAGGTTGAATGAATGACTCATTAAAAACAGTAATTTTCCGCCACTTACAGGTGGTTTGGTTTCATATACAGTGGTGGCCAAAATGACTAGAACACTTGTATTTTAACTAGTGTTAATTAGACTATAACGAAAAATGTTTGTTGACTAGCTTTTTTTCCTATGACTAAGACGAGACTATAATAAGGTCAATAAACAATAACTATGACTATATCAACATGCAATTTCGTTGAAGAAATAAGACAAGACTAAAATGTATTAAAAAAAAATTTTTTTTTTCGACAAAAAAAGGAGACTATGTTATTGCAGACTGCTACACACGCTTCTACTACGCGAGCTTTCATGAGTGCGGTTGCCAGATATCAAGACTTCAAATCCCCGAATCGGAGCTTCGCAGTTACATGATACATTTTCTGCTCGGTGGTTTGCTTATTTTAAGCAATCTGGCAACCATGCACTCGCTCCTCATTGCGGAAGCGCCGCTGACGATGATGTGAAAATACCGACAAACAAGCTGAAGTTAAGCGATCAAAATGAAAGTCACATAGTAGTGTGTGTTCTGTCATGAGATCTCGACTATATTGTTTGCGATTGCTGAATAAATGCACTTACTAAACCGCTGTTGTTTAGAGAAATAGGATAATAGAGAAGTAGACAAATAGGCTAGCCTATTGCAATTTGGAATGAGTGGAATTACTAGGAATCTCACTGTTTTAATATTTTTTGTTTGTTTTAGCTGTTTTCATAATGTAGACAGAGATTGCATAAATCTTTGGTATTAATTTATATAATAAAAAGCCTATAATAAATCAGTACACTAGATGAGGGAAAATACACCATGTAGCCTGTGACCACATGCTTACTGGTGAAAATGCAATACCTGAAATGCAAAAGTAAATTTCGCAAATGACAACAGTCATTACGATTATAATTTTGAGCAAAAATATTTTTTATCAGTTTAACCATTATACAGAATGACGAAAATGTGACTAAGATTTCATTGACTAAAACCTGACTAAAATGCTCATACATTTCATTGACTTAAATTTGACTAAAAAACAGGACAAGGCTGTCTAAATATAACTAAAATGTACATTTGAGTAAGACTAAGACTAAATTAAAGGGGTCATATGATGCGATTTCAAGTTTTCCTTACTCTTTGGAGTGTTACAAGCTGATTGTGCATAGATAAGATCCCTGAAGTTGCAAAGACTAAAGTCTCAAAACCAAAGAGATATTCTTTATCAAAGTTAAGACTTCCACGCTCCCCTAAAACAGCTCATGTGGAAATATTTGCGTAATGCCGTCCAAATGTCCACGCAAACAAAGGAGGCGTGGTTTCAGTAACCGCAGTAGTGTTGATGCAGCCATGTCAGGGAGACGCTGTGCGTGTGTTTCTAGGTGAAAGCAAAAGCACTTTATTTGGCCTTTCGAAAGTAGATGCATATAAGAATCATTAAAGGGATCCCCGGGTATTAAGACATGTATAGCTTAATATATCGTAAATGATGTCTCTTATTTAAATATGTAATAGAAAACCCATGAAAATGTTATTTAAAAAAAACAAATCATCATTTTTGGACTATGGGGGGGGGGGGCGCCATTATTTTATGTGCACAGTACATTCTGCGTCGATGACATCAAATGGTTGCATTCGGTGAGCGACTGGTGCTTATTTCTATGGTCTTTGGCTTTTTACTGCAATACAACTCAGAAAATAAAATACTGATACGATACCACATTGTGTGGCTTTTGGTTGTCATTTTCAGTCAAAGGGCAAATGTTAAGATGTAAACATGCAGACGCTAATCATGACTCGCGGCCGCTAGAGGAGTTCCTCAGCGCGGATTTCCCTCGATATCCGGGGTGTTTAGACTCCTTGTGGGGAAAAATCAATGGTACAGCATTTGGTTTAAACCTATACTTATAACCATCACCACCTGTAAGCTCTTTCAGTAGCTGTGGTCATCATATCAGTATTTTATTTTCCGAGTTGTCTATTCCAAGTTGTGTTGTGGTAAAAATAGCAACAGGTAGCGCTAGTAGCTCACCGAGTGAAACCATTTTACGTCATCAGAATAATGGCGTCCCCCATAGTTCAAAATATGTATAAAACAATGTGATTTTTTTAAAATAACAAATCTTTGATGGGTTTTCTACTACATATTTCAGTAAGAGACATCATTTACGTTATATTAATGCATACAAGTCTTAATACCCACGGATCCCTTTAAGATTACTTACAACAGAACAGCAGCGCATTTTATGGACGACTGTTTCGTGAACCTAGGAGAGGAGGTAATTCTGACTTTGCTATGACAATCTGGCGCTTCTGAATCAGCTACTGTAAGTATGTTTTGTTATTAGTTTAAGTATTTTCTATTGACTGTTCAAATGCGGAGTTGTGCGCGTTGTGTGTGTGTGAGAGAGAGAGAGAGAGAGAGAGAGAGAGAGACAGGGTCACATCACAGTGGAGTCAGCTTTCTTTAATCGCGGCTTGTGAGCAAACACATACGAGCTTTATCACTGTGTCTGTCATGTGACTCTTCCCCTTTCGGGTTTGAACTAATGGTAAAACTAAGGATTATTATTAACTGTCTTTACATTTACTTTGAAAGATGAAACACGCAATTATGGTAAGGGATGTTACATTTCCGACGCGTGCTTGTGGTGTTCGGCCAATCACAATGCACTGGGTCAGTTGGCCAATCAGAGCAGACTGCACTTGTTGGAAAGAGGGACTTTGTAGAAAACGACGCGTTTGAGAGAGGCGGGGCATAGAGGACCTACAATAATGTACAGTATTTGAAAAATAATGTTTTTTGAACATTTAAGCATGTCAACATATTCTTTTACACCAAATACACAAAATAATGACCTTTAAAAAAGCATCATATGACCCCTTTAAAAATGGCTGCCAAAATTAATACTGCTTTATGGTTAATTAATAATAATCTTATTACTAAAATGGCAAGTTTTCATTGACTAAAACTAGACTAAAGTGTTGAGACTTTTAGTCGACAAACTAAATAGGATAAGGTTGACTAAATACGATAAAAACTAACAAGGATATTTTAACACGGGACTAAGACTAAGACTAAAATTGAAATGAACAAAATTGCTGTCAAAATGTCAATTTTCACCTACTAAAAAATGATTTTAAGTCAGTTATTTCTATCTTGTGCTGTAGTGTGTCAGTAGGAAATATAAGTTTACATTTCCAAACATTCATTTTGCCATTAATTGTATTAATGCAGTGAAAATTTTGTCTGAGAACAGCCGTGTTTCCACACAGAGATCTGATCTGATCTGATCATCATCCAGACTAAATCCAGAAGAACCGTGGCAACATCTCCAAGACGCTTCAAGAAACCTACAGTACTGTTAAATGTTTTAGGCACTTGTGTCATGAATAGAATTTATCAATCAACTTCTATTAACCAAATTAAAATCAACATTTGGTGTGAGCATCCTTTGCGTTTAAAGCAGCTTTTGCCCTAGGTGCACTTGTGCATAGTTTCTCAGGGAGCTTTGCAGGTAGGTTCTTGAAGCATCTTGGAGACGCTGCCACAGTTCTTCTGGATTTAGTCTGTTCTGTTTCTTCATGTCATTCCAGTAGGTCTGCTCTCGACTAAAGATTTTTCAGGTCGACTAGTAGTCATTCATTTGAAGCATTAGTCATCTAATTGCACATTTATTAATAAACCATTTAAATAATTAGCCTTAATTGCCTATATAATAAGCCTTTAATTGCCAAACAAAACAAAAAACAAATGGCAAAATGAATATGTAAATTGATATTTTCTACAGACACGTTAAAACTATTAACCAACTGACGTAAAACTATTTTTTAGCTGGTGAAAATACTAATGTTCTAATCATTTTGGCCACCACTGGATAAAAGTATTGTTGTATTTTTCCAACCTTTATTTATATTTTCAATACAAAGATGTGTGAAAGATGACATTTGATAAGGTTAGGGGGAAAATATGACCATTTATAAACCAAGTGGGAAATGACATCTGTTTTGTTGTATACAGCAGTTGTTTAATCTGTAACTTTGTCCAAATTGGGGGAATTGTAATGTTTAATAATTACTCATGTAAATTATTATTATAATTATTTTTTTTTTTTTTTGCATTGAAAAAAGTAGATTTTTGTTTTTATGCGCTGTCAATTATAATTCTTAGAAAATTGGAATTGGCAAAAATCGGTACTGGCAGGTCACACTTACAAAAAAAAATTAAAATAAATAATCGGAATCGGCCAAGAAAATTTCGATCGGTGCATCTCTAGTATTATAGCAATGGTTATCATACATAACATTTAGCATTGCATAAAAACATTTCTCACAAGCTGATCGGAATGCAAGTTATTTCAAACACTCATTGTCTGTTTTTAGCTGAAAATGGTTTTAAAGTATATTAAGTGCTGATATTAGCTAGTAATTGTATATGAAAAAATGAGAAGCAGCACTATCTCTCTCCTTCATAATCTTTGCCTCGGGCCATGATCACACCTTAAGCTCTACTCTGGACAGACTTTAGAAGCCCAGAGGAGGCACAATCAAGCCCCAGAAATGAAGGCAGAAATTATCCATCTACATACATATATAGCTATATATATAGCTCTCACCTGGTCAATTTATTAGTCTTTAATAGTAATTTGTGATGGAAGCTTTGTACCCTTACTTTCGAGGCAATGAGGACAGGACAATACATTTTAGGGCTCTATTTTCCAGTTTTCAAATCTGTAACTGTCAAAGCCACCTCATTATTGATTTGGTCATGTCCTTCATGTGGTTTTTTGCTAACCCCATCAAAAGGAAAAAAAGCTGCTCAAATGAGCATGATGCTCAAGAACTAATGAGGACTGTTCTTGTGCGGTTCCGATATTTAATACACTCTTTTGAAAGTAATCACTTGAAAGTCATTTATTAACTGTTTATTTTTATTTGGCATCAGACTATAATAGATATCATTGCCATGACGTGTTACTATGGGTTGTGTCCTGCTTCAGGCATCAGACTGGCATTCTAACACATCAAGCTTCATGCTTTCTAACCTTATCTCCACTTTTTTTCTTTTTCTTGCAATTATTCTATTGTACATACAAAACACGAAGTTGATATCAAGAGTCCCACATTCATAGGTGTGACAACACAGTCTGTTTACACTATTACTGTATTGTGTAGGTATTTTAAAAAAATATATAAATTATTTGTAATGAAGCAGACACTGACACCGTGTCTACACCGGACGCGACAGTTGTCGTGTAGCGCCGCGCTGCGCTGGAACATCGGTCTACACTGGACGCAACAAACCGACCTTTGCAAATCATTTGAATGTTGTGTCAATATGTCAGAAATAGAACGAGGCATCAGTTTACTGCCAGGGATCATGTCACCCTGTGCCATATCCAGTGTAGACAACACTCATTATAATGGGTTCTATTGTCTTTTGTCACGGTGCATCGCACCACCGCACATAGCCCTGGTTGTTTTTAATGTTTTTATGAAATATCTGTATTGACTGCATGATCATATCATCATATTATGTACTGTATTGCGAGCCGCGCAATGAGTAACACTGGTTTACAGTGTCTATACCATTGTAACAGATGTTTACATTTACCAGTGTCTTCATTCAGTATACGTCTACATTATTATACATATATATCAGACACTTGTGTTGTCAAATGTACAGATTGCGATATCATTCGGTACTGAAATTTTAAAAGCGTCCATTTCCCAGTAAGATTTGAGTGCTGTTGAGCAGATTCTTAAAAGGAACACGCCACTTCTTTTGAAAATAGGCTCATTTTCCAACTCCCCAAGAGTTAAACAGTTGAGTTTTACCGTTTTCGAATCCATTCAGCCGATCTACGGGTCTGGCGGTAGCACTTTTATCTTAGCTTAGCATAGATCATTGAATCTGATTAGACCGTTAGCAAAAAAATTACCAAAGAGTTTCAATATTTTTCCTATTTAAAACGTGACTCTTCTGTAGTTACACTGTGTACTAAGACTGGCGGAAAATGAAAAGTTGCGATTTTTTTTAGGCCGATATGGCTAGGAACTATACTGTAATTCCGGCGTAATAATCAAGGCACTTTGTTGCCGTACCATGGGTGCAGCAGACGCAATGATATTACGCAGCACCTGAAAGTAGTCCCCAACTAGGTAACTTCCATCTTCAGTGTTTTGCGGTTCAAATAGATACGGTTCAGGATCTGCACCAAAGTAAATATCTTCTGAATAGTCTCACAAATGTGTCCATGGTTGCAAGGCATGCCCCCTGTGCAAGCAGGTGGTCATGTTGGTTATGATGACGGAAGTTAGCCTATTTTCAGGCACTGCGTAATATCATTGCGCCTGCTGCACCAATGGTACGGCAGCAAAGTTCCTTGATAATTGCGCTGGAATGAGAGTACAGTTCCTAGACATATCGGCCTAGAAAATCGCAACTTTTCATTTTCCGTCAGTCTTAGTACACGATGTAACTACAGAAGAGTCACGTTTTAAATAGGAAAAATATTGAAACTCTTTGGTCATTTTTGAGCGATATGCTAACGGTCTAATCATATTCAATGATCTATGATCTAAGCTGCAGCTAAAAGTGCTACCGCCAGACCCGTAGATCGGCTGAATGGATTCGTAAACTGTTTAACTCTTGGGGAGTTGGAAAATGAGCCTATTTTAAAAAATAGTGGCGTGTTCCTTTAAACAGCACTGACTGGTCATTGTGTTCACGTGCTCAACAGATAAGGGTGTGATTGGCTTCAATGATCATTGCTTCAGAATCTGCTCAACAGCGCTCAAATCTCAGCGGGAAATGTTTTTAAAATTACCGAATGGTATCGCGGTCGGTATTTTTGACAACACTAACAGACACGTGTGTGTGTGTATATATAATATGGTCCTTTAAATATTAGGGATGGGTCACGATTTTCAAATATTCGATTAGTTGATTTAATTATAGAATATCGAATAGGTTGTGCAATTGTCTAAAGAAATTTCACCATGTTTTCGGTGCTGACGTGTTCATGTAAGCAGAGGGAAGCACTGCCAATAACGCACCTAAAAGCTGTAGACTTGAATGGCAAATAGCGGTTATGGTAATTTGGGACGATGTCAAATAGGAGTTCTGTGAGCACCTCAAATACCCCGACTGGGACCTGTATTCGGAAAGACATGCACGGAAAACGAATAACTCGTTCTATGGAGCCCCTAAAGGGACATGGTCAGCCTTGCTAGCGGTAGCCTGTTACATTACAGTAGGCCTACAGGCCAAGTACAGCACAGCACTCTGCATGAGTCTCAGTCAGCTAACAGTAAGGAAAAACCCTGCTAACGTTACAAAAAAAGACACGCACAATATACAAGACACCATCGTCACTCCTCACCCAGGGCGCATTTCGGTCTGCGCTGTTGTAGGTCACTAAGGACAGTATGTGCCCATGTGCATGTTTGCACGGCCTGAATCATCAAGCTTGCATAGTATAAAGCCAGGCTAAATCTGTGAGCTTGTGCTTCATTTGAAAGCAGGTATGCGTTGAGTAGCTAATTCCGCACATCCCAGATTCGCTCTCTGATCACGCAATTTGCAAGCTGTCCTGCAGTGGCCAGAACATTTGTTGACATTGTAGGCTGAGAGCTGTGCTTGTGTGTATGTGGGCAGATCGTGAAAGGGTCTCACCTCTGAAGTTGTTTTGAGCTCCAGACTGAGCTGCGGTGCACTCTGTGGTGAAAACTTGCTTTCCTGATTTGTTTAAATGTTTAAACATACGTTTATACATTTCCTATTGGGGTTATGTTAAACTTATGAGAATACAGATATGGCTACTTTTTAAGACCAATTAGCCTTTACCCAAGTGTGACTAAAATCATGAAGTATCATACCATTCTGAATATTAGAAAAATATAAACAAAATATGTTTATCACTAACAACCAAAAACTACCAGAAAGCATGTGCCCACTGTGCATTGTTTTCCTAAAGCCATGCTTGTGCCTATCATTGCTGTATTTTCATGCATGACTCTTTATTTAATTAAATACTACCTTTTATTTCATTAAAAAATAGAACATTTGACAGATTCTCGATTTCTATTTGCGTTTTTTTAACATTTATCTAATCAACTTAAAAATGCAATTACAACATTATTCAATTAACACTTTCTTTATTAACCATCTAGTTGAAGAAAGTTCTATTCCAAGTGCAGCACACATGAAGTGCTCAACAAGGTCTAAAATGTAACTCGACTAAGATTAAGATTCATGCAATATGAAGGCACATATTGTTCAAACTTGTCAAATATATGTTCAGAAATAATATCAAAGAATGCTAAAAAAAAAAAGGCTCAAAAGTAAATGAAATTCAATTTCAAAATGACTAAAAGTAAAACTATTAAATGTTTTGTATAAACAAAATAACATCAGTTTCAGCCTGTCACTATCATGAAATATCGGATATACAGTAGTAGTTATTTACAGTCTTTTTTTTATTCCACTGTGATGCTTTACATTGTTTTTCTTCTATGTGAAAATGTGCATGATGGAAGCTTTTGATCATCATGTGGTCGGATCAACTGTTATCATTAACATATTATCAATGTGTCTAACACTACTGTTTGGTAATAGTTCTATTCAAAATCACGAATACTTGTTTTATGAAAAATAAAATCATGGCAAAGCATTAAATTCGAATTAATCGATAATATCGGAAAAATCACCCAGCCCTGTGAAATTCCATGTTAGGGTTTAACGCTAAATATTTGTTTCTAGTGGCCTGGTCAGATTAGCGGTTCAGACTTCCCATTTCAAATGGTGGTCTCTGTTGGACCACATAAGACTAACTGTAAATGTTTAAACTGACAACGCCTAAAAACCCATGCAAATAATTCAGTGAACCTATTTACCTCTTCAGGGAACAGTGATTTAGTGGTAAGTGGCATTTATAACTAAACGTTTGCAGGGGAAAAAAACCCTTAAGTGTACAGAGAGGGTTTAATTTAGTAAATAACAGATGGTAATAGCTTCTGCGCTCTTACCTCCCAGTCTAGGTAATCACCAACATCCTCAAAGTTGGTGAGCAGAGACACTGAGCAGAAGAGACGCGGCAGCTCGTCCCTCGTCATGGGGGGAAAGCGACTGTCTTTAAGGGCACTGTGAAGACGACATGAAGGCAAGATTTAGGACAAAGCCATACCATGGGTACAGTGTGAAACACCATTCAATGAAAAAAAAATTGGGGTATAAATCTAGCAGCCTGATACAATAAAAAAAAAAAAATTGCAATGAACAAGTATTTATGAGTATGAATAGGTATTGGTCTGAATGACTAGCTGTGATGCTGACTAGTGAGTTGATCTAGATTCATAGACACAAAAGACGAGGTGATGTCGTCTCAGAAATAGAAGACTCCATAAGGAAAACCCATCACCAAAGAAAGATCAAAAGAAGAAATAAGGAAGTGGGTTTCCTTTGGCAAACTTTGCAAGTCAGGTAGCCTTCCTGGAGTCTCTGAGTCGGCTGCCAAGCATGTTCTATAAATAGCCTGAATTAGTGCTGGGCGATAAACAATGTCATATCAAGATCACAATAAAAATTTATGTGGATAACTATGATAAGCTCTGGACATTTTTACTCAATAACTGTATGGATTAATCCTAACATCCTATCACACAGCAGAAACAAACACGACAGCAGCCGGTCAGTGTCTGCATGTTCTGTGTGAATGAATGGCACGATTTCATCTGCTACACAGACTCAAACACACGTGACACTCGCAGTGATTTCAGTGTCATAATACATGACGATATGAACAATCACATGAACTTCATCTCCAGAGCTGCTCTGAAAGTCATTTTACCAGCTTTGCACCATTTTAGAAGCACTACCTTCAAACACACACTAAAAAAAGTTCAACTGAAAGACCTTCACCACAACCAAGCTATTTTTTTTATTATGAATTTATGCAGTTCTGTTGTGCAGCATCTTATCTGACAAAATAAAACGCAATGTTTTGTTGTAAACTGATTTACATTTAGGCCTAAATGATTGATTAAATTGGCAAAGTGTTATTAATTCATTTCATTAGACACCATTAGTTATGTTTACCTTCATTCTCAAGCTCAAACCAACACGTGGAAAGCATTTCTTTAATTAATGATAAATTAATATCGTGATAAATATCAATATTGTACGATACGGGAAAAAAAAAATAGTGACAGCATGTTTTATAATTTTTTTCTGGAATATATTCCAGGATTGATTGTTGAAAAAACTAAAATTAAAATTAAAAAATGAAATACTTGTTTGAAATTATTATTAATTTACTATTATTATTATTAACAACAACTACTATTATACACACATGGGTTGTTGACGTGACATGGCATTTTCACTGTCCCAAAGGATAAAAATGTATATAATTAATATTGTCATTATTTAAAATGCTGTAAATAGTTAAACATTTCTTCGTCCTACATGAAGCTGTTGTTAAAAAAAAAGCTGCATTGTTATTCGATTTTTTTTTATTTTTGAGCCAAATGTCAAAATTGTCCTATGGTGTGACCGTCTCAAGCATAGTTCAGTAAATTACAACTTTTATAAATTAAAAAGAAACGCATAATTTTTTTTTAATAAATACCTCCGGCATAATTGTAGAAGTGTCTATTTTAGTAAATGGCAATCATTTTTTTCATCTACCGGTATATATTTCGAAAAGTGTAGGAACTTAATACATTTTGTCTCTGAAAACCATGTCCTATTGGTGTGACACCAGATCCTGATTTTAAATCGGAAATTCCAGAAAAAAACTGTAATTAGTGGTAGGACCCCATTCATGGTTGTGTTACTGAAGCCCCCTGTCAAGCCCATGACATATGGGCAAATTTGGTCTCAGATTTGGTCTACTTTTGTGGAACCGCTACAAAAGTGTTACGTTTTGTTGTCCTTTGGTGTGACACCCCTAAATTATATATATATTTTTTTATTAAAAACTGCATGTTAAACTACATAATCATAGCTAGGAACAGCAAGGTTATTAATTTACAGAAAAAGGCTGAAACCACAATGTCCTACTATGGTGTGAGAGAAAATGTCCTCTGGTGTGATGCCTGTACGGTCACACCACAGGACAAGGTCTCTTTAAAAAGCATTTGAAATAATTAAATAAGATTTATTTAACTCCTTTTTAGATCATTTTCAGTGTTCTTAAATGCAATAATTACATTAATTAAACTATTTTCTGATGTTTTTACAGAAAACTTGTAACTGTTATAAAGTGTCATGGAAATGCGTATAAAATGTGATGCTATGTTTTTGAAACAGATAGAATTGAGGGTGAGAAATTAGTGGAAGAAAGAAGACACCGAAATATAGACAGAAAATTAACAGGGATCCACCAGAAAAGAGATCTTAAGAGAACAACGCAGAAAGTAAATAGAACAAAAATGATGCCTTAAAATGAGTAGCTATATAGTTTTTAAAAATTAATTCACATCTTAATTAAAATAGTTTGAATATGAATCATATTTAGCTGTGCCGCACATACAGAGGGGCTAGAAGAGTTTTAGTAACATACTGATTGAAAGAGACTGAATTTTGTTGATGAAAATTATATTATTTTGTTTAAAAAAACATGTTGATATTGTTTATCAAAAATAAACTTTCTTTCTCCTTTGAAATGTTCAAAATTAAATAGAAATACTTGAATAACTACCATTTCTGTCCTTTAGTGGGACGTAATGTCCTGTGGTGTGACACAAAAGAACCACAGATTTGCTTTTATCTCAAAATCTCTTTAAAAAAAAAAACTTGAGTATTGCAATAGAGAAGATACAAATATCACAACTTAAAACGGTATAATTTTCAGCAGTTTTGAATGGATGACAGCAAAGTTTATCTTGCAATTGTCCAACAAGTCATAGGAAAAAATTGTTTATTATAATTTCATATTAAATAAATAACACTAAATAAATATGCATTTCTTTTACAAAAAAAAATACAAAATTTTACTGTCTATTTGTCAAATACCCATATATTACATTTATTATGATTATTATTTATTACATATATATGATTTATTTATTAACATTTTAATTTACAACAAAACTATTGCAATATAAACTATTATCATAAATTCAAGATTCAGCTTTTTGGTTGCCATACATCGCATATTCAGGAAATAGGCATGCAGGATATAAAAACAATACATTCCCTCATGAATGACTGACCAAAACTAACCAACAGGGCTTGGAAAAAATATGGGAGAAAACTTCTAAGAATTTGGAAACTCATTTGCGACTGGAATTATCATGCATTTTTGTGATCGGATCAAATAAGACCACATTAAAGTCATTCTAAATACTATCCGGATATGAAATGCATGCATGAGCTTGTGCAAGACTTGTTATAATACTTAGTTCTGATTAGCCATTTGATGGCCTTATGGGGTTTATTTTGTAAATGATTATTATTATACAGAGAATTGCAACATTTTATTTGCATGCACCAAAATGACTTATTGTATGGATTAAAAAGTTTATGGCATGCTTAATTCTATACACAACAACGCATTACTATACTCATTACTTTATTCATTGCCACCTCTAACACCAGACTGATTCACAAACCGAATGTGGAAGCCTGGAGGTTAACAACATTGTTATTGGATATATAAGCTGCTTCAAAGTTAACGAGAGGACGGAGAAGTGGGAATTTGGCAGCGAATGCTGGGCTGAGCCGAGCCAAGACCCAAGCATCTGTTCTGGTGTCTCCGTTCCTGCTGAGGGAAGAATGTGGCTGTAGTTCTCGAGATGGATGACTAGCTTGGAAGCAAGGTCAAGCGACTGCTTGAGAAAGAGACGTCTAATGTTCTTAACAGGCAATGCATAAGTGTTAAAATGCATAGGCAACATCAAGCAGGCCTGACTTCTTCCTGAAAGGTGTAAACTGCTGTCAGTCTAGTACAGACTGCAATTTTGCTGAAATTACAAAAAAACAACCAAATGGCATGCTGGATGCAAGACTCGCAATGGTTTTAAATGGAGTTTACCATCAAAACATTGTCAAGTTTAACGCCTTAAACCGAAAACCTTAAAGCTAAAACCTGTAGCTACAATATTTGTTGCATGTTAAGTTTAGGTTTAAAATTCTAACTAATCAAAAGAGAAGAAAAATGTCAGATTTCATGTGGTTTGTGCTATTCACATTTACCCGAGACACATTTGTGACTCACAAAATTCAGATTTGGGCCACCTTTGCCTGCAGTCCCAACACAGCCTTTAACAGCCGTAATATAGACACTGTGGTGCCTTCAAAACATATTTTAAAAATAAAATTCTGGGTCAACCAGTGGTGTGAGTTTGGGGTGGGACAATGTGTTAACTGAATAATAGAATGAGAATAGAGATGGATGGCAAAAAGTGTAGGAAACCTGTTTAGATACACTTAATTATTATTTTTTTAAATGTATTTATTTTATGCAATTCCATTTGGTGCCACTAGAGGTGCAGTAAAAAAAAAAGTTTAAAGTCAAGAAAAGTGAAATCAAGATGTAGTAATGTGTGTGTTAAAACAGGAAATCCTCATATTTTGTAATAAATATCATCAATTATATCGCATTAGAAAGAGAAAAGCAGAATTTCAAAGAGGGATATGGCATACCTGGTAAGGGTGTACTCCCTGAGTCCTGAGTGCAGGTTCATGGCAGAAAATGTACCTATACAACCCCTTAACCGCTTGTCCCGGCCGATTTTCCAAGTGACAAACAGTGGGCTGTTGGAAAAGAAAAGAACATCTGTTAGAAAGTAGTAAGAATGCGCATATAATTCAAGTTATGAAAGCAAAAATATCCCTGTAAGTTTTTGTACTATCATACAAACAAGAGTGCAGTTTTCTTAAATATAAGCGCGAGTATAACAGTTCACCAAACAAGTAGTTAATATTGAGCGAGTTACATTTTAGGCACAATATTGTGTGTTTTTTCGATGTTTCGCCAATGGAAATAGTTTCAAACCAAATGAAGCAGAGCATGTGTGCATCTCAGGGAAACACTTTGGTGTTTTGTTCCTAAATGAATCTGTTCTTGAACTAATCGAGTGAGCCAACGATTCAGTGATTCATTCATAAAGACAGGGGCTGCATCCAAAAACACATACTCGTCGCATTCTTGTGGAAATTTCTAATTCATAGTTCAACCATGATTTAAATAAAATGAGGGAACTATTTCTTAATCCGTGGCCATATTATCTTTCATCCCCCCCCCCACGTCATGTCCAGGGCTCTGTACAAATAAACTTGACTGCCTTTCCTTGTCTAAAGCCTGAGATACACTGCATGGTTTTAGCAGTCCTATAAGATCATTGCATGTCACACTGCACGACATAGATCTAATAAACTTGGCTACAACGTGTGTGTGTGTGTGTGTGTGTGTGTAGACTGTACGATGATGACACCTATCAACTTGTACGATACGACGCACGTTTCTATAGAAGAATAAAACATCATCAGCATGCGCTAGTGGTAAACAAAAAGAGCATGATAAATCACACTTTAGCCGTTGTAGTTTTTATGTTTGCTGAAAAAAATGTGGAAGCGGCAAAAGAGGACGGGATAAGAGCTTGAGGTAAGCAGTTTTGTGTTTTAGTGCCATGTCGAGTTGACTTCATATCGCATTTTTATTGGCTGGTCAGTAAACGTGGGTTGTACCAGTAAACACACTGTGCGATGATCATGCTGTATCACAGGCTATCTTTACCGTGACAGCGGCCGTCTGTGAACCTCTCTCACTGTACGACACAGGACCACCAATCAGGAGCCACGATCATAGAAATCGCCACGATTGTTTCATGATGCCAATCTTTCGTCTGGGACAGCAGAAAATCGTGCAGTGTGTTTCGGGCTTAACAAGCAGAACCTATGAATTTCTCAAGAAATAAAGACTGAAACCAATGAGACAAGGTATCAGTTCCTGTGAATAGTGTGCACATTAAGGTCTAATGTGTCAACAAGTTACTTGAATAGGCTGAAACTTACTAAAGGGAAACAAAAAAGGTTTGGCTAACAGCGTTTTCTGTAACAACGAGTGAGCAGCCGGCAAAACAGAACAAAGTAGTGCATGACAATTAAAATGTATGTGCTCACATACTGCTTTTCTTCTGCAAAAAAAAATATGTTTCCATGGCCACAATGTAACATTTGGCTGCTAACCAATTATATTGTAAACAAAGCTTTGTACTTCACTGGCAACCTAAGATTAATGTAAAAAAAACATTGGTTATGTACAAAAATGTGTTTTTTTGCAAAATGAGTACAAACTGCTGGTGGTACTCACAACCTAACAGGCTCAGCCCTAGCCCTGTGGCTCTCCAGTTTCCATCTTTCACTATCTGTCCTCTACTGTCTGACTTCAACCGTCTCTACTGTTATCTGCTGAACTCAACCAACCCTGAGACGTCACAGGTTATAGTATTGCAAGGCGGCGATAATGTGGCAAACAATAGCAAAAAAAAAAAAAAAAAGCCTAACACCTTATGTTAAGGACCATTTCTCACTACTAGTTGCTTATTAGCATGCATATTACTAGCATGATGGCTGTTTTTAAAACATATTGTCTTTTTCTGCATGACCCTATTTTAAGCCCCTTAATCCTACCCCATACCTAAACTTAACTACATTATTTACTATTAATAAGCAGCAAATTAAGAGTTTATTATTGAGGCAAGATCATAGTTAATAGTTAGTAGTCAGAATTGGACCTTTAAGTGTGACCAAAAAAATCTTGAGGTGGACCTTCATTACAAAATACAGAAAAATGCAATTCATGACCCCTTTAACAAGAGAAAATTTTAAATGTTTTAAATGCAAGTTTTGTATATCACATCATTTAAACGTCTACAAATTCTGTACATTTTGATGCAGCTCATTAACTTCTAAAAGTATGGTGAAAGGCACAATATAGACTGAGATCACTTTTATAATATTATTGATTATATTAGCCAAGATGATTGTATGCACCACTAAATTAACAAATAAATAATAATAAACAGTCAGTTTCAGGCTGTTGACATACTGGTCACTTTCCCTATTGAGCTCTAATTCTATCTACATATCAGTCTATGCCTCACAATGCTTTCAGGAGATGAAAACTTGAACTACTGATATTAAACATAAGCAACTGATTCAAACTCACTCTTCTTGTTAAAGCATTCTGTTTGTTTTCTCTTGCTTTGGTATGAAATATTAAGTGCAGGGTGCTGGACACAGACATTTTTCTCTAACTTGTCCATCTTCTATTTACAATCTATCCAATGGTTACTATTCTAGTAAGACTTCTAATCTTACCTTTAACATTAAAGTGGAGTTAATGAGAAAGGATTAACAATATATGGCCTACGGTCGCTGTCAATATTTAACTGCTCCCATGACAGAACATTTAGGCCACTGTTTAAAGCACCGGTTGAATATCAGTTGATCATGATGGAAATTTAAGGACTAAGCCCTTTGGCCAGGAACAAGCTGGCAACAGTATTTTAATGTGCTGGAAAAATCAGGGGAAAGTCTAAACTCAGTGAGCACATTTACATGCACACAAATACACAAACTACTATTTAAATAAATCAGTTTTTACCCATTTAGCATATAAAAAAAAAAAAAAAAAAAAGCAGAATGAATGCCTAAAAATAATTCCCTTGGATGGAAAGAGGAGTTTTGTTGCATAAACACATCCCACCTAACCATCTGCTATCCACACTTGGATTTTCAGTCACATTTGCCAGCATCAGGCATTCTCTCCTGACCCTTAAATCCAGAGACAGTGACACATCATACAGATAAAAAGATGAGGTTATATCAAAGCAGCTCCGGGCAGCACTTTTTCCTGGACATCCCAAGCATTTATTCTGAATCAGTGGGCATAACTGAGGAAAGTATTGGTGACATGCAAAACAAGAGTAATATCAAGATAACTTTTTTTTTTTTTAAGTTTGCATCTATAAGCGTGTTTTATTGCAAATATAAAGGCTTTTCTTTGTAGTTGTGTACAAGGTGGTGTGTCCACGACAAGAAAAAAAAGTCCCGAGCTTTCTACAAATGTAATTGCAGAATTGTTGCTTGTGCACTGTAAAAAATGCTGCTGCCATTAGTCATAACTTCAAATTAGACAAAAAACATAACTAAGATAACTAATTATTTTAAGTCAAGCATGAACTCTAAGTTAAAACAGCTTGTTTTACCGTTTTGATAATTGCAGCAATTTTTTTTTGTTTTTTTCTTTTTATACAGGGTGTACTTTTACCCATGAACTTTAGATAACGTTAAAAATGATGTATAAAACAATCCACGCACCCCGTTTAAGCTCTTGTTATACAGTACATACAAACAGTAGGCCTATTATTTAATTTAAGGTGGCTAGTTAATATATGGCTACCGTCAAACAGTTAACTGTGTCTCTTTTGATAACTACTATGATGATAATAGACTTTTGTGCATTGCGTCACTGCAGCGGCCGGCCGTTAGAAGCTCCGGTTCCTATAGAAACCTGAGGCTAGACCAGTCATTGCGCATGCGCGGTCATAAGCTTTTTAAACACTATATGAGCATAAGAAACAACATTCAAGGGGCAGTTAATTTCAGATTTTGTTGCCGATTTGAAATATGTAATTTAATTGCAAATTCAGTGAGCAGTTTTTGAGATTTCAGAATTCCCCCATTCATTTAGATAGGAATTGGTATTGTATAAGCTGCCTGGACGCATTGCAAATATGGCCGCTGAGTGAACAGACTTTCCTTTAAAGGGACTTCGGTGCAAAGGCACGTACATTGTAACTGGCAATTTTCCCATATTGGCCATTTTGAATTTGAACAAAAAAGTCTATATTTTACAAGTGCATATTGGTAGGAAACTCAGTACCATGCCTTGGCACCATGCCCTGAAGATACTCTCAAGAATTTTCAGGGCAGCACCACCTTGTGGTCAAAAGTTATTAAAATGCTATAGCGTTTGATTAATTTAGTCTTTTGTAAAGGATCTGTTCCTGATAGATTCCTTGGGTCAAGCCAAGAGCATAGACACCATTCATGATTTACCTGTCAAACTCCTTAAGCCCCGTTCACAACGAGAACTATAAAGATAACGATATTCGCGTCCACACCAGCGAACAATATTGTTTGTTTATTCTAAGTTTGCATGCATCTGTTGCTTTCAATTCTCGAGCTCATTACAGCAGGATGGATTCTGATTGGGCGTCAATGTCTGAATCGTCCATCAGCTGGGAAAAAAATCATTCTGGAAAGATGTCATTTCTCTTTTCCTTTATCTGCTTTTCTTTAATATTGAGAATGATTTTTAGAACTGTATCTTTATCGCTATCTTTATAGTTATTGTCCTTGGTGTGAACAGGCCTTTATGACTTATAAATGAGTACATTTTAGTACAATTTTTTTTTTTTTTTTTTAAAGACAACCTTTGTTAAAGTCTGGAAAAGAGCAGCAGTGCACGAAAACATTTGAGTGAAAATACAGCAATGTCATGGCTGCCTTTAAGGCCGTGCAAATTCTGGACAGAGACAAAAGGTCTGAAGTAGTATTTTCATAGGGATCAGCATAAAAGAACAGTTGTCAGACTAAAGCCACTGCTGTCATGGAAACAACAACTAGCAGAGGATCAGTGGCAGTTCCTCAGAAATACTCCAGCATGTTGCAAAAAAAACACCCTACAAAATACCTTCTGTGTGTATTCAATCAATTAGCAGGTATTTCTGCTTTTCTGTAAGTGCCCCACTGACACTGAGTGAATTTGTATTTTCATTCAGCCCATACTTTTTTATGCATTGGTATGAACACACAAAATGAAGTTAACGAGGAAACAATAAATGCATTGTATTTGTAGCAACTGAGTAGTGACAAAAACAATGGGATGACAAATAAAAACTGTTAAACATGTAGAAAGCTATAAACATTCTAAAAAGCAAATGAACTATCTGAGGTTCATTAGGAAAAAGAGCACTCTGTGGAATGCAATGACATGGAAAACTCTCAAAAAGAAAAAAACAGGTAAGGCGTGTGGTGAAATCATCACTTCCTCAGTCTTTGAAAGTCCTTTTAGTTCTTTTACAACATTTAAAGTGCCTTGAAGGTAGTGGGCAAGCTCCAAATCAATTTTCTTTTTCATAACACTTCAGTTAAACATTTCACTTAAATGTCAATTTGTAAAATACTTCTCTGACCATGCTTGCCCTCTTAGTTCAGGATGCTTTTTTCTCTTTAATAAAAAGTATAATATAGGCACTTCCCCAAATTAACCTCTAGTGGTGGGAGATGAAACTGCCCGACCTGTAAGTGGGGTAACTATCACAATGATATATGAGTGCATCAACTACCCACTCCAAACCAGGCAGAGATAACACTGAACAACAATATAAAACGTTCAGTTTGGCTGTACGTTATGCAATATCCTACAATCTGCTAGCTTTAATTATTGAAACCTTTAAGGTTTGTTTGCTTTGTTTTGGATTTACTTAATTGGCCTTAAACCAACAGAATATATTAGCTTTCCTTTTATGTCTGAGGTGCAATCATTTCCACTGTGATCTTATCGATGTGTGTTAGAAATTAATTGCATTTCATGAGGCATTATGTTGAAGTCATATAAAATCCTTTAGGTTCAAGTAGGGCTGGACAATAATTCAATATCAATATGTATCGCGATATAATTTTTTTCAATAACGGTGATATGATTTTTAAACACATTTCCGATATACTGTACATTACCAGTGTTTCTCATACATTGATTTATTTGTGGCGTTTGACTTTGTTGAATAAACATGAGCACTACACGTTTCAAAATCAAAACGCGTCGCGGGTGTTTTATATGAATGTATCTCTGAAGGCAACCGACTGTCTTCAGAAACGTTTCGATGACATTTTCATTTGATCTGATAAAGTCGTGTTCATGAGCGGAGCTGTTTTGATTACAGCCGTTACCGGGGAAACCGGCGCTCTCACAGCGCCTCCTGCTGGCAGAGAATCAGATCGTATTTTCAAGAATAAGCCCGTCTCAAGCAACATTTTTTTTGTTTTCTGTAGCAACTCAGAGCACTATTCATACTCTTTATCCTGGCTGAAGCACATTTGTTTCAATCTATTGGTGCGTTTCCACTGCGTGATACGACTCGGCTCGGTTCAGAACGGCACGGCGCAACTCGGTTTGCGTTTCCACTACAGTTTAGTACCGCTTTTAGAGTGGGCGGGATTATTCACGTGTGGTTATAGTTGCGCCGCCTCTACTGCCGTGATTCCTGAAAAACTTTTTAATTCCGCGTCGCTCCATCGCGCTCTTGCTGGACTGCTCCTCGGCTATCAACTAGAGGAACATCTGGACTTCCTCAACAGACAACGAAACAGCCATTTTTGGTTGTTAAAAAAGGTGCGCCCATTCAAAACAGTTGCGTTCGATCCTTCGCTGGCTGTGCTGATTTAACTCTAGCGGGTCTGTTGTGTCTCGTGCTGAAAGTTCAATGACGCAGGCAGAGATGATTCTCTCCGGCCAATCAGAGATCAGCAGAGTTTACACGTCATGTTTTGGTAATGGTACGGCTCGCTTGGAACCTCGGCTGAGATGGTACTTAAAAAAAAAGTACCAGGTAGCAGGTACTGTACCCAGTGGAAACCCCCCCAAAAGTGTGCCGTACTGAACTGTACCGTGCCGTACCATGCAGTGGAAAAGCACCATAAAAAGAACAATCAGCCTACACTACCAGTCAAAAGTTTTTGAACAATACGGTTTTAACTTTTTTTTTTTTTTTTAAATGATTCTCATCTGTTCACCAAGCCTGCATTTATTTGATCCAAAGTACAGCAAAAACAGTAAAATTTTGAAATATTTTTACTATTTGAAATAACTGTTTTCTGTTTGAATATATTTTAAAATGTAATTATTTCTGTGATGCAGCGCTGTATTTTCAGCATCATTACTCCAGTCTTCAGTGTCACATGATCCTTCAGAAATCATAATAATATGCTGATGATCAATATTTAAAGCAGTTGAGTACATATTTTTCAGGATTCTTTGAATAGAAAGACCCAAAGATCAGCATTTATCTGAAATAAAAAGCTTTTGTTACATTTATAAACTATTCCAGTCAGTATAATGTATTTATTTTTATTTTTTTGGAAAGAAATTATAGAAATTAATACTTTTATTTAGCAAGGATGCTTTAAATTGATCAAAAGTGATTGATAAAGACATTTATAATGTTACAAAAGATTTGTATTTCAGATAAATGGTGTTTTTCTGAACTTTCTATTCACCAAAGAAACCTGAAGAAATTCTATTTAGCTGTTTTCAACATTATAATAAATGTTTTTTTAGCAGTATACATATATAGATTTATAGGAGGAGGTTTCGTAGACTTGGCAAATTTATTTTTCATAAGTTTGTAGGTACAGGCATCTGTTGCGGCCATTCTTGGAAGTTTTTATGAGGCTTTTTTTAAAATAGAATTCATATCGATATCGGAATTATATCGCATCGACCGAAATTAAGAAATATATAGTGATATAAATTTTGGCCATATCGTCCAGCCCTAGGTTCAAGGTGAAGGTGAGCGTTTTTATGGTCTGTATTGTTAAAAGCGCTATATAAATAAGCCCATTAGTGGTCTTCCGCTGCCATCTAGTGGTTATAAATAGCTATTTTTCATACAACACTTTTTTTTTAAGCTTTATAACTATAGTGTTATTTTTGCCCAATCGCTCTTAAATTTTGCATGCTTGTTTAGAATGAAATCATGCATCATTTTACACAGTTTGTGGGCTTCCTTTTAGTATTAATAGGCCTTTGGTTACACTATGTAAATAACATTATTGAATGACAGGTTTATGGTTGTGCAAATGCAAATGTTCAACATTATTTCGATAATTATTGACCTTGAGAGTCTAGAGAATAGTACTGCACTGATTTGATTGATTTTGAGGGCTACTTGACCAAAGTTTTGTTTTTTTAAGAACAGTTTGATTGACAGCAGTGATCCTAGAGGCAAAGTTGATCAAAATGAGAAGATCTATTGTATGATATGAAGATCTAGTGTTTGTGTGAATATATGAGCATTTTCTAGCAATTTGAGGCCATTTACCATAGAAATCTTGTTTTTGTGAGGCCTTTTTAACTGTTATTGTACCACCTATAGTCCAATCTCCATGAAACTTTGCATGATTGTTAAGAGTCATCTGTTACATGTTTTTACCAAGTTTCGTAAAGTTTTGAGTTTTTGTTTAGGGTTTATAGGCTTTTGGGCATATTTGTACATGCCCCTTTTCTAAATGACTCCGTTAAAGGTAAACAAAAAACAATTATTATTATTTTTGTGATAATTATTGATCTAGAGAGTCCAGAGAATATTACTGCAGTGGTTTGATCGAGACTGAGCGAAAAACCAGGGACTAGTTTGCAGTAGGTTTTTAACATATTTGTGAATATTTAATGAACGATTTGATTGACAGCAATGGTTGTTGAGACAAAGTTGTTCAATCTGAGGAGCTCTATCAAAGCAGATTTTGTGGATGTGTGAAACACCACGTGATTACAGAGCCAGAAAATGATGTTAGCGCCAACTAGTGGCCGATTTCTTTCCAAATTCTTACAGCCCTTTAGGGCCATGAGTCGAACATGCCCACCGAGTTTCGTTCCAATCAACCTTTGTTAACCTTGTCAAATAGGTGCTTAAAATTGTTTGGCCAATGGCGGCCATGTATTTTGAGATACGCGAATGTCCTCTATTATTAATCTTAATTATTAATCTTTTCATTTAAGTTTAAACTGATTTTTCCCTTTAATAAAGCAATTTTTTCTAAAAGTGTACATCTTTGGAGTCAAATTGTTACATTTAATCAGTCAATTAAGGTAATACACATATAGGCTGCTACCAAACAAATGAAATACACATTCATCAAAATGAATCTTTGAAAAAGTTGCATCTGAAGTGGCATTTAAATGCATTTACACACTATTTAATGCAGCTCAGAGAGACATGGAGTGCTTTAACCAGTTACAAATGCATAATTGTTTGACATTTTAAACACAAAACATTGAATACTGATATTTAATATTATTTTAAAAATGAAAATAGACTTTAAATGTGAAATTAAAACCGCCAGTAGGTGGCAGAAAGTCACTGGTAACAAGTGAGTCATTGCAATTGAATTATCGATTTATTGAATTATTATTATATTGAATCATTTAATGATTGATTCATTCAGGAACTAAGCACTGCCATGTTGCTCAGAGACACAAAACTGCTGTAGCAGTTTGGAACAAAAACAGGCAATATGGTGTATGTCTCTTATTATTAACTTTAATTTTTTTATATAATTTTTTTTTTATGATCGCAAAATTGAAGATATGGGGGCAGAAAATGTATATATTTACATTTCATATAGTTAAAATCACACGAAGAGTGCCGTTTTTTTTTTTTTTTTTAAATAAGCATGATTACCAATGTGATATTGATATTGTTTATTGAACTATTTTTATTTTTTTTAAATCCACTACTCGAATTGAATCATGACAGCCCTGCACGATAACAAGAACATATCAGGGTACTTCCATGCGTCCTTCTTACTAGCATATTTGAGTACTGGAATTAAACTTTGATGGTGGATGATGTAGTATGAGAACACAAGGATGTAGGATATTGAGAAAAATCCTACCAAACAGGCTTGCTTTAATCCTTAACATATCTCATATTTAAGATAAACAGCCATTTCAACTAAAAGATGGAGGCTGACCTCAATATAAAAGCTTTAGACAAATAAAGTTTTGATCTGCAAATTCTATTTAAAATTGTCCTATGACAAATTTTATTTAAATTTAGTCCACACATACCTAAGATACATTTACATTTTACATTTATGCATTTAGCAGACGCTTTTATCCAAAGCGACTTACATTGCATTCAAGTTACAGTTTTTACATTTGATCAGCTCTTGCTTTCCCTGGGAATCGAACCCATGACCTTGGCGTTGCTAGCGCCATGCTCTACTATTTGAGCTACAGGAAAGCCATATCTTAGATCACATATCTTACAAGTAAAGATTTTTACAGAGAGCATTTAGGACTTTAGAATAACTTATTTATACACCATTAATAAACATTATATAATGCATAATAGATCATTAGTTAACATATATTCAAATAGCTACAAATATGAAATGTGCTTATACATTTTTAATAATGAATTTATTGAGAATTACAAAGATTAACAGATCCTTTTTTAATTAAAATGCATACAACTGTTATTCAATTTTCAATTAATTTATGATCCTACACTATGTATAAGAGCCAATGATATGCATTAAAATAAATATTTTAACTGATGTTATACACTGATTAGCAGCTTACTAATTACATTTGAATGCATTACAAATTCCATTAAACTGGTTGTTTAAATGGATTAAAATGATTTATACACTGTAAAAAAAATTCCGTAGAATTTACGGTAAAAAACTGGCAGCTGTGATTGCCAGAATTCTACCGTAAAAAATACGGTAGCAACGTTTTAGGTTTTACGGTTTTAAATTTAAATTTACAGTTAAATACCGTAATTTCTTTAACTGATATAATCTTAATATACCAACCTATTAAAGTACTGAAATCTGTTTTGTTCCTTTGAAATACACTGATAACCACCAAATGTAGGTGATGATGAGAAAGTCACATGATGAGCCAGAGCCCATCACAAGCAACTTTTAAACAATAACATATACAGAAGGTGCACAGTGTCATTCACACGAGCACTAAACACCATCATGGTGAGACTCATTAAACTGAAATATGCTATAAACATTAATTTAACAACATTAGATGTAACATACAACCCTAATAAACATAACTGATAAGAAAAAACTAAGAAGAAACATAGTTATTTCAAAGAAAAAACGTCAAATTCAAACAGAATTTGAAATGCAACGCAGGGAATTTCTGGGAACGTCAGTTTACGTTTTTTCCCTGTAAATTTGACAGGAACTTTCCGTTAACCATGTAACAGGTTTTTACCGTAGCATTTTCACAGTTTTTTACCGTTAAAATCACGATCATTTTTTACAGTGTAGCCTATATTATGTAATGTACTTTTTCATTATTGTTATACATAAGTAATTTTTTTCTCAATTTTTTCATATTGCTGTATAATGAAAAAAATATCCTCTATTTACAGTACACTGTAAGTGTTGAGGCAATAAAGCAATATTGGCACCCAGATTACTATTGTCACAGGTGAAAAAC
Source organism: Barbus barbus (assembly GCF_936440315.1). Lineage (NCBI taxonomy): Eukaryota > Metazoa > Chordata > Actinopteri > Cypriniformes > Cyprinidae > Barbus > Barbus barbus. The sequence continues at coordinate 2,732,896 of NC_136721.1, read as the reverse complement.
AAGTACACTTCCGTAATGTACTTAAAGTGCTCTACACACACTAATTTTGTACATTAAAAATGATCCTTTAGTACTTCTTAAGATAAACTAAGTGTACTCAACTGTGCCATTTTGAGACACCATGAATATGAACTAAAATGCACTTTTAACATACTATCTTTGTATTTACAAAATGCATTTATGCCTCATTTCCACTGAGTGGTACAGTACAGTACGATTCGGTACGGTAACCCTGATCAGGCTTGCGTTTCCACTGCCAACAGTACCCTTTACTTGATAGGCGTGGTGTATGCCGGAAAGTAGCGATCGACAATAAAGCGTGACAATAAGCACAACTCTTTATGTCAGTTTTAATGAACAATAATACCCATTATAAAAGTATAAGAGGCTTATATAAGAGGAAATAGAGACAAAAGCAAACAATTCACAGTCAAGCGTTTGCTACAAAGTCAGCGCTGCAAGTTACTACGGTAAAGTTCAAAATAAATATAAAGTTAAACTTTGTGTTCCTTCAAAATGATATGACCAGGAACAAATTATAGATTCATGAGACCACGAATGCCTGTTAAATATAAACAAAACAAATTGATTCTCATTTAATCACTACAGAGACATCAGAGCCAGCGGAAAACGTCAGAAGGACTAGCCGAGCGTAAGGCTGCTCGAGGCGGATACATGAGCACGGAGCACCTGGTGATCGCCTGGAGCTTCGAAGTCGGCAAATAGTCACTATATTGCAGATTTGAGTTTTAAACTACATTCTCACCTGAAAAAGTCTTACAACTTTCATGACAGAATAACAGTAATATTTTTAAAATTACGCTGGTTTTTGGGCAATGGCGTTTCACAAGTCCACAAGAGCAGATGAACACATATTGAGAAACAGTTATTATCCGTGTGAAAATATAAAAGTATAAAATACACATTTTTTGTGTGTGTTTGCGCACTCTGATGTAATAAGCAGCACACAGCGGAACGAGTGAAGGAGAAGCTTTATCCCCTTGTATCACGCAAAAGTGACGATTCTGGTAAACCTATCAACTTCTGCAGTGAGTTTAGCTCCACCCATTTGGTACCCTTTGCTGTGCTAGGTACCCCAACGAAAGGGTACCAAAAAAGTGGTACGGTATACTTCGATATTTTGGTACCATTCACAACTTCTGACAATGGAAACGGACATAATTTTGCGTACCGTACCGTACCACTCAGTGGAAGCGAGCTATTAGCTACCACTTGTAGTAGACTAGTGAATGAAAGATGGGTTCAAGTGTACTACAAGTGGTAACTAAATACATTTTTAAATACAAAGATAGTATGTTAAAAATGCATTTTAGTTCATATTCATGGTGTCCCAAAACAGCACAGTTTAATACACTTAGATGATCTTAAGTTTATCTTAAGAAGTACTAAAGGATCATTTTTAGTATATTGAGTACAAAATAAGTGTGCGAAAATAGAGCACTTTAAGTGCATTATAAAGGTTTTTCACCTGGGGTGTGTGGTTGGTTAGTTGGTGTCATTTTATCAAGAATATAAATATTCTTAATTAATCATCCTTTTTTTAAACTTAAGGGATAGTTCATCCAAAAATGAAAATTGTGTCATCATTTACTCACCCTCAAGTAGCTCCAAACCTGTATGAATGTGTTTGTTCTGCTGAACACAGAGGAAGATATTCTGAAGAATGTAGGAAACAGAGCAGTTCTGGGGCACCATTGACTTCCATAGTGTTTGTTTTTCCTACAATGGAAGTCAATGGTGCCCCAAAACAGCCTGGTTACAAACTTTCTTCAAAATATCCTCCTTTGTGTTCAGCAGAACAAACACATTCATAAAAACTGAAAACTATAAATGATTTGTTAATTGTGTAGTGTTCAATAAGTTCATTAGTAAACATTTACAAGCATATTATTTCATACTTGTAGCAATTTGAATTTATATTAACAAACGATCTGTTAAGCATTATATGTTTGTTAATGAATTATCAATGACGTTATTAAGTGCTATTTTTTTTTTTAGCTACTTCTCTTTTTGTAAGTTGGAATGCATAGCATTGGCTCTTATGACAAATTTCTATCAAATGTGGCATTTTTCATAACTTGTAAAACATATTGCATAAAAGTGTCAGCTAAATTAATAAATGAAAAATTATTAATGTTACTTATTCGCATTTGTGAAAAACAAAAACAGTATAGAACATGGCAGTGGTCCATAAATGGCCAACACCACTGTGTTAATAGTGTGTGTGTGTGTGTGTGTGTGTGTGTGCATGTTTATGTGGTTTATGAGGATCCAAATGTGTATAATGACATGGGTATGACAGAGGTATTACAATATGAAGGTGGTTTATGAGGACACTGCCTATGTCCCCATAATTCAAACGGCTTAAAAAACATACTAAATGGTGTTTTTTTGAAAATCTAAAAATGCACAAAGTCTCCTGTGAGGGCTAAGTTTAGGTGTAGGGTTGGTGTAGGGCAATAGCACACACAGTTTGTTCAGTATAAAAACCATTACGCCTATGGAGAGTCCCCATAAACCACAAAAACCAACATGTGTGTGTGTGTGTGTGTGTGTGTGTGTGTGTGTGTGTGAGCGTGTGTGTGCGTGTACACAGTCCGCATAGGGGCAGTGTTACTATAAGCAGAGTGAGGAACTGCAGTGAAGACATTCATTCATTGCCTAGTTCGACAAACCCTGACTAACCAGATCAGATACAGATCTCTTTAACTCTCTTATAACCCAGCACTCAAACTGTGGCTCGAGTAAATCGCGTTGTTTGTCCGTACAAATACATAATCATTTACAACACACCAGATGTCATTGAGAAAGCTTACCTGAAAATGTCCTACATAACAAAGATTCAGTGTTTAGCGAGCGACAAAATAACAGAAAATTAAACCGTTGTATTTTTAACACTTAACATGGAAATATTATTTCGTGTCCCGACATCACTTTACTGTTGTACCTTCAAATAAGCTTGTGACTGTAAATTAAATGAACAATTGTGTAAGAGGTTACGGATGAAAATATCTGTGGGAAAAGTAAACAACTCTTGGGCTTTGTTAGCTTACTAGCTCACTTCAGCTAACCATTGAAATCAGCTTCAAATTGAATCAAAAAGAAATATCACTCGGTGATTTTGGAAAAATTTAACTAAATAGGAAAAGAAAGAAAACAGAGCAAAATAGAAAAAAGGCAAATATTCGGCGAATGAGAATCGTGTTTGTTGGCTAGCGTTGGTTAGCATGTTAGCATGAAGCATTAATAAAGAAGAGCAGGCTAACACCCATTTAATCTCTTTCAGAGAAAAAAAACACCGCAGCTTTAATTTACCTAATTAACGAGCGCATTAATGATGGATTAGTTTTACTCTCGGTCTTCGAAATTATACATTTAAAAACTTTTAAGCTCACATATATATTTTTTTTATCGAATATGTATAAGTTACCGTCTACAGTAATTTAGCTATTAATAAAATTAATATAAGTTATACAATTATATTTTAGAGTATGTATTAACAACATTTATTTTATATAAAATATTACAATTTGTGGGTTTGGAAACATGCCATTAGTTATTTTTATATAAGTTACAAGTTATATAAATATTTTTTTCCAATCGAGAGGGCTCGGATTAGCGAGTCAACTATTATTTACTGCATTTGGTATAGACACAAAACAAAGTCACTATAGTGACAACGGCAGCGTTAACGTTAGAAAGACACGAGCAAAACTTCGCCCGTGATCACGAAGACCAAACTTCACGGTTCGAGCACAGCGAACAGGAAACACACCGTCTGTTGTTGTAGCAAAGCGGGTCAAAATAGCCATCTTGCTACTTACTAGGGGTCGTTTGTAAACCTGGGTGTTCGAGGAGGCTGGTATCCGTATAGATGGCAATAAAGCACGTCGAAGCAAAAGCAACACATCTCCGCCGAAACGACCATTTTCCTGCCTCCGGAGCCGGGGCTGAGAGTCGGGGAGAGGCCGGTGGAGTTGTAGCCTCCTGGAGCTGGGGACAGAGCATTGGTGTTGTTGCTGCTACTACTACTACCCCCCGGACCCCCCAGGCCGTTCATCCGATTCACGTTCCCGGCCACAACAGTCGACGACGACCCGATCCCCAATTCCGATCCACAATGTCCGGTCCCGGCTACTCCGCTGCCCGCCCCGCCGGGACCCCCAGCCCCGGGGGATCCCGACAACTTCTGCTTCTTTACCCCGCAGCACCCTGCCGCCATCTTCGAACAATCTGCACCGACACACCGCTTCCGACCCATCACCGTCACCGCGGGAAGGGCGGGCCGAAACGCAGACCACACGTAGAAATCCCACTGCGTCAGCACGTACGACGGACAATGCTCCACCTTCCCTTGCTTTGACAGACGTAATAACCGAGAGGAGCTTACGTTATATATCTCTGCGAGGGGAGAGACTGCAATGTCACCCGATGTTTTTCCTTCGAAAAGACGTAGCGTACGCTGCAGCCTTACGTAATGTTCTTAGGGAGACAAATTAAAGGCTTCGACGGACTCAAAGTGTGTTTGCTAGAGTAACAGCCCCTCCTTGGGATGCGCTGTGCCAGCTGCAACGATCAAAGCATGCACGCGTCCATCCATACATGAAACGACAGTCAGGCAAATATACGGCCTGTAGAGTCAGGTCTCCCTCTGAGGGAGTGGGGACCTCGAGTACGCAGGACCCATACACGCCTCACCCGAGAAGCGACGCAGTCAGAGCGGCTTTCAGTCGATGCGGTTCGGCTACGTGCGTGATAGCACCATAGCCACACGACCTGCTTTAATGCAAGCCCGCCGCGTAAACCGAGCCCAAAAGTTTTCCTTCGACGGATCGGAGCGCTGTCATCCGATTATTTGGGTGCATTTTGTCGCGGCATGATAGCATGGCCTCCGTCAGACGCGGTCTCGCTCGCGGCTGCTAACATTAGCTCGGTTGCGGTGGAGAAAATATCCTATGCGATCATCTGAAGCGCTCAGACTAGTATTCTCTACTTTCACGCCGGAGTACAGAGCCCAGGACGTAGTTTACGACAGATTCCTGCGTGTCATACGCATCTCTCCCTATTCACGAACTACGTTATCACGGCGCCGTTTCTCCGCCGAGGGACGCAGACATCCCGCATGTGTTATTCGCATAAATCGGTTTATGGTCTCGTCATCCTTGCTTCAAGTCTTCGTCCTGATGGAGAAAGAATGGAGCTGTTAGAGAGCACCGTGACCGAACAAGCCGAAGTGATGTCTAGAGTCTGCACTCATTTCTGTTTTTTTATTTCCAAACTCACCAGACAATAGGAATGTCCTCACCCTGTCTAAACGCGTACACCCACGGCAATGGAAACCTTACAGATATTAGGGGATTTTAAAATGACGACTATTTTTCCAGAAAAAAAACTATGGAATTTAATATACCACGTAAAAATGTCTTTATTTTTTCTAGGACATTTGTGACCCTGGACCTCAAAACCAGCCATAAGGGTATTTTTTTTAAATTGAGATGTATATATAATCTGAAAGCTGAATAAGCTTTCCATGATGTATGGTTTGTTAGGATCGGATAATATTGGCAGATATATTTGAATCTGGAGCCTGAGGGTGCAAAAAAAAATCAAGAGAAAATTGTCCTTAATGCATATTACTAATCAAAAATTAAGTTTTTATATATTTATGGTAGGAAATTTACAAAATATCTTCATAATATCCTAATGATTTTGGCATGAAAGAAAAGTCGATCATTTTGACCCGTACAATGTATTATTGGCTATTGCTATTTATGACTGGTTTTGTGCTCCAGGGTCACATTTGTTTTTATCGAACACTTGGCAGAAAATATTAAGAAAACCAGAACAAACACAAAAAAGGTTTTCTGCAGCTTCTGTGCTTGGACACCTACAGATAAGCTATATTTGCAGCCTATTAAAAATGGGCACACTGCTATGTAATACTGAAGTGACCTGTTTTTAATGCCAAAAATTTATATAAAAATTTTCACTGATTATATTATGATAGTGACGATGAAGAAGGGAGGATGTGGTGGTTTTCGGTGATCACAACAGTAGGTAGACCATTTATAAATAAATGCATAATAAAGCAAAAAATAAAAAATTAGAGAATGTTATATCTTTATGATTATGTAGGCCGTAAAATGATTTGTGTTGTATGAAAGCAGCAAAACACAAACAAAACAAACTAATGAAACTGAACTATCTGACATTTTTTGAAAATGCTGACAAGGAAAGACATTTAAAGCACTATGAAAGCATTATGCAGATGTCATGCCATCGTACGAGTCATTTCTTGATGACGGTGTTGTTTTGTCAAGAGTTGCACAGACTGTAAAATCAGAATTGATCCTGAAACCTGTGATATTTGTTTACTTATTAATAAAAATAAAGAAAATAAGCAAATTCTTGATATGAAAAAAGTTTTATTCTCTCGCTAAATGTGGTCTAAATCTAAATAATGAAAAATGTGAAAATAAAATACATATAAAGATATCTCTGTAAATTACAGTTTATAATTTAACACATTATGCATTATATGAAATAGTTCATGAACATCCAAAATGAATAGCCATGAATTTATGAATAATGAAATCTTGAACTATTTAAACTAATAATCTGTTAAGTATTATAATCTATGTTTAGAAATCATATGTATTGTTTGTGGCTAAATATAACTAGAAACTATAATAATTGTGTTTTTATAAAAAAATATATATAATAGGTAACTACAATAATTATTTTTCTTCACGGGTCCAAAAATTCGCACGGAACCGGACCCGTATTTTGTTTGAAAGTGGGACCCGAACCCGTGCAGACCCGAGAAATGCCTTTAATGTACTACTCGAACCCGGCTGGGACAATAAATGTCCATCCAGGTTGTTCCTCTCTCTTGTCGACGGAGAGAGCTTTCTTAATCCACGCATTATTCCAGCTTTAAAGGTCTACTTGCTGTTACAGTCAGTGATGGATGACTAATAGTTTTTTTTTTTCATCTCGAGTCAACTTCGACTGTCACGTTTAACCTACAATAACTTTTTGTTGTAATAAAGACTCGGAGCATTTATTTTTTTTTTTTGCAAAAAAGCAAACAAACAAAAAATGCACAGAACAAGAAGTGCTTTACTGCGTGCGTGTTCGATAACAGGTTCATCCCTTCAGTTTTGTTTCAGCTTTTTTTCCCATGTCACTCATGAAGGAGTCCATGATCACTGTCCGCTTAATTTTACAAACTGCAAGTTAAGCCTGCTGACTGACACTGATAACTGGCGGGTGTGGTATTACACATAATGTAAAACAGACCCGGGACCCGAAGTAATAGATTGGACCTCCGTGAAGACCTCTACTCTAAAGTAAACTACACATAATGTTTTTAGCCTTTGGGCTTTCACACAGCCTAAAAATTAAAGGTGAATGACGCAGACAAAGCACCAGCAGCGGTCACTCATACGTCATCAAATAAGTAACAAACAGTAACCTTTTACTGAAATACATAATACAAATAAATGGGTTTGACATGGATTATGTTGCTAAGGGAGTTGTGCAGTAATAAACAGATGTGTTCAGTTAAGCTTTTATAATTGCATTTAAAGATGTATTATTAATACTTAATGCATTATTTAAGTTAAAATTAAGTTAAAACATGCCAAATTTACAACGTAAGAGGCAGAATGGTGCCATCAGGTGGTCAAACGTAATGTCATTGTTTAATCACTACAGTAGAAGGCTGCAGATCCCTTATAGATACATACAGTAATCGTTTTTGAGACGATTTCCAGATTTTACCTCTCATTATTAAGCTGTAGGATATATCGGCCAAATCGCCATCTTAGCTGTAATATGTCCCATAATACTCCAAAACAATAGGCTATATGAATTTCATTCGGAATCCTAAAATATCTAGCCAAAAATTTTGATAAATGGACAACTAGTAAAAAGTAAATTCACGTCTGTACAGAACGCAGGAGAAGGTTCAACACTCTTCAGCAATTTAAAAAAAAAAAATGAAGCACAATTATTAGTTTATCTAAAGTCATTTTTCCTTATTAGTAAGTTGAACTGGATTATTAAAGGTCAACAGCAAAGACATTGGTTAATAAAATGGGATTAGATACATTTGTGTTATTTAACATATTTAATTATTGCAGGTTTGAGTCATATTCTGAGTTTGCACTTCACTGTTTTAATTCATTTTGATGAATACTAAATCTGTTTTTTGCGAGTGAGATGAATTAATACATGTTTAGTCTAGAACTACAGAAACATCATGTTCACAGCTCATACAACACCTCTGTACCTCCGATTTCTCCCAACATGGGGACAGGAGACTTAAAGTAACTCAGATATTTTGTTGTAAATTAAAAAGTAATGCGTTGCTTTACTAGTTACTTGAAAAAAAGTAATCTGATTACGTAACTTGCGTTACTTGTAATGCGTTACTCCCAACACTGGTGACATTAGTACTAGTAGTCGAAGACAAGAGTTGTTAGCGGTTTTCAGAGTAATGAGACGGTGAATTTCTCTAGTTATTCCGGTGAATGATGGCGAGGTGTACAATCATTATTGTATACCCCCAACACCGACACGGCGGAGCAGCATCCTCATCCGTGAGATCAGAAGCCCAGAGGAGTGAGGAGGATGAGAGGTTCTGGAGGCTGCCCTCTTTCCTCAGAGTTGCCAGAAAACACCTCAAGATGATCTGCCCTGGTCAGACTGAGGTGCAGCTCACTGAGTCACCATCTCCAGCCAGCAGCGCTGATGGTAAATAATATAACTGTGAGGAAAAAAATATTTAAACCTTGACATGCGTATCCATTAATTGCATAATTAATTATTGAATAAATAAAAACTGTCCCTTAGGATGATTATCGTGACGCTTTTTTAAACTGTTGTTTCCTATAAGTAAGTCATGTGCACTCACTCACTATTTTCATTTAAAACATCTCAAATGAACTTTAATTGCAGACTACAAATGGTTTTTCTATAGACAAATTGTCCATCTTCTAGCCTGATCATCCAAATCCCCTACCTGTGGAGATCGCCTTTACACTCCTGGCCAACAAGGGACCCAGCGCACCAGGGATTATAAAGATGCTGGACTGGCAGGACCAACGGGACACCTGTCATTGTCCTCGAGTGTCCGTCGGCCTGCGAGAACTTAGTTAGTTTCTTGGAGTGCCACGGAGGCAGGCTCGATGAAGGTTTAGTTCGGCACATCAGGCAGTGCAGGTGGCCTGCACATGTTGTCTCTGTGGCATATTCCATGGTGAAATAAAGTCAACATGAGCAAGGACACCTAGCAGGTCAGATTGATTGATTTTGGGTGTGGAGATCTCATGAGAAAGTCTGCCTATGCAACATTGTATGGTATGTAATATTCCTCAAAGCAGACAGAGAAAATACTTTGGTAATGCAAACTTGCATTCGAGATGAAATCTCTGTCCTCCAGGCACCATGGAGTTCTACCCTCCTGAGTACAGAGTCAAGGGCAAGTACCATACATAATGAAGTCTGCAGTGCCGTGGTCTCTTGGGGTCATCTTGTTCTGGGCATCTGGGCCCCAGAGGTTTTAGTAATGGCCACTCAGAGAGGATTCCAGTCTTAGATGCTCTTCTCATGGCTGTTCCAGAGGTTTCTGTTATGGCTGCATCTCATGGCTGTCCCAAACTCTGTGCTCCATGTGATGTTTTCTGAGTACCAGAAGGGCCTGAAAATACCACCCAGTTCCAGTACTCTCGGCTGCACCAATACAAGAGGACCTAAAAAGTTCCTGCCATGAATATCCTGCAACAGCTGCCCATAGTTTGATCTACTAGTGACATGAGCTTGGGTCCCACAGGCTGCTGTCATGCCTGTCCCAGTGCTCTCTGTGCCAGAGCTCCTTGTTTTGGCTGCCTTAGTTCCAGAGTTCCCGTTTGTGTTCCAATCATGAAAGGGTTGCAAAAAAAAAAAAAAGTTAAAACCTTATGAAATACATATTCCTTAGTTCTAAAAATTATCTGACTATGTGCGGACTAAAAATATTTCCTCTTTTTTTTTGCATTATTTGTTATTTTGTGTTGTTTATTTTTGATAGAATTTACAGAATTTACTGTTTTTTCCCAGGTCACCACATAAGACATGTTCCAGTGCTCCTGTATCAGCTGCCCTGGGTCCAGAGTTCCCTGTCCTGTTCCTGTCATGGAAGTGCTTCTTCCTTACACACCTTAGAGAACAGGAGGGATCATAATATCAGGTAACAAAGTTAAATTCCTTTAAAATCTACCTATTACGTAAAACCTTTCATATATATGGCAAGAAAAAAAACATTAGCGAAATTGTATCCTACTTTATGATAATGAGGTGAATGTGTTTGGGTTATTTATTTATTTATTTACTTACTGTGTTTCAATATCAATCTCTGTTAAAAACTTGTCTCATGTCAAAAAGGAAGAAAAACAACTTGCATTTTAAACAGGGGAAATATTAAAAGATGAAAATGAAAATGACAAGGCGCGTTTTAGGGTTTACTTGTCATTGTATGTCCATCTCATATTTGTCTGTCATTTGCTACATCTTATGAGTATTTTTATTGTGACTGCATCTATGTCACTCTATTTTACAGAGTTGAAATGTTCATCTGCTCCAGAAGGTGGAGAAAGAGAAGCATCTCTGTGCACCTCCACCAGACCTGTAAAATACTTTTATCAGCCTTTATCACAACATGAATGACAGGCACATGATACAAGCTTAAAATACCATCGCCATCATTTCTTTCAGATGTTTTATTCTTAAAGATGTAGAGGAAGCTGCAGTGCAAAACACAATACAATATCAATACAATATATTGTCCATTGCATAAGGGCACTGACATAAAATAATGCACACACACACAAATAATGAATAAATAAAATTTCTGACTTCATCTGACAATAAAGTTTATACAATAACATACTAATTTTATAATGTGCAATTTACCAATCAGGTGATCTCAGTAATAATGCAGTCAAATCAGTCCTTTAACTCCCTTATCTCAGTCGTTTTACAGGGTTGTAAGATACTGTGAAGATATATATGAATTATGTTGACTCTCTTACCTACTAGTTTACAACAATTGATTGAAATCAATGCTTCCTACATACTGATGTAGAGCAGTAAACACGCTCATCACTCGCATGAATACTCTCCGTTGACAGTATTTCCTGTTTGGAGAGCCACGAAAGATACACACACAAACACACATTAAACCATATCAATGAAAAAGCCAGCTGAAGAAAAAACTAAGCATTTTTTGAACTGAATGAACTATTTTTATTATGTATAAACATTCAGAAAGATCAGGTTTAACTTTAGGAGATATTTGAGCTATTTTGTGCAAAAGGTTACATTAGGTCAAAAGAGGAGAACAAACACAAACAGAACCGACTACTTTTGATCATTTCAAACAGATGATTTGAATCTCATTAATTTATACTAAAGACAAATAGAATGGATTATTTAAAATGTTTTGAAACACACAAATTCAGTCACATTAACTGTTATATAAACACAATTTTCAAAATCCCATATAAAAGAATATATGGACACACATATTACATTTTAACAGAGATAAAGAGTATATATACACATATGCTATATTTTAATGGAGATAAAGAATATATATACACTCACATGCTATATTATAATGAAGATAAAGAATATATTACACATTTACTACATTATAATGAGACCATATTCTCACTGGCTGTCCTGTAGCTCATCCTCATCCTCATCCACATCTGCTTCCTTTCTATGGTAAAAGGAAGGTCCCTAAACACACAACAAAATGATTTGATGATTTCTTCATAGTACTATTGTATTTGTGTAGAGTAACAGTATTAAATCAAATGCAAGTGTCCATAAAATAGCAATGCTAAACCTTTGGGGCTCATTTTACCTGCTAAACTCAAAGTAAACCAACACACTCTGTCTGTTCAATATTGAACTTTTAGAACTTATATAACTTTGTTTTTTTTTACTAAATAAAGCTTTAAATGATGTTGTTGCATGTTCTTATAACTATCCCAAAAGACACTTGTTTTCAAATATATAGAGTGGGGAAAAAAATATTTGATCCCCTGCTGATTTTGTGCATTTGCCCACTGACAAAGACATGATCAGTCTATAATTTTAATGGTAGGTTTATTTGAAAAGCGAGACACGGAATAACAACAAGAAAATCCAGAAAAACACATTTCAAAAAGTTATAAATTGATTTGCATTTTAATGAGTCAAATAAGTAAGTACACAAGGCTGGAATGGGCTACAAAACCATCGCCAAGCAGTTTGGTGAGAAGGTGACAACAGTTGGTGCGATTATTCACAAATGGAAGAAACACAAAATAACTGTCAATCTCCCTCAGACTGGGGCTCCATGCAAGATCTCACCTCGTGGACTGAAATCCTGCAGCGCCCGCAAGGTCCCCCTGCTCAAGAAAGCACATGTACAGCCCGTCTGAAGTTTGCCAATGATTCCGAGGAGAACTGGGTGAAAGTGTTGTGGTGAGATGAGAACAAAATCAAGCTCTTTGGCATCAACTCAACTCGCCGTGTTTGGAGGAAGAGGAATGCTGCCTATGACCCCAAGAACACCATTCCCACCGTCAAACATGGAGGTGAAAACAGGGGGACAGGACAACTGCACCGCATCAAAGGGACGATGGATGGGGCCATGTACCTCAGGCCCAGGGCATTGAAGCCAACCAGGACATTGAAAATGGGTCGTGGATGGGTATTCCAGCATGACAATGACCCAAAACACATGACCAAGGCAACAAAGGAGTGGCTCAAGAACAAGCACATTAAGGTCCTGGAGTTGCATAGCCCAGAGCCGATCCTCCCTATACGCAGTAGTTTTAGTTTCGTTTTTGAATTTGGCCAGCGGTTATGAAAACATACATGGTCATTTCTTTTATTGCGGTGCGCTATCATGCTCTCTACGTAAAAATCAGCCAAATCATATTACGTGAATGTCGTACAGTCTCTTGCTCTTACTAAAAAAAAAAAAAAAAAAAAAAAAAAAAAAATTGAGTTGAAAGTGTACCAGGCTGCAGAAGAGATACTGTTTCTCGAGCGCTTTCCGTGATCACGATTCGAGACGGAGTGAAACACCGACAAATGTGATTCATCCATTCTTTCATCCCAACAATCCCCCTCGCAACAGTTTTATGTAGGGCGCCCAGAATTCTAAGATCGGCACTGGCCTAGCCAGTCTCCAGACCTTACTCCCATAGAAAATCTGTGGAGGGAGCTGAAGGTTCGAGCTGCCAAACATCAGACTCGAAACCTTAATGACTTGGAGAAGATCTGCAAAGAGGAGTGGGACAAAATCCCTCCTGAGATGTGTGCAAACCTGGTGGCCAACTACAAGAAACGTCTGACCTCTGTGATTGTCAACAAGGGTTTTGCCACCAAATACTAAGTCATGTTTTGCGAAGGGGTCAAATACTTATTTCACTCATTAAAATGCAAATCAATTTATAACCTTTTTGAAATGCATTTTTCTGGATTATTTTATTGTTATTTTGTCTCTCACTGTTCAAATAAACCTACCATTAAAATTATAGACTGATCATTTCTTTGTCAATGGGCAAATATACAAAATCAGCAGGGGATCAAATATTTTTTTCCTCACTGTAAAGTACTTGTAAAGATTTCTTTATAAGGTGAGACTGACCATTTCAGTGCTCTCAATCAGCCTGTAAAGGTAATTGGTTTGTTTCCGAAACAACTGCTGATTCTTCTCCAGAGCTTCCAGAATTCTCAAACAGTGTTCCATCCGAATGTTCTTCCTATAAACAAAATGCCAATAAGAATAATAATTTCAAAATGTTTATTTTGCTCCACTTAAATAATGCAATAAAACATGGTCATTGTAGTTATTTATTTTTTAGACACTGACATTCATAAAGGCAGACCGGAATATTGAAAAGCTGCTGATGTGCAAATGTCAAGTATATCACAAGAGATGCTTAATTTCAATAAACGATTTGCGTGAACTGGTGTTCATTCAAGAAAAATCCATGACAGGGCCTCTTCAAGTTGTCAGTTATGCTGAAATCACTCAAGTATCTTTAGATGAATCAGTGCTGGGTTGCCTGACCATATTAAAACTGGACATCTGTGAATATCCACTAAATAAAGAGGAACCTTTATCCATTTCTTACCCTTCAATGAAATTGTTTTCTGAGAAGACAACCTTGGTCATCTGGTCGTCAGTCAGCTCACTCCTGATTTGCTCTAAAAAAAAATAATGACTAAAATTACAAACGGACCATAAAATATATATATATATATATTTTTATGCTGTACATAAACTCCTAACAACAGTGCTTTAGACAAAACCCTCAAAGTTACTGCATGATGTATTAGTGATGGGAGAAACAAAGTTTTTACAAACTTTCAGTCAACTGAACCAATTGCTTTGTGAAATGATTCACTTTTTGGAATCACTAGAAACGCCACATGCTGGTGACGTCTGCTGCTCAGAATGGAGGGAAAGAAACACCTTTTATCACACATATAATAAATACCACAAGACACATACAACCCAAATTTTGGAAATGTTGGGACGTTTTTTTAAATTTGAATAAAATGAACACTAAAAGAATTTCAAATCACATGAGCAAATATTTTATTCACAGTAGAACATAGATAACATAACAAATGTTTAAACTGAGAATTTTTACACTTTTATCCACTAAATGAGCTCATTTCAAATTTGATGCCTGCTACAGGTCTCAAAATAGTTGGGACGGGATAGAGCTTTAGTTGGCATCTGCAGATGGCACGGCAGATTGTGTTTACCAACAGTGGTTTCTGGAAGTATTCCTGTGCCCATTTAGTAATGTCAATGACAGAATCATGCCAATGAGTGATGCAGTGTGATCTGTGGGCCAGAAGACCACGGGCATCCAACGAAGTTCTTCGGCCTTGTCCCTTACGCACAGAGAATTCTCCAGTTTCTCCGAATCTTTTGATGATGTTATGTACTGTAGATGATGAGATTTGCAAAGCCTTTGCAATTTGATGTTGAGGAAGGTTGTTTTTAAAGTTTTCCACAATCTTTTTCCACACTCTTTCACAGATTGGAGAGCCTCTGCCCATCTTTACTTCTGAGAGACTCTGCCTCTCTAAGACATCCCTTTTATAGCTAATCATGTTACAGACCTGATGTCAATTAACTTAATTAGTTGCTAGATGTTCTCCCAGCTGAATCTTTTCAAAATTCTTGCTTTTTCATCCCTTTGTTTTCCCCGAGCCAACTTTTTTGAGACCTGTAGCAGGCATCAAATTTGAAATGAGCTCATTTAGTGGATAAAAGTGTAAATTTCTCAGTTTAAACATTTGTGATGTTCTCTATGTTCTATTGTGAATAAAATATTGGCTCATGTGATTTGAAAGTCTTTTAGTTTTCATTTTATTCAAATTTAAAAAACGTCCCAACATTTCCGGAATTCGGGTTGTAATAATATTTAAGTATTAAGAATATAATAAAGCATAAAGACACAGATTTAGTCAGAATATTGTAAATAATAATATAAATAAATAGGACTTAAATAGTGAATTCCCAAATGCATTTAACTGTACAATAGCAAAATAGCATGTGCAAGACACTGTTCCTGTGCTTAGATGCTCTAGTGAACATATACAAACCAATTGTAAATGTTTTATTGGAAGTTTAATCTATTAAATGCAATTCATGTAATTCCATTAAATATGAAGTGTGTGTATTATATGTGTTCCTTTATTCATTTGCAGGGTTTGCTTTGTTCTGTGGAGAGCTTAATTAATCAGGCCGATAAGAGACTATTAACTACAACTCTTCTGTTTTATCATACAAACGTGTCATTAAAATGTCTACAAATTTATAAAACGGATTTGAGATCAGATAAAAACCATATGGACACTGATTCATGGGTTCACAGGAATCTCCCCTGTTAGCGAACCATTGAAATTTGGAAACAGTAACAATGTATCAAAGCCTTGTTTACTTAAATCTCACGACTATGGAGGTTTAATACATAATCACTGGTTCAAAACAAATGATTGGTATAGGTTTGTAATCTTCATGTAGCCGTGTATGGAAAGCGCCCATCACTACTAGGCATGGACATACATTGATATTTATGCATTTAGCAGATGCTTCTATCCAAAGCAACTCACAATGCATTCAAGATACAGAATCCATTTGATCAATTCATGCATGCTGTGTACGTAAATGAGGTATCCAGTGAATGGCAAAGCTCTCACCTGTCGTCTCGATCGGTGGCGGCTGTTCATCAACCATATTCTGTAAATGTTCAGTAAGAGGGAAAGTTGTCAGTGAAAACCTTCATGTAGGATTAGAATTGTTTTAATTTTTTTTTTTTTTTTAAGTGTTTTTATTGATGCCCTCTGACCTTTCTGTTGCTGAGGATGGTGTCCACTGTCACTGCATAGATCAGACTTACACCGTTTTTTTTGTTTTTATAGGGAAAATGGATAATGCAATTTGTGAGCACATTGTCTTAAATACGAGTAGTCATGATACATAGAAAACTGGGATCAACAATAAGGATGGCCTGGAACCAGAGGGTTTCAGGACACTTAAAGGGACTGTCACTCAATCTGCCATATGTTGAAAATGATTCAAAGATCATATATCATTATATGTTTATTTTTTATTGTTATTTTATTTTATTGTTGTGAGACCAATGAAAACGTTAGCATGGTGATTTACAAATCCAACTACTTGCCCAGGCCACAGATAAATCCTTACTGCTGATTGTTGAAGGGAATATGGGATTGTTATTGCTTTTCTTGACTTACCTTAAAAGGATGTAGTATTCAGTCAAAATGTACAAGACGATGAAGATGATAACATCGGGTGCACCTGTTAACATAAGATCTGTCTTCAAAAAAAAGTATTAAAATGAATGAGTCTTTAATTTAAAACTAGACAAGTAAAGTTGTGAATGAACTTTGAGACTGGCTTGACGAAGCCTAGCCTGAAAGTTTGAAGCAGCTGTAAAAGCTTGAAATTTAGAAAGGTGAAAGTTTAGATATATTAGATAGATGTTCCTAGCACATTACCAGCACAATTTAACATATTGTTAGCATGTTTTAGCATGATTAGCATGTTGTTAACATGATTAATCAATCAGTTAGAAAAGATAGAGCAACCCAAGTCAGACCAGTCGGACCGTCTGCCCAAGTTCGGTGTATGTAGCTTCAAAACTCTAGGAGGAGACACAGTCCAAATTTAGTCTTAGAAGAAGAAGAGGACAAACAAGAAGCTTAAATCGTAGATCAGCAGGTTTCTCTCATGCAAAAAATATAAACCTGTGAACATGTTTTTGTAGCATACCATTGTCTCGACTGGTGTAATAGACGGTAATCCAGTCATCAAGTGTCAACAGCTGGAGGAGCGTAGACATGGTGTTGAGCATGGAACCAAATCGCTTTGGGTCGGACTTGCTTAAGTTTTGACGGAAAAGAATGGAAAACATGACGAAGATGCAAAACATGAGCACGAAGATGATTCCATTCATCTTCAAAGACTTTCCTATTACTTTCATGATGACCTTGGGACCACTGAAAAACCTGAGATGAAGACACAGTTCTTAGATCCTGCTTATGCTTGGGACAAAAAGGATGCAAAACAGCTCCACGCCATTCCACCTTAGGCAGTTCAAACTACAGCTTGTGCATTTGGTGTTAAAGACTGAAACACTCACCGCAGGGTGCGTAAGATCCTGAACGCTCGACATACTTTGAACATTTTAAGGAGGTGGAAAAAAGTGGTGAAACGCCCACTATCATACTGTTTGCTGTCCAGAAAAAGGTCTACCAACCCTACCAAAGTGACCGAGAAATCTAGAGAAATAAACATCCAAAGAACATGTTATGTTCATTCCTATACACTGGGAAACAATCATTTGCGTCATCATTTATATTACTGGAAAAAACAAAACAAAACACTATTTAAATAAAACAAAACAGCATCATGAATTATGTATTTTCTTACCACAGTGATAAATAGTTTTCGCTTGCATTAAGCATGAAATAAATTCACAAGAATTATGCTTTAAATAAGAATATGAAATGAAAAACAACAGATTTGCCAGCTCACCTAGAATATTCCACAGGCTTTTGAAGTATTCTAAGCCAAAACATATGAGCTTTACCACACACTCTATCATATAAAAAGCCAAGAAGACTGCCTCCAGGGTTTCATAAACCCAAGCTAAGAAAGAAACAGGAAATACCATATATTAGCACTGATGAGAACAACGCCACATTTGTGAAAATATTGTACGGAGGTCTTGTTACTTCTAGTAGATGAATGCAGCGGAGATATTAAACATGCACACAGTCGTTTTTAGGTTGCGTTTACGTTGTCGCCTAATGGCATGGATGCTGCAACTGACACTTTTTCCTCAAAATTCAGACCTTTTTTCTTGCAATAAATTGAGTTTATTTCTCAACGTTTTTTTTTTTTGTGACATAAACAAGCTTCCATACATTGTAGAAATGCTCATTTCAACAGTCAGCCAATTTATAGAAAATAAAAACCATTATTTCACTGATTTAAATCAATGCACATGCTTTTAAACACAAAACAGTTTGAATGGTTGCAACTTTGTGTGTTTTCTAGTCTGAGGCTGCTGCAGTGATCTTTACCTGGTGCAAGTCCTTCAAATGTCATTGCCACTTGTGTTCCAGTGTTCATCAGGAGCACAACCAGCATGATGTGCTCATAGAGATCAGTGAAGCGAAGGAGGTCCTGATGCAGATCGAGAGCCCTGTCCAGCAACACTTTCCACATCCTCTCAAAGAGACAAACAACTACATTATGGGTCCAACCGCGGCTGCGTTTCCCAAAAGCACCATAAGACCAAGTTGATCATAGTTTTCTGTTGATCACGATGGTTTTGGGAAACGCAGACCAGATTCAAAGTTTGCTTTCAAGTCCATTAATCACATTTCCCCCAATCATACTGTTGTGTGTGATATTAGCCTACCAACGTTATATTTCTGACATAATGGCGATTTGGGCTCAGCTGCAACATATTAGTAATTCTTTGAAACCAAATTACCTTTAACGTTATTTATTTAGCACAATAACCTGAAAAAGTATTTCAGTAAGGACATTTTGTACGTATTTATGTGACCCTGGACCAAAAAACCAGTCTTAAGTCGCTGAGGTATATTTGTAGCAAAAGCCAAAAATACATTGTATGAGTCAAAATTATCAATTTTTCTTTTATGCCAAAAATCATTAGGATATTAAGTAAAGATCATGTTCCATGAAGATATTTTGTAAATTTCCTACTATAAATATATTAAAACGTAATGTTTGATTAGTAATATATCTTGCTAAGAGCTTCATTTGAACTTTAAAGGTCATTTTCTCAATATTTAGATTTTTTTTTTTGCACCCTCAGATTTTCAAATAGTTGTATCTCAGCCAAATATTATCCGATTCTAACAAACCACACATCAATGGAAAGATTATTCAGCTTTCAGATTATGTATAAATCTCAATTTCGAAAATTTGACATTTATGACTGGTTTTGTGGTCCAGAGTCACATATAATCCATCCTTCGTCCATGTTCTTGACAGTGTTTGTTTAACACGCTAAAAATGAAATGTTAGCGATGTAGTTTTATCGCGTCGTGTCGTTTGTTTCCTTTCTCTTTGAAGAAATAAAAATGCTAGTAAAATGTACGATACCTTAACAAATAGTTGTCCAGCAGATCACAGAGAACTATTCGCGTCGTGTATCTTCAGGCGGAGTTCAACGGTCGCTAGGGGTCAAATCGGTTACCATAGTTACCAATCAAATATTAAAGATATCGAAAATATTAAAGATTAAAAAAAAATACTAAACAATATACATAAAGGAGCGTGTTTCATAATATATACGATTAAAAAACTTGTATTTCTCCACATTTTATAAATCCACTGATTTAGGCTACAAACAGCAAACAACTGACTGGATTTATTAAATTGGTGTTATAATTACTAAGTACACAGAAATGCAAAGGTGAAAAATTTATTTATTTTTCAAAACATAGAGTTTTTCTTTCTACGTGATCAAATTAGGAATATTTAGGCTACACTAAAGTGGGTAATTTATTTCTACCTAAATAAAAAAAAAAATGAGTTTTGATTTCTAAGTAAACAAATGACCTAATGCTTTCACACATGGCTGTAATCAGTAAATAAGTGTGGCATTAAAAAGACAAATTTACAGCCATGTGTTTTTCTTTTTGCAGTGTTTATTATGAGCACAAACATTTTTTTCTGCATTTCTTCATTGTAAATATACTCTCTCTATAGAATTCAAAACTCTATGTGTAAAATAAATACATTGCACCTTTGCATTTCTGTTTATATATAACACCAATTATATGGTGTATAAACACAAATCTCTGTATGTAGCCCTTATGTGAGAAAACAAGACAACACACAAGTAACAAAATTAGAAGAATGCATTCCATTCTGAAACTTTATTGAAGGTTTGATTCTCCTGGATCAGGATGGAATGATATGAATAAGATGAAAATGTGGCAATAAACGCAGACATGTGTGAAAACCAATCATAAGGGTTAATTTTTTGAAATTGAGATTTATGCATCATCAAGCTGAATAAATCTTTCCATTGATGCATGCATGGTTTGTTAGGATCGGACAATATTTAGCTGAGATACAACTATTTGAAAATCTGGAATCTGAGGGTGCAAAAAAATCAAAATATTGAGAAAATTGCCTTTAAAGTTGTTCAAATGAAGTTCTTATCCATGCATATTACTAATCAATAATTAAGTTTTGATATATTTACAGTAGGAAATTTACAAAATAGAACATGATATTTACTTAATGTCCTAATGATTTTTGGCATAAAAGAAAAATCGATCATTTTAACACACACAGTGTATTTTTGACTATTCCTACAAATATACCCCAGCGACTTAAGACTGCTCTTGTAGTCCAGGGTCACATTTAGAGAAATAAAAAATCAGTGTTCCCTTAATTGTTTTTTTTTTTATGATTTTGACACCATTTTCAGAACCTTGCTCTCATTTTTAAAAACTCTAGACAAAATTTATATCTTTCACCTCCATGTGGACAAAAAATTATTCAATCAGGTTAAGGAAAGGGGTGTATTGGGGTAAATCCATGATGTTAAACTGTGGATGGGCCTGAAATCACGCTTCCACTATTTGAGCAACTGCACATTATCAGACTGCCACACCATCAGCTCTACGGATCCGATTTAGCTCATCAAGGAGAGCTGCATTATATGACCCAACACGAGGTCTGCGTCCTGTAAAATAAAGATTAGACAAAATTCTGACTGATCTACAAGACAAATCTACAAGACAGAGTTGATGGAAATGTACAGTAATCAGTCCTTTGTTTTGTACAGAAAGCCAGCTGAGGTGCTGACACACTAGTTGACAAATTAGGCTTCTCTTGGATAATGACAGCATGTGCTGATTTATAATCTGAGCAGATTTCAATTACATCTTTAAAGAAAAAACGGCAGATGGCAGTCTATAAGTAAGAATAATATCCAATAATGATGATGCCATTTTACTGAAAGTCCAGGAAATATTAATGTGGTGGCCAGAGGGGCATGGTAAAATCAGGTAAATTTAACACTGAAAAAGGGGATAGCCTGAAACTTTTTCAGCACTTCAACGCTCTGACCCCTAAAAATAAAAAGCCGTCTATGCTGTTGTACGTGTTGACACTCAAACTCAGTTGAAGTGTTTTGAAGTGTTAAGGTCATTTGTGAAGTGTTAAGGACAATTAGAGAGGCTGATGTGAGACACACACCCACTTATGAAAATGAGCAGCTGCAAAGAAAAACTAACCTGAGGTCCACATTGCAAAAAATGTCAAGAAATATCATAAAGCTAATATCCACCAGTATGCAAACAAGTAAATCAAAGGAAAACTGCCTGCAAATATTTATGCCATATTTACTTACTTTCATGAAGTTACCAGAATTAACTTGAAAAAACAGGCCAGTAACTAAACTTGAAAGTGGGTCAAACCCCTGTTCAACCATAAACATCATACAGGGGGGGAAAAAAGGTACTTAAACATTTACTGTACTTTTTAGTGCAACTGCCGAACAGACGATTTGCATCTCACTGGTATGTATATATCTCTCAAAATATGATAGCTTAAAATCATGTTTTAATTTTGCGGTTTATATATGAATCTGTATTTGTATAAACCCTTTACCATTTATTTATTCACAAGGTAATGAAAGAGAAGAAAAAATAACACTAAACTTTATTTACTTATTCACTCTTTGCAGATAAAAATATGGAGTTGTCAGGTGAGTTTGTTTGGATGTTTCTCTACGCCCGTTTTGTTTATTGTAATTGAGTACAACTTTAAATATGAATCTAAAATATGTATAATTTTTAAGTGCACTTAAACAGTGGACTCTTTATGTACTCTTCAGAAGCCTTTTATTTCATGTTATATTATTATCTGTAAGCGTATTGTTTTAAAATACGCTTTTTAGATTTAAAGTAGACTACAAGTGCATATTCAGTGCATTTAATTGCACTTCACTTATGAAAACAACTTAAACCAGTGTATTAGATCAAAAACTTCCAGTTTTAAATATTTCTTGCATTAAATGTGCATTATGGAGCTTATAAGTGTGAACAAGAAAGTTGTGATCTGCAGATATGAAGTCAATGAACCTGACTGAATGTTGTGTAGAAAGGATGACGTCCATCTAGATTTCAGCGTGTAATAACTTGTTTAACAAAACTGTCTGATACTCATGTCTGTTTATGCTCCACTAGAGGAAACCGCAATAGTACCTTTCCCAGACTCGTGCCGCTCATTCCATATGGAGCCCTTGACCTGGGTCAGATAAGACTGGATATGTTTATTTTTAATTAAAGCAATTAGCCCCAAGAAGCTGTAGTTTATAATAAATTCAGCATTTATCAATTCATTGTGCAAATATTAATGCATTGATCAAACAAGTTAGCACTCCTCTTTATATGAAGAGTGCTGGGATGTTTTGTCATGTTCTTCTCAGCAAAGATTTTTCACTACTTCAGCAAAAACACTGTTTAGAGATAAACTTGGCATCTTTCAACAGATACAGTACCAGGATCATTATCATTATCATCCCTTTAATATGATAGTGACAGAAACTGAACATTATTTACATTATAGCCTACCTGTAATTCAGAGCCTCAGGTAAATGGTCCAGAGTGATGTCCTGTTCACAAACAAATTCTTACTTTTGTAAGTGAACTAGATGAACCAGTTCACACCAAATCAGACTGGTCCATGTACAGCACAGATCCAATTCCAAACTGTGCAATGGGTTTTGTACTGCACTTTTGGTTTCTGTAGCTAGTATTTTTTTTAAATTACAAATGCAAATGAAAATACAGGTCTTGGTGTAACTATAAATGATTAGGCTACCAAAAATGAAAGTATCGCTATCGGTGCATCCCTACTAAGAACATTAGGCCTATTTAACACATATTATTCAATATTTTAGTGTTGACACAAAACTCTGTTTACTACAATTTAACAATTAAATTAAAATGATGTAATACAGTTTTAAACAGGAATTATTTGTGCACTAAAGTTTTTTTAATGTGCTTTTTCTAATTATGAACACGTGCTCCTTGGGGAAAAACGTAAGCATCAAGCCTTATCATATGTATGTTACTCTGACAAATGCAGTTATTTCCTGTTATTTTTATGCTATAATTTTAGATTGATCAATTGTTTGTCTACAAAGAACCTCACCCGGACGAATGTTTTAACGAAGGTTCGTTCATCAGCATTTCATGAATGAAATACGGTGAAATCAGAAAAGCAACACTAATTTCCTTCCTTTTAAATCCTTACAGTTTGCTGTGAAATAAAGGCTGACTGCAGATATAAGGTGAAGGATGACGTCGGTAATGTTCTTTTGAGCATTCTTGAGGACAATGATTATTGCAGTAGGCATATCTATCCAGGTCGCTCCTTCATAATGAATGTTATTAATGAATATAATAAAGAGGTCATCAGACTGGTGCACCCGTTTGTTTGCAGCAGCAGCTGCAGAAGACATGAGGTATGAATATTATCCTTCTCTTGTTTAGATCTTGAGTGTATTGTACTGTATATTATATGTTCTATGTATATTTTAGCTGGAGGTTCAGTCACCACCAGGCTTTGTCATCGGACATGTTCGACAAAACTGGTCTGTTTGCCTGCCTAAATTCACAGCTGAGAATAAACAAGGTGAACCGGAAGTTAAGATTGTGGGACCGTTTGTACCTCTTACCTGCTGCATGGATCAGAACTTTGAGGTGATGCACATGCACTCAGATACAAGTTACAATTTTCCATTTGATTTTTATTATTTTTAAAGTGACCAGAGTTATGTTCTATTATAGCATAACCTTCACATAAGATTTTAGATTATGATTTTAACTCTGCTAGTCTGCTTATCAAGCCATTTTCCTTGTTTCCTGACCCACATTGGTTGTAGGTGATTTCAGGTTACATTTCTGGGGAAATTTGATGCCTACAGTAAAGGAAAACGCACACAAACATAGATTCTTTGTCATTTATTTACTGAGAAAAATGATCCAGTGTTACATATCTCTGCATTTTTCAAAAGTATGTGAATCTAGAGAATTAGCAGTTAATTTGAAGGCAAAATTAGAGTCAGTTCAGAGGTGTTTTCAGTCAGGGGAAGGACTATCAGGTGTCATTGCCTGCCCTGTTTTATCATGTTTGTTGAAGGCCTCGTTTACACTGCAGGTCTTGATGCCCAATTCTGATTTGTTGCCTATATCCGATTTTTTTGACCGTCCGCTTACACTTTCTTTCATTTGTGACCCATTTCCGATTCATGTGTTTACACTTGCCCTACCTCCTCCATGTTTCCTGCATTGTTATAATTTGGAGAAGTCTCCAAAGGAGAAGTCTCCAAGCCTCAGAACAACCGATCTGCCTGTTTACATGACAGTCACATTGGCACATATTTGGTTTATATCTGATTTATTTCCACATATGATTGAGGCCTGAAACCGATCTCGAAATATCCAAATGCATGTTTTTCCTGTTTTGCTGTTCCTTACAAGGTCATAGAACACATCTGATCTCTGTCACATACTGTATGTGCAAAAAAAATCTGAATTGGGTCACATTTAACTGACAGTATAAACGAGGCCCAAGTTGCTCGAACAAAGGAGATCTCTGAGGACCTCAGAAAAACAGTTGCTGTTGCTCATCAGCCTGCTCATCAGGCTGAATCTCTATAAAGAGTTTGGTCTCCACAAATCCACATTCAGACAGATTGTGTACAAATGGAATAAATTCAAGACCACTGTTACCCTCCCCAGGAGTGGTAAAGGCTAACTAAAGGCCTTTCTCAAATTGGCTAATGTTAATGTTCACGAGTCCACCATCAGCAGAAGACTGAACAACATGGTGTGCATGGCAGAGTTGCAGGGAGAAAGCCACTGCTCTCCAAAAAGGAAATGGTTGCCTGTCTGCAGTTTGCTAAAGATCATGTGGACAAACCATAAGACTTTTGGGGAAATGTTTTATGGACAGATGAGACCAAAATAGAACTTTTTGCTTTAAATGAGAAGCGTTATGTTTGGAGAAAACAACACACTGCATTCCAGCATAAGAACCTTATCCCATCTGTGTAACATAGTGGTGATAGTATCATGTTTTGGACTTGTTTTACCTCATCTGGGCTAGAATGGCTTGCCATCATTGATGAAACAATTCATTCTGAATAATACCAGCAAATTCTAAAGGAAAATGTCAGGACAACCTTCCAAGAACTGAATCTCAAGAGAAAGTGGGTCATGCAGCCAGACAACAACCCCAAGTATGCAAGTCGTTTTACCAAAGAATGGTTAAAGAAGAACAAATTTAATGTTTTGGAACGATCAAGTCAAAGTCCAGACCTCAATCCAATTGAAATGTTTTGGAAGGACCTAAAGCAAGCAGTCCATAGGAGGAAACCCACCAACATCACAGAGTTGAAGTGGTTCTGTACTGAGGAATGAGCTAAATATCCTACAAGTCATTGTTCAGGACTGATCAGCAGTTTCAAGAAACATTTACCTGCAGTTATTGCTGAAAAAGAGAGTCACACCAAATACTGAAAGCAAAGATTCACATACGTTTGCAGTGCACAGCTATGTAAAAATCTGATGATGTTTTGGGTCATATTTCTGCAGAAATATGATTTTATTGTGTATTGTGAAACGCAGCTAGTAACCTGTGTGAATACTTTTTTTAATATTTCCATATTTGCGATGTATCTGAATGCTAAACTATTATTTATTATGTAAATTATAGGTTTTGTACTTCAGTCGCATTCCAACGGTGACACAGAGGCGGGCACACTGATGTTTGGTTCACTGTATTTTATTTTGATAAACTACTAACTGTCGAGTTAGCAATGATGGAACTGACATGTTTTGTGTGTGTATGTGTGCCGGCACGATCACTTCAACTGTTTCCTTAGACCAGCAACTTAAAACACTCCGTCATTTATTGTCTTATTAATAATGCATCACTGTAAAAGGCCTACTTTTATTTGTGTACACTCACAATGAAAACAAAACATTGTGCTTTTGTAAAGAAAACAAATAGGATGTCGCTATTTGAGTTTCCTTTCTGTGAACAAATTAAGCATCACAGAAATGAACTTAAACTCTGTTTATTTCAGTTTTTTCCCCTTGTTTATCTGTTAACTAAATCAAATATATTCCAAGTATTTATTCCTTGTATGTATATATGTACTGCAGATTTTATATGTATAATATTATAATTTAATATAATATTTTAACACAGTCTCATCCCAACTCGTCACATATTGACGCTTGGTTTTTGCGTCGCTTTTTGACGCTCAAGGTACCCCTTTCGCGTCACTTTTCGACCGGTTGAATATTTAGTATTTTCACATCTAGGTGGGAAAAATTGTCATTTGTACTACTGTCTGTTCAAAATAAAAGAAACTTAGCATAGATTTGTCGTTTTTTCCTGTTGTGTCCCTCGAACCGAGGTACGTACCGAACCGTGACATCTGTGTACCGTTACACCCCTAATAACAATACAATATATAGAGTATGATTTATCACAAAATTCAAAAATATTAACAAAATTATAATTGCAAATTTGTGTTTTGCTGCCTGGAGACCCATACACAGCCAATCACTGTGGACATACTTAGTCAGCTTCTTAACATCATTCATAACAACAAGGCTGAATAACAAAAATCTGGCTCATTGTTTACAGTTTAATTGATGTTACTCCCACAAATCATGAAAAGCATCACGGGGCATAGGAAAAAAGTGGATGCATACCGTACAAGGGGCAAACACAGGCAACTAAATGAAACCAAAATGGTATTTTTATTTGCACAAAATGGATATATGTGTATTTAAGGCCTTTAAAAATGTGTGGAAATTTACCAAGGTGCCACTTTTTGTCTTTGTGTGTAGGTAACACATCATTTTCCGTTATGGAGACTGTAGGCGTATACTTCAGAAAAAAGACCAAAGGAAGACAAACATCTACAGACTGCATGCCAAATAATCCTCCAATTAAGGCTGAAGAGAAAATAATTAGTTACTCTGCTAAAAAAACTGTGTTTTAATATTGCATCTTTAATATTCAAAAAAGTCAACTATTGTTGTAAATTTTAAAGTGACAAATGAGACATTATCACTAGTTATTTCAGTTTGTGGGCCTCTCTTATAGAAAGGTGCCACTGAGGTTGCATGTGTTCTCGGGAAGTGAAGCAAACACAGCAGTGTAACCACAAACACCAACTGCTTCTTAGTAAGTGCTGGTGATGAGAAAACTAGCCCAACCGGCGCTCTGAGTTGCTCGTCATGGAAAATCCATACAGAATGCTTCTATTTAAAAATGATTCTCTGCTGTCTTGATGGTAAAATTAATTGCACAGACATCTGCTTTTTAATGCACAGTAACTTTTTTCAGGCCGTTCACTAAAATGAAGATGTTCTTTTGCCAATTTCATTGTGCAATAAACATCTGGAAATTCTGCATTTCATATCAGACGTTTTGGGCATAACACTTCCAAAGTTTATTTATGTTGATAAATCTGTTTGGTGTCTGAATTGTTCCACTGCCAGTGAACAGTATCACTGGTCTCTTACTTCACAGTGTTTCAGACAAAAGAGTTTGCAGATGCATTGCCTTTTTATGTCCAGAGGAGCAATTCCAATTAATGCAATAATGAAAACACAGAACACTGACAGACAACAGAATGATGAGTGTGTGAATTAAAATTTCCGTGCCAGACAAACATCCTTCAATGTGCTTTAAGTGCTGTCATCATCTAAGTGAACATATAGATGGGGATACTTTTGCCGTTTTGCTATTTGTGTGCATGTACTCTTTGACCATTTCTATGATTTTTCTTTTTCTGGTTTGGGTTTAAAATGTGAGACATCTTTGTTCTTTTCAGGTGTAAAGTTGCTTTTGCTTGACTGTTCAGTCTGAAGTATCTCAAATTATAGAAGTGTATAATAGCTACAAGAATGCAAAACATATGCATTTTTAACATGAGCATACATTGCTTTTTTTATTTAAAAAAATCCCTTCTGTGCGTGTCTGAATTAAGACAAACAGCTGCTGTGACCCAGAAACCTTTGAATACTAGACCCCGGTCACATGACCTCACCATCATTAAGCTTCTGAAACTTTTTCAATCTCTCTATTAAAAGAACACTATCCCTGAAAGTTTAGAATAGTATGCAAGAGCGTGATTAAACACAACAAGGCTGTGAAAGAGACTACATATAATCAGATTAGGCCTACTTTTTTGAACTAGTAATGCATTACTTTTTAATTTAGAAGGAAATATATGAGTTATGTTTTCAGATAAGTAACGCCAGTTTCCCATGTATTGACTGACAGCTCTCCTGTCCTCATGTTGAGAGAAATCTGGAGTTAAGTACAGAGGCGTTGTGTGAACATGATGCTACTGCAGTTCTAGACTAAATATGAACATGCATTTATCTCACCTGCATAAAAACAGATTCAGTATTCTTCAAAGTGAATAAAAACAATATTATATTATTCAAACCTGCAATAATTAAATATGTTAAATAACACAAATATAATTTATGTATTTAATCCCATTTTATAAACAATTGTCTTTGACCTTTAATGATCCAATTCAACCGTACTAAACAGCAAAAACGACACATTTGTGTTATTGCTGAACAGTGCTGAACTTTCTTCTCCCGAGTCATTTTCTTCATGCATTTTGTTTGAGCTGCGCTCTTTACTGTACAGACATGATTTTACACTGCCCTCAGCCTGAAGCGTATTCACTTCACTTTTGGTGTGAAAGGGCTTTTACATTTGTAAAATAACTTTTTTAGCTATTAAAAACAAACAAGCAAGGCAAGCCCAGGTTTAAAAAAGTAATACATTACTTTTTTAACTAAGTAACACAATTTGTTACTTTTTAGGGGTAATACAATATTGTAATGCATGACTTTTAAAAGTAACTTTCCCCAATACTGGAGATAAGTGATTAGATGAGCTTGTTTAAGGTCCTCGACTGCCTAATTCCCATTTAGCCACTTGTTAGTAACTGCCTTTTTTTAAGACAAATTAAACATTTAAAGAAGAAAAAAATCATTTGGGTGCGTTGCTGATGCATTTTCTGAAAGAAACAGGAACGTATACCGTCCAGTCAGTAGGTGGCGGTACTGCAGATGAAGCCGGTTTGGCCAGCGGCCGCTAAACAACAACAGAAGAAGAAGAAGAGCACTGCTGTTCCTGAAGGTGACAGTCATGGCGGCGGCGGTGGTTCGTGGAATCGGCTCAAATCTGTCAAAAAATCTGCGTGAGGTCCGCCTGCATTTATGCCAGATATCAGCTGCCAGTCAGGGAAGCAGGTGCAGTACTGGCGCTTTTTACTGATGGATTTGTATGTTTTTGTAGGAGAGTAACGGTCCTCTATAGAGGCTGTAAAGTCTGAAAACCGACTATCTTTGGTTCATTATTACTGCTCGTAGGTTAATTCAGAGCTCAGGGTTCGTTCGTACTGATATAACTTCAAGAGGCTAATAATTATACATTTAAATCATTATTGGCCACACTCTGTCCTGGAAGAACTCTTCCAGTCATCAAATAAACAATGAGATGTTCACAATCATATATATATATATATATATATGTATATCTATATATGTATATATGTATATGCCTAGATATCTATATCTCTATATATGTATATGTCTAGATATCTATATGTCTATATATGTATGTATGTATATATATATGTTGTTCAGTGAATAATCAAGATGTGCATTGCTAAAACATCTCGGAAGTAACGTTAAACTATAGGATAAATTGCAAACACATTTGCCAAAAAAGTTTTTGTATTAATTATTTGATTAATAAATAAATTATTTTTTTTAGTAGTTGTCCTTGTTGTTTTTTAATTGTTTTTAAAAGAAGTCTTTCCTGGACTGCATTTATTTGCTCAAACATACAGTAAAGCATTAATGTTGTGAAATATTATTACAATTTAAAATAAGTTTATTTGAATATATTTTTTTAAAACATAATTTAAGCTGATTTGTCAGCATCATTTCTCCAGTCTTCAGTGTCACATGATCTTCAGAAATCACTCTAATATACTGATTTGGTGTTCGACTATTATTGGGGCTCAGTTATTATTTATTACTGGTTCTTGTTATTATTAAAAACAGTTTTTCTTTAATTACATATTTATTTCTAATATATTTTTGTGGAAACCCTTATAATTTTTTTAGCATTCTGTGATGAATAGAAAGATTAATGAACATCATTTATTTGATAGAAATATTTTGTAACATTTTAAATGTCGTTACTTTCTCGTTTTAATCAGTTTAATGCGTTGCTTTAAACAATGGCTTATGTGTCACTGTTTCCACAAATATATTAAGTAGCAAAAAC
This sequence comes from Barbus barbus, assembly GCF_936440315.1. Classification (NCBI taxonomy): domain Eukaryota; kingdom Metazoa; phylum Chordata; class Actinopteri; order Cypriniformes; family Cyprinidae; genus Barbus; species Barbus barbus. Next base: position 2,701,869 of record NC_136721.1, on the reverse strand, counting down.
TGCTTTCAACATGGATAATAATAAATGCTTTTGTGCACAAAATCAGCATATTAGAATTATTAAAATTGATAAATGGATTTTGTGGCCTGATGACCGTTGTAATTTTTATTTTTTAACTAGTCTTTTCACATTGAGTCTGAAATTTTTGCATGTTAAAAAATAAATACGACCTCATGTTGTGTCAATCACGTTTACACACTGCCTCCTAAACGTTCGTCCGTCATAAAAAAAAAAAATTCTGATCAGGTTTCTGCGTTTTCGCATCTGTAGCAAGCATTTTGATAGGAAAGCATGGCGAATTAAAAAAACAAAAAAATGCATATGAAAATTTCGGACTCGGTGAGCAAGGACCTTTATTCTTATGTCTTAGTCTTTCTTATTTGTTGTTCTTATTTTAGGGATTTTATTGAGCAGCATTATGTGACATTGAAGAAGGCAAACCCGGAGTTCCCCATTCTGATCCGAGAGTGCTCTGGAGTTCAGCCCGTGCTGTGGGCACGATATGGTAGGAAGATACTCCAGAAAACTAAAGCATGTTCATACAAATGACCACATAAGCATAATGATGTATCTCTCTGTCCAGGTTTTGGTAAAGAACACAGTGTTTCACTGGACAACATGAACGCCGACCAAGTGGCCAAAGCACTTGAATCAGTAGTAAATGCAAAGCCCTAAGTAAACATCCTGATGTCAAATAATGTTATTTGTGTCCAAAATTTAAAATAAATGTGTACTCTAAAGATCTTGATTGTTTTTTTGTGTTTCTGTCATTGTTCATTGCGTAGGCAATACAACAGCACCACCAAATGCATATTTACAGAAGGTTTCTGCAAATGTAAAGATTGGACATTATACAACTCTGAAGTATTTCCCATAAGATTATATCACTCCTTGAGATGACATGGAAATCCTGTCATATTGTTACTTTTTTTGTGTGCTATTTTATTTTTACTCTGTGTACTTTTTAAATACATATTGCAGTGGCTAAAATAGCACAAAAAAGTAATGAGCAATGATGTTGGTTTGGGGGCACATGGCTTGCTTAATTTAATGCTTTTCCCATTCCACATGAAATGGTGTGTTGTCAAATTGCTTAAAGATTGTGCTTGGTATATTGATTATGTATTTTGATCTGAAGTGCCACTGTATACTTATATGCATGTCACATAGTTACACAGTAATAGAAAATGATGCATAATTACTTTCAATCAAACCAAACCTTATAGTAAGTACAGGTTGTTCATTAATATTACTCCGCACCAGTGTTGGGGAAAGTTACTTTTAAAAGCAATGCATTACAATATTGCATTACTCCCTTAAAAAGCAACTAATTACTTTACTTTGATACTTTTTATGGAAAGTAATGCGTTGTTACTTTTGTGCTACTTTTGCGTTACTTTTTAAATATGAGCAGGGCTTGATTGTTTGTGTTTAATATAAGAAGTTCTATTTATAGCAAATGTAAAAGCGCTTTAACGCCAAAAAGTGTACTGAATAAACCTCAGGCTGAAGGAAAAGTAAATTCACGTCTGTACAGAACGCAGGAGAAGAAGGTTCAACACTGTTCAGCAATTTAAAAAAAAACAATGAAGCACAATTATTAGTTTATCTAAAGTAATTTTTCCTTATTAGTAGGTTGAACTGGATCATTAAAGGTCAGCAGCAAAGACATTGGTTAATAAAATGGGATTAGATACATTTGTGTTATTTAACATATTTAATTATTGCAGGTTTGAGTCATATTCTGAGTTTGCACTTCACTGTTTTAATTCATTTTGAGGAATAAATCAGTTTTTTTGTGAGTGAGATGAATTAATACATGTTGACGTTTAGTCTAGAACTACAGAAACATCATGTTCACAGCTCATACAACACCTCTGTACCTCCGATTTCTCCCAACATGGGGACAGGAGACTTAAAGTAACTCAGATATTTTGTTGTAAATTAAAAAGTAATGCGTTACTTTACTAGTTACTTGAAAAAAGTAATCTGATTACATAACTTGCGTTACTCACAAAACTGCTCAGCGCTTAACAATATCCAATCACAGTAGCCATTGATTTCCATAGTATGGAAAAAATATGGAAGTCAATGCTGTCAACTGTTTTTCTTTGAAAATGTCAATACCTTGTTTTGTGCTGGACAGAAGGCACTCATACAGGTTATGAACTGAGAGTGAGTAAACAATAGCAAAATTCTCATTTTGGGTGAACTATGTTTTTAAATGATGGATATGTGTGTAATTATATAAGGGGAGAAAAGGCATGAAACGACCACAGTCTAACATCGTCTCAAATCTCAAGAGGCTTTAAGAGATAGACAATCGACTATTCAGTTCTTACCGCCTTCGTCATGATGGGGTTGGACCGTGTAGAAAAAAGAAAGGAGGGGCTGGTTTTAATATCACAGAAAACTCTACTTTGTATGCTCTTTGTCAGTCCAAGACGCATTAAATCTCAGTGTATATAGCCTTTTGTGGTACGAAATGAACGGATTTTTTGCTTGATTAAAAAAAAAATAGCCGATTTTGACAAATTGCACAATATGACATATTTTGCGTTCCATAGGTGAGACGTGGTTTGTTGGTCAGTAGGTCGACTGGGTTTTGGAGACGTATGGTGGAATCCACCCAGCAGCAAACGCCACGTCGCGCTGACGGCAAGAAGGCTTTGAGCAAAGCCCGAGGATTCTGCTGCTAGCTATTAAAGATTGATAGTTGCAACTCTTCGTGAAGTGGATGGCATTATTCGTGCTCTTCGGACTCTTCATTCTGAGTCTACAAACCTCTGCGTCTTGCAGTGACTTGGGATCGAGCAGAGAAGACGTCGAGCGCTTACGGATTGAACAAGCTTCAGCTTTCAGACCCAAACGACCTCCACATATCATCTTCATACTGACAGATGACCAGGGGTTCAATGACATCGGGTATCACAGTAGAGACGTCCGCAGCCCGACGCTGGATAAGCTGGCTTCAGAGGGAGTGCGCCTGGAGAATTACTATGTCCAGCCGCTGTGCACTCCGTCCCGCAGCCAGCTCATCACAGGCAGGTCATTCACCTCATCACCTTATTTACACAGAATATCAAAAATGCATCGCAAGTAGCTGAGATATATATAGTAATATATAGCCTAGATGGTGTGTATAATTGTGGCCTACACACAAACGCAATCATACATGACACCACAACAATGCATTAAACATAAAACACTAATAAACATAACTGATAACTAATATAAATTGAATATTAAATGTTTTTTTCACTGTGTATTTGATCTGGTATAGGTCAGTTGACTCTATTAGACCCTAAGATAAGACCCTATAAAACAGATGGACCATTTTAAAGGAATAGTTCACTCAAAAATGAAAATTTGCTTAAATTTTCTCACCCTCGGGTCATTCAAGATGTAGAGGATGAGTTTGTTTCTTCATCAGATTTGGAGAAATGTAGCATTCTATCGCTTGCTCAGCAATGGATGCTCTGCAGTGAATGGGTGCCGTCAGAATGAGAGTCCAGACAGCTAATAAAATCATCATCCACACCGCTCTAGTCCATCAGTTAACATCTTGAGAAGCCACAAGCTGTTTGTAAGAAACAAATCCATCATTATTTTTAACTTAATAAATCATCGCTTCTGGCTAAAATATGAGTCATCTATAATAACACTTCCTCTAGTGAAAATCTCCACATATTTGTTTAGAAAAGTTTTGGCTTGTAAACAGTGCTTGTTCTGTGCATATTTCTCTTCTGAATCAGAAGAGACATTTTTTCCCCACTGGAGAAAGTAATAGCGTTGATATTTAGTCAATAGCATATTTTAGTCAGAAGCAACAATATTTGTATCAGCTGTTTGGACCCTCATTCTGACGGCACCCATTAACTGCAGAGGATCCATTGGTGAGCAAGTGATGGAATGCTATTATGAATATGTATTGTTTCGATGAAAAACAAACTTGTCTACATTTTTGGATGAACTATTCATTTGACTTTTTTGTTTTATTAAATAAAAAACCAGGATTAGGCCATAGTTCAATTAAGACATTTAAGTAATTTTTATAAATGTATTTAGAAAAAAACATTACTGGTGTGCGTCTTGAGGCAAACCAAAGGCACTGATATATTTTAAGAACAGTCAGAGCAAGTTTCTTTCAGATGAGACTTAGATTTTAGTCTAGGACTAGACTTAAGCCTTGTTTGTGAAACCGGGGGTAGACTTTTACTAAAGTTGTTTTGGAACTTGTAGTGGAGCAATTTTCACTGTAAGGTATCTGTACTTTCACTCAAGTATGGTTTTCTGGTACTCTTTACACACTGTTGCACCCCATATTTAATCGCAGCGCAAAGTATTGCATCTCTAGTGTTTTTTTGCTTTAGTTAAGCACCTTTATTAGCTGAACTTGATTTGTGTCACATGTCCAATGATCCGTGAAGTCTTGTGCATGTATATGTTTGTGCTTTGTTTTTAAAGTTATTTTTAAGCTGTATGTTCCTGGAAAAACTTTAGTCCTTTGCTGTTTTCCAAGACAGCGGGCACTGATTTTATCCATCCAGACTGTGAAAAATAAAGGGAGATTAGTCAAAAAGGAGGGATGTATATGTAACACTTATTGCATTTGATAACGAGTATGTAGACACACAATAATGTTCACTGATCAATTGTGCACCATAAGGGGCTGTTCACACAGAATACATTTTTCCATTCCATTCTGTTTTTCTAAACACGCTCTAGATGGACTTGTATGACCATTGCACTCTCATCTCGAACATATGCACCACATTTTTAAGACACCGTGTCAAGTTAAAAGAATTTCAACTTTTACACTAACCGCCGCTCATCAATGTCAGTTCCAAAACAATAGACCAATTAAAAGACCCCGGAAGCGGGGCAAGCATTGAAAGCTTTTCTTTACAGTAGCAAGTAGGCATGGCAACTGTTTTATTTGACGGCAACAAGTCGAAGAAAGCATTCTGTGCTGCGCTTTTTTAAAAACCATTCCTGAGCACTGCGCCTCGCATTTTAGATGCAAATATGCGTTCTGTATGAACGGCCCCTTAGATTAGGATGTTTATTCAGAAAGTAAACCGGGTCAATTTTTAGTTCATAACAGCCATAAACAAGACCTTATTGTTAAATTCTTATATTTTTTTCCTCCGTGTCTAAGCATTGGGAATTTATTTATGCTTTCTTCAGATATCAAATTCACACTGGCCTCCAGCACTCCATCATCAGACCACGTCAACCCAGCTGCCTCCCTCTGGATGTGGTCACACTCCCTCAACGCTTACAGGAAGCTGGTTACTCCACTCACATGGTGGGGAAGTGGCATTTGGGCTTCTATCGGAAAGACTGTTTGCCCACACGTCGTGGCTTTCACACCTTCTTCGGTTCGTTGACCGGCAGCGTGGATTATTATACATACGGCTCATGCGACGGCAAGTCATTGTGTGGCTTTGACCTCCACGAAGGTGAGTCAGTGGCATGGGGGAAAGGGGGAAAGTACTCAACTCACCTCTACACCCAGAGAGTGCGCAAAATCTTAGCAACACACGACTCAACCAGTCAGCCTCTTTTTATCTTCCTTTCCCTTCAGGCGGTGCATACACCTCTAAAGCCACCCAAAGAATACATCTATCCGTACCGCCGCATGGGCAACGTTCCCCGCAGGAAATACGCGGCCATGGTTTCTATCGTTGACGAGGCGGTCCGGAATATAACTTACGCACTGCGCAAGTATGGCTTCTACCGTAATAGCGTCGTCATCTTCTCCACTGACAATGGAGCCCAGCCATTAACAGGGGGCAGTAACTGGCCCCTACGAGGGTGCAAGGGAACATACTGGGAAGGTGGCATTAGAGGAGTGGGGTTTGTGCACAGTCCCTTAATACGCCAACGAAGAAGGGTCAGCAGAGCCCTTATACACATTACTGACTGGTATCCAACCCTAGTTGGACTTGCTGGGGGCAATGTGTCGCAGCATCAGGGGTTAGACGGGTTTGATGTTTGGCCTACCATCAGCGAAGGAAAGGAATCCCCACGACTGGAAATTCTTCACAACATCGACCCTCTTCATCGGCACAGTCGGGGCTCGTTCAAGGACGGATATGGATTGTGGGACACCACCGTGCAAGCAGCCATTAGAGTGGGCGACTGGAAGCTCTTGACGGGTGACCCTGGCCACGGTGATTGGGTGCCGCCTCAGGTGCTTACAAACTTCCCTAGCAGCTGGTGGCATCTGGAGCGACAGATTGAGAAAAAAAGGAAATCTGTTTGGCTCTTCAATGTTACAGGTGACCCTTGTGAACGGCATGACCTAGCAGCACACAGGCCTGATGTCGTCAAGGAGCTGCTAAGACGGCTAGCGGTTTACAATTGCACGGCAATACCGGTCCGCTACCCACCAGACGATGCCCGCGCTAACCCCAGTTTGAACGGAGGTGCGTGGAGACCTTGGGTGGGCGACGACGAAGAGGAGGAAAACTGGGATGGAATTTATTACAGGAGAGGGAAGAATCGCAAAAGGAAGAAATGTAGGCTCTGCAAATTACAATCATTCTTCAAGAAGTTAAATTTAAAGATCATGTCAAAACAAATATAGGATTCTTTTGCTATTTGACATCACTTACAATAATCAACTTAACTGCTGACCATAAGACTTAAAAAGGAATAGTACACCCAGGCCATCCAAGATGTACATGACTTTCTTTCCACAGGCGAAGAGAAAGGTTTCGGAGGAAAGCATGCTCATCAAAGACTATTTTCAACAGTCCTCCAAAGTACATTTAGACAGCTTCAATGTAATCAATGCAATAAGGGCTGACAAATAAATGATATACTTTTTAACTACAAATGCTCACATTGGTCAAGTTTGGTTTAGTTCATGACCTCTTGTCTGCAGATGTCTTTATTTACAATAAATACAGCTCAACAGAAGCATTTACTTGGTAGCCTTTTTTAAAGCTGACATCTATAGTTCTGTAATGTAACAAGTCTAAAAATACAAATATCTCTCAATTTATGTGAGCGTATAAAACATGCATGTATAAGAATAATACTACAATTGTACTGATACAGGTTACTGTTTTTCTAATTGTATTGTTTTATAAGGTTTTAAAAGGTCAAGTTAATGCAATGTTGCAATATTTGGTGAAATTTTATTAACTGTGAAACAATATTACAGCAATGGCTTGAACACCTACAGACCTCTGTTGTTTCAACTGTTTTTGCATCCTATTTGTGTCAGACTGTAATGCAGAATTCAAATGCTTGCGCTGCTGAGCACCAGGAGACCATGAAGAGACATCACTGCATTTCAATACTTTATTATAAGTACAAGCTGTTTGTTCAGACTGACAGGATATTTCATTCATTATACAGTGTGAAGGCAGTCCCCTGTAGCACATGGCATTGGTGGATGGATGATAAGGTCCAGTACCATTTCGTGACCTCCTTGTGGAACTGTATGACTGTTCAAAGCTTTCCACAAACCACCCTCTGCCCTCTGAAGGGTGTAAACAGGTGACGGACAATAAACAGAAAAAAAAAATTGGCTGTTCTGATTCTTGCTACAGTTTCAAATTCAGTGGTTTTGGGGAAAAATATTGTGCAGAGGTGTTCATATTTTATGTCATTTGTTTTGCATTTGAATATATAATTTTGAAATATGCCTCATTGTTCTTCACACAGAAACATGGAGGGTATATGAATGGAAGTCTCCGATGGCCTCATTAGGTATTCAATGCTTTGCAAAACTAGATACTAGTACTGCCCCCTTGTGAAAAAGATGTGTTTTTGCATACCTTTAAAAGGACTGAATGTAATGTTTTCAGACACTTTTTTACATTTAAATCAAAATGTATTATAGTTTACATTATACTTTATATTAAAGGCAATAGTTGAAATTAAGAGTGCTTTTTGACTCACTTAAGTAGGAGTTTAGTACTTTCATAATGACTTCTCGTCTAAATACAATGCGTACTAGTACTTCAGTGTAGCCTACTAATTCATGTTTTAACTTCATTTCTATTACAACTTAAAACGAGGGTCAAATCTAAGTATATTTGTAATTACACTTTTGTAATAATGTTGTTGTAATAAGTTGCAATTTAGTAAATTATATTAACTTTAAATGTAATACCAAGTAACACAACAGAAAAAATTATAACCAAGTACTTTTCACATGCGCTCAAAAACAAGTGTACTTGAAGCACAATAAAAGATGATTACGACATAATGATTTAGAGTATACCTTAAAGTAAAATTTCTAATTGTATGCGATTACAAAGTGCGCTGCAAGTACACTACAAGTGCACATTCAGTACAATTAAGTGCACGTCTTTTTCAGAAGGTGTTCTCTCTTTCTTTATCACTTTGCGGATATTGAAGGCATTCATGCTTCACCCAGTTGGCTACACAAAACAATGAGGAAAAAACAAACAAAGGGGAATTCTATAGGAGGCTGTAGGTTTTGGAGCTACTGGCTGAATGCATCCTCTTGCTCCTGCTTCTCACAGTACAGAAGGACAGTCTTATCATGCATGACACAAACCAAAGCACAATCCACATGTGCTATCAAAGAACATGCAGTATGTGTGATGTGCCTCTGCTTCCTGGCAAAACAAGACTGCCTTAAAGGAATAGTCCCCCACCCCCCAAAATAAAGATTATAAAAAAATAAGATTACTTTCTTCATCAGAACATATTTGGAAAAATGTAGCAGACGTTTCTTAAAGGGACAGTTCGGCAAAAAAAAGAAGATATTTTGAAGAATGTCAGTATCCAAACAATTTTCATGGTCCCTATTGACTTCCATAATATTTCCATAACATACTGTGGAAGTCAATGCCAGCAATTGTTTGGTTATCAACATTCATCCGTGTGTGTGTGTGTGTGTGTGTGTGTGTGTGTGTGTGTGTGTGTGTGTGTGAGATTAAGTAAATAGGGCTATGAAAAATGTTCATACATTTGTATATATTATGTGCCCAAACACAAATTAAATACAGTGAAATTGTATTTATTTTGGCAAATATTATTAATCTTTCATTTATTTTTCAGCTAAATTACTTAAATTATTTTATGCATTTATTCTGTGCATTACTGAACTGACTAAATAAACAACAAAATGGACTTAAATTGCTAAAGCCACAGAAATGGAATAAAGCCACTGTGTAATAACCATCAAAACAGGATTAGGTTTAGGTGTGATTTCGTGGTTGTCCTGCAGGTGACTGCATGAGACTGTCGGCCTTGGCATTCAATCTAAAACGACTTTCAACCACTACTAAGGTTTTTGTTTTTTAAACAGTCCGTAATTCTAAAATAATTCATATGATCGTTTCTATAGTACGACTTAAGCCTACGATAATGTGCAACCACAGCCTTGCCTAGTATTGTTTAGCCGAAAATAAAATACAAATGCAACCTTATACATTTGAAATTCACTAGTTATGACATGCTTTACTGTAGCTATTTGTTTTGTTATAAAGACAAGTTACTGCAATTAATAGGCTAAAGCAAGTCAAATATAGGCATTTAGTTTTTATTAATTTGCTAAAGTAAATATAGGTTATTTCTCCTGGTAAGAAGGAACAAATTCAGATGTTGTTCGCATACCCATTAAACAAGCATAGCTTTTTTTTAACTCTTTAATTTTACCTCTTATTATCAGAATATGGAAGCACTGAGCGCTGATCTCGAATGCTGAAATGTAAATGCACGTATAAATTTAATGATACTTTTATATCAGCACTGTTAACAAGGGCAGCGAACTCTCTTGAGTCCATTCCCCGCATTATTATCAGCCATCAGCATTCGTTACACTCTTGCTCTGTTTAGGGTTATTTTTCTATCCAAACACTCTTTTAAGCAAGACAAGTGCTTCCACTGCAAATACAGAAATTACAGTGTACAAAACAAATTAATCAGCATTTTATTCAATATTGAAATACATGTCCTATTTGTTAATATATTTTTATTTAAATGAATAAAATGTAGATTTTGATTTTATATTAACAATCACCCCCGAGTCGATATTCTCTCTCTTTTTCCCGAAAGCTCTTCCCATTTCAATTACAAGGAAGTCACACTTGGATGTGAAATGTGACCCCACACCTCTAAATCCTCCCAGATCGCTTTGAACCCCTGTCCTCCTTCTGAACTGACCAAAATCGTTTGCATTATTCTGTTTCCTCGATGTCTTTTACATGGGATCGGAGAAGCATGTTTATTTATCGGTGTACCTAATGGACTGTAAAGTGTTTGCATGTTTTCAGATGCATCTGTGATATGCCTGTCTTTAAAGTGAAGAGGAAAAGCTATAAACTAACATTTATCCTCAGTGAGAAATGACTGAATCCTGAAGAATAACTTGATAAATCGTGTGTAGCCTATTTTAAGTAACTCCTTTTAAGATATAGGTCAGTTGAATACAATAAAAATAGGATGTAAACCACTTCAAATGTAAGAAAGTATATTCCACGTCGTTATCTTATCAATAGACAACCGTTTTCTAGCCGAACACTGAAATAAAAGCTACGATTATAAATGTAATAGCCCACAAACACACACTTGTTAGTCTTTACAACATGAACACAATCAGAAATAGGCTACTATTGAGCAGCAGCATGCACGTGCAATATAAATGATCATGCATTTCAGTTTTTATGACATGGTTTAGACTACATCACTTATGTCCAGGTGTCAAATGTTTTCATTTTATTTTTATATTTATTTTTATTTTTTTGGACAGCTCATAATTTTATGGCCGTGTGTTTTAGATGTTTTCATATCATAAAACTGATAGGAGACATCCTGAAATAATTTGGTAGGCTATATTAGTTTAATCTCTGTCCAGTTTCTTGAAAACTGGCTCATAGATTAAATGCTTTGAAAGTCCAGGTGAAATTATGGTCTTGGTCTTCCGTGCAGAAGACATGGATTCTTAAAATGCAGCCATTCTTACGTAATTTAACAACACATACTATATAGTATTTAATGTATTATAATATTTAATGTGCTACTATAAAATAATCATGTCTAATCTTTCATTTTGTCATGCGCCGATGGCTGTTCCATGTGTACAGTTCACAAAAATACATTTAAGTTTTATAGCATTCATTGTATTAATAATGTGATTGTATATAATCGGTCTTAAAATGCACATTTAAAACATGCACCCCGTAAAATCGAAAATTATCATATTACGGCCATGATCTTTGTCTTGTTCGCACTGTAGACACTGATAATCGAATGCGTGTGTCGGTGTGTGTAAACTAATACATGCTTATAACATTATGTATATAGATTGCAATAATAATGTTTTGATAAATGCATGCATCGTATCATAAAAATACAGTGACACTGTATTACGGCACGGTATTTAAGTCACAGTATATTTTACAGTTCATGTCATTAAATCATAAAATACATGTTTTGGGCTATTCTTATTTTCTATGTAAAATGAAATTAAAGCATGTCGCAAAACGGAAGGCCACATAAGAATTAAAATTCATGATAATTAGCTCCTGTCATGTTTCCAATAAAAAAGGCTTATGCAAAAATAGCATTCAACTAAACAACATAAATGTATAGCAAACACCAAATATATTGCAAAAACAAAAATAAGAGTAACTTGAACTTGAAATAAAATCGAACCATGATGGTGCGCACAAGGCATTTTGGGAATTCCCGTATGCAGCTAACATTTGTATTTCTGAAAATAATCAAAAAATAAAAATGAACAAAAGCCTATTTACCTTAAAAATAGCTGATGATTCTTTGTTAAATACAATAGGCTTATTTATATTTTATTCGCAAGTAATGAGCTAAATATTTCTTACAACAGTAAATGTATACATGTTGTCGTTTTAAATGTCATGCCATTTTTACACTTTCCTAACGTATTTAGAGTGCATGTAGACCTATACTAATATGTTTAGATTCGTGGACCTCTCTGAGTTGGAACATCACCAAGGCAGTTTCTATACCGTGGGAGGGTGATCAGCATGATCATAAAAGTGACGTCAATATCTCAACCTTTAGCAGCCACCGAGGCTGGAGGGTTCAGAGAATCTGGCCAGGTAGAGGAACCGTCAGGTTATAGGGAAACCTGGGTCTAAGGAGCCAAGATCAATTGTTTGGGTGCATATTATGCACTGGAGTCATCCGGCGGAAAAATGTACGTGAGTTATCTCTTGGAGAAGGACACCAGTATGTACTCGAATTCCGTAAGACACCCCAGCCTAAACCTGAACCCTCAGAATTTTGTCCCCGCACCTCCTCAATATCCAGACTTCACAGGATACCATCACGTCCCTGGAATTACCAACGACCCTCACCACAGCCAAACAGGAGCCTGGAATCCCGCGTACCCTCCTCCGCGAGAGGAATGGACACCTTACGGGCCGGGAACTGGAGCTTCGACCTCGAGCACTGGTCAGCTGGGCTTCAGTCCTCCAGAGTTTTCTTCTGTTCAAGCGCCAGGCCTTCTTCCATCCTCCTTAAACACATCAGTCGGTCAGCTTTCGCCCAACTCTCAGAGACGGAACCCCTACGACTGGATGCGTCGGAGCGCGCCGCCGTCAAACTCAGGTGCGTTTTTGAAATCTATAAATGAAATTATTATATTTTGAAAAATGCAATATAATGATTATTATAGAGACTATTAACTATCGTGATTGCAAAAAAGGGTAAATTATAAAAAAGGTAAAAATAAATAAATAAAATAAAAAAGGCCTGTTATGAACATGTAACGTGAAAACCACTGCTAAACTCGGTCCTGTAATGGTTTAGAAGCAAACTCTTCTGTATTCACTTGTTTGTCATGCTAATATAGTGATTTGTGTGACTTTCTTTGCTTTGATGTCACTCTTTGTTCTTTTCTATCCGGATGCAGAGAAGTTGCTGAATACACGGATGCGCATGTGCAATTAACATTTAGTAGCTAATAAAGCAGCAGAAAGGATGAACAACAAAAAAATGTATAGAAAATAAAAAATAAATAAAAACATTAATTATTTATAGGATTATGCCTTTTTTAGAAAACAACACAAAATGTAACAGGAAAAAAAAAAATCAAGAAGGCAATTCACAGGACTGGAGGAAATGTCTCCAAATGCCTGCTGTTAAAACTTCAATTCTTTGTGAAAACTGAACAAAAATATGAAAATAAAATTTAATGTTTACATGTACAGTTGGGGCTAATGTTTCCGACCAAGGAGATTTGGAATTATTGTAATTACTGCAAGTTCTAAAAAAAAATTCTGATATTTCAGCACATTGTTAATAAGGTATATATATATATATCTGTCAGCTCAGGATCCTCTCTATTATGACTGGAACAGGGGCAACAATTAACTCTCAATTCCTCCTCATATGTATGCCATGCCATGACAATCTCAGGCACGCTTAAGAAAAGTTAAAAATTTAGTTAGACCTATTTCTGTTCAAACACTTTATCCACCAAAAAAATGGATATACCATAAATTACAATCTTGAGGCAATTCCTCAAAACAGTTAACATCAGTTAACATACAACGTTTTCGGGGAAGTCGTGGCGTAATGGTTAAAGAGTTAGACTCGTACAACTCAAACCTACAGGTTGCGGGTTCGAGTCTCATGTCTAGCAGGAATTGTAGGTGAATGTACACTTGCTCTCTCCTCCCTCAATACCACGACTTAGGTGCACTTGAGCAAGGCACCAAACCTCAGCATAGGTGCCGCAGCAAAAATGGCTGTCCACTGCTCCGGGTGTGTGTTCACGGTGTGTGTGTTCACTGCTCTGTGTGTGCACTTAGGATGGGTTAAATGCAGAGCACAAACCCTGAGAATGGATAACCATACTTGGCAAAAAAATTAAGTAACCAGACGATCTTATTGAGAAGTCTGGAGCCAAGCCCAAATGATGTTATTAGCTCACTGCTACTATTATTTTAAAGTTCCAATCACTAAGATGTAGTTTATATAACACAATTAAATACCTGGCTTTTTAAATGGAGGATTGTGAGAGTCGCTAGGCCGGGTTAATGATACCCAGAGATTATGGCCTCTAGTGAGATTTTCAGTGAAGATGCTATGGTTGAGAAGCCTAATTATCTGGAGTTCCTCCCTCTGTGGCTGTTGCCCTAGACAGGCGCTGTCCTTCCCTTTGCCGTTCATGTTTTAATATTTAACTTGGTAGCCACTTAAGTCCACTCTTGCCGCTGACAGGGTAAACTAAGTTTGAAATATAGAGACATGATTCCAAAGACCTTTATAACATGGACATCTTGGTGTTTTATATATGTGTGCTCTTAACGATTGGCTTGATTAAGGGAGCAAACACTGTGTTCCCATAGTTACTTTTTAATAGAAAAGATAAACACAACGACATTAACAAAAAACTGTACTCTTTATTTCTATCACATTATAATTAATTATAGTCATATCTTTTTCTGTACGTTTAGTGAGTAAAAAAATACTTCAAATAAAAATGGAGAAAAGCCTTGAAAGGAACCAGATTTACACAGAATACATTTAGATTTATGCCAAGCAATTTGTTGCAAAATAAATAAAGTACACTAAAATAAAAATAAAATACTCATCAGAGCCTATACTGTGAAAAGGAAAGGGTCATGTAGATAAGGACTAATTCACAATTATTTGTTTAAAATTGACTTGACTTTTAATGAAAAATTAATTTGTTATGCCGTTTGTCATTTAGGGGGGAAGACCAGAACAAAAGACAAATACCGGGTAGTGTACACGGATCATCAGCGTCTGGAGTTGGAGAAAGAATTTCATTACAGCCGTTACATCACAATAAGAAGAAAGGCCGAACTGGCAACAACACTCGGTCTGTCAGAGAGACAGGTTAGCTGCTCTAATACAGTCTTCAGTCATCATGTTCTTAGACAACATATTCTTCACGTACACTCCTAAAAATAAATATTCCAATAGAGGGTTTGCAGTGATGCCACAGAAAAATCCCAAAGAACATTTCAGTTAAAAGCCATTCAGCCATTTTTTCCACAAAAAGAATCCTATGTTGAATGGAAAGGTTCCATGGATGTTATTCATGTACTCTTAAAAATAAAGGTTATTTTGGAATTTATTGTTCCATGAAGAACCTTTAAAATCCATGGAATCTTTTTAATGTACAAATGGTTCTTCATACTGTAAAAAGGTTCTTTATTGACATTTTTGGTTCCATGAAGAACCTTTAACATTCATGGCATACTTTTAAAAATAAAGGTTCCAAAATGCGTTCCCTAAAGGACCTTTCAAAAAACAATTCTTAGAAGAAGCATTTCATTCTCGAATAAAAAGGACATTTTAATCATCTTAAGAACATTTTCTTTTGTGAAGAACCTTGTGTTGAATGGAAAGGTTCCATGGATGTTATTCATGCACTCTTAAAAATAAAGGTTATTTTGGGAATTTATTGTTCCATGAAGAACCTTTAAAATCCATGGAATCTTTTTAATGTACAAATGGTTCTTCATACTGTAAAAAGGTTCTTTATTGACATTTTTGGTTCCATGAAGAACCTTTAACATTCATGGCATACTTTTAAAAATAAAGGTTCCAAAATGCGTTCCCTAAAGGACCTTTCAAAAAACAATTCTTAGAAGAAGCATTTCATTCTCGAATAAGAAGGACATTTTAATCATCTTAAGAACATTTTCTTTTGTGAAGAACCTTGTGTTGAATGGAAAGGTTCCATGGATGTTATTCATGCACTCTTAAAAATAAAGGTTCTTTTGGAATTTATTGTTCCATGAAGAACTTTTAAAATCCATGGAATCTTTTTAATGTACAAATGGTTCTTCATACTTTAAAAAGGTTCTTTATTGACATATTTGGTTCCTTGAGCCTTTATTATCCATGGTACACTTTTAAAAGAACCTTTTAGTGAAAAATTCTTAAAAGACGCATTTTATTCTTGAATGTGAAGAACATTTGAATAATCTTAAGAACCATTATAAAGAAAGTTTTGTGGAATGGAAAGTTTCCATGGTTGTTAAAGGTTCTTCACAGAACCAAAGATGCCAATAAAGTGCCTTTCTTTACATTTTTATTCCACAAAAAAAAATGCTTCTTTTAAGAACTGTTAACTGAAAGCTTCTTCTATGGCAACGCTGTAAAACCCTCCCATTGGGAACCTTTATTTTTAAGCGTGTAGAAGCTGATTGGGATCACTGGTGTGTAATGCAACAAATGCAACTTTTACTAGGAACAACCTTTTTTCAGTACTACTTATGGCATGTTGTTGGCAGGTGAAGATCTGGTTCCAGAACCGGCGTGCTAAAGAGAGGAAAGTCAATAAAAAGAAGATGCAACAGCCGCAGCCAGCATCCACAACCACACCAACCCCACCTGGTTCAGCTCTGCCAGGCAATGTTCCCATGGTCACAAGCAGCAGTGGTGGCCTGGTATCACCATCTATGCCAATGACTATCAAAGAAGAGTACTGAAGACGTGCAGACTTTGACTGGTAGCTGTTTTTATAAAGAGCCCTTTTACACACAGGGTACTTTCAAATCAACCCATCAATGAAAACACAACACGAATGTGACAACCGTGACAAAGACTGTGAAAAAATACGAATAAAAAGTAGTCAAGAACTTTTGAAAAGTAACATTTGAAGCACACATGAATCTGAAAGGTGTAATATTCCTCTGGTCGCGTCGGTTTCTTTACTCTAGTACTTTATTACTGCTGTTGTTTTGCTCATCACTGTAAACTTTAATATGTTTTGAGATTGTAAAAGTGAATTCAAATAACTGTATATTTCTAAAGTAATTTGTATGAATAAAATATATGTTTTAAAGAGATTCATTTCAGACTTGCCATCCATTTTCATATTTGTTTACTCGAGTCTTCCCACGGATATCAGAAACAGAGCTGTTTGTGTCCAGCATTGATTTGTCAGGTTTATTGAAGGTGTTTTCATATTCACTCGAGGAACACATTGAGGAAAATGTCAGATGGGTTTTATCTGCACTTCATTGAAATGGAGAAGAACTGCTAGCGTGCGAGTGAATAGACGGCACTCGAGCAGGAGCTGGTGCTGTTTGCACAGTGTAACGGCATCGCTGGATAACAGACGAGTGCATGCTGAGAAACTGTGAGCTATTTCATTATCAAGCACACTCTGGACTCTCTTATCAATGGTGTGACAGAGAAGCTCAGCTTGACGGGCAGAACATATCTCCTCTACGGCTTCGCCGCAACAGGACCTGTTTTATGACCGCGTTAACAAAGCCAGGGTGTGGCGTCCAAAGGCCGAGGCGAAAGGGACTGTTGAGCAAACAACATGCATCTGCCTGCGTACATGTCCATTCTCAGAGAGTGTCCATATGTCCATACTGAACCTTCATCTTCATCTTTGTGAACGGTATATTTAGGTTAGAGAAGATATTGTGATCGATATCTTTAGCTCTTTATGGCCACCACATGTTCATGCAGCAGATATAGAAATGATATTCTGTTAGACACAGATTGAATTGTTCAATCCTGAAACAATGGCACATTTGAGCTGTATAATTCATCTGTTTTGCAGTGTACATCATGTATGTATGTATGTATGTATACAACAACTATCACATTTTAATATCAAAAATTCAGTACTGGGATAACATCAAATCATGAACTTGAACTTTTGTTGCCTAATCCGAAATTATATTGACATATTGATTACATTAAATGATTCAAAAGTTACAAAACCAATATACTGTGAGTTCTCATATAAGTGAAATTTTTTCTTCTGATTATGAATAAGCCTGAGACAAACATAGTGGCATGCCATGTCTCTACAAAAGCATCCTAATGTGTTCTATTTAATAAAGAGGTTACATTGTATTGTTCCATTTTTCTTTATCGTTGCTCTATTTCTGGTAAGAGGAGAATTGCATAAACAAGCTTGCTGATAGCTGCCTCCGAGGCCATAAAGTTTATTGGGGGGCATGTTGTAAAAATATTCTCACCACAGTAACAAAAGCATGTCGGTAATGTTCTTCATGTCATTTTATATGAAGTACAAAGAGAACATTTTACTAGGAAGCCTAAATATGAATTATAATTTCTTCATGTATTTAAAGCTGACTGTGTCTCACTTATTCAGATTCAGAAGAAGAACCCTGTGGTAAATTAAAAAGGCAATGCCGTCACAGAAAATTGGTGAATTACTGATTACTAGAGATTTTCATGCAGTCCTACTTTCATTGCCCCACCCCCCCATCTAAAAAAAATATTATTTCATGTCTGCTATTTAAAAATAAAAAAGATAGATTTTTAATTAGGGCAAATAGTTTAAAGCAAAGTATACCCAATCGTCATTTAAAACACTAAACAAACTCATTACCTGTCTAGTCTATCTATTACTTATACAGCTGGTTGTTTACGAGGCTATTGTATCATAAACGTCCAATTACAATAGTTATACCCACTAATAATCTCTATAATGGCGAGAATAATTCTACATAAACACTGGAGCTGTAAAGCAATGATTCTAGAGACTCTCTATAAATAGCAGATATGGTTAAGTGCCTATGACACCTTTTCATTGAACCCAGCGGAATTTACTCACATACTCCACCAAATACCTGTGCTGGCCATGTTTTTATCAATTCTTATTATTATTAAACTAAAACCTATACATACATGTGTAACAGGTGTTCATTTTATTGGTAACAGTTATGTTTATATATATATATTACATAATATTTTTAAGATGAACAACAATTTGTTGGAAAACACTGTGGACAGTCTTCTTAGATATTTTTGAGAATTATTTTTTAACAAATAGAAGTGCAATAAAATAAATCAGGCCAAATAGCTATCAATTTGGCCTGATTTATTAATCAGAGGGAGCATGACATACATTATTAAATTGCATCATTGTGGCATACAGTATCTTGATATCAAATACCAGATATTTGATAGTGTGAGTTCATTTTCTTGGTTCGCTTTGAAGGCCTCATCCCTCACCTTCATAATCAACCTTTGCCTTTGTTGATAATTTCGAGCATTTCAACATGACAATGTATTGATGTCAACACAAGTTCATGTTTGGCAATCCAAGATAGATGTGCAAGAAACAATCCTCAGTTCCTGAGATGTGAAGTGTGAATGATTAACCCACACAGAATGCTCAGTAAACTTTAGCATCAATAAAACAGCAATATGATTTCAACTGTCATTCTGAGCATAATTTTCACAGGACTACTGTAAAGTTTTGGTTTTAATCTTTAATCACATTTAAAAAAGTAGTAGCAACTGCAATACTACAAGCTCAAATTAGAAATGTAGTTAAAGGGTTGCAGGTCATGCCATATAGCCTAAGAAAAGACTATAACTGCTCTATATTCATTTTCAGGTGCAGTAAATTGACTTATGCGTCGAATGTTTCCTGTGTCAAAGTTCAAATGTCAACAAGCTGAACATCCAAGACCTGGGCCTCATGAATTACTGTGTTATCTAGATTTAATTTGATTTAGACTCAATCCTTCCTTCTTCAAAACTAATCTCAGAGCTGTTGTCATAGCAACAATCCAGGTCTGTACATTTAAACCTGAATGAGATCAGATTACAGCTTTTTAAATAATAATAATAATAATAATTTACCATTATTTTAATATAGTAATACTGTGTATAAATTAATAATGTCAAATAAAATTGTCAGCCAATTCAATGAAAATTAAAGAAATTCAAAATAATATATATTATTAAAAAATATATACATATTATATATATAATATATTTAATAATATATATTAAGAATATAATATAATATAATAATAATATATTAAATAAATTATTATATAAAATATATATATATATATATATATATATATATATACTGTATATATATATATATATATATATATATATTTTTTTTTTTATAATAATTTATTTAATAATAATAATATTGATTGATTGATTGATTTAACTTTATTATCCAGCAATGTCAAAATTCTCCTTTGGCTTCTCATAGAAAAACACAAACAAAAAGAAAAAAAACACTGAAGATAAAAACAATAATCATATTCATCCAACGACTGAACACACACACACACACACAAAGTAGCCTACTTATTCTCACATTAGAGCAGCTGTTCGATTAGTCATTCATGTGCTTTATACAGCACAGGAGATACAAAGAACAAAGTAAAGAGTGATGATGCGCCGTTAGAAAAGTGTTCCTGATCCTTTCTAAATGTAATTGTTTTTTGCTGTTTCCAAGCAAGGGATGATCGTGGGCTTTAAAGTACTATATGACCTCACGATGCATGTAAATATAAACAAATTACAGTCTCTTGTCAATAAAATAAAAATGTAAAGACTGTATAAAATAATAATAATAGAAATAAAATATTTGTGAATACTAAAACAAACAGCTAGGCTTAGCCTACATGTTTATTAGGCTATGTCTTCTTATCCTTGTGTATTTTGGTCGCTTGATTTAACCAGAGCCAGAGATGAATTGCTATCACGATCAGATGATGTCATCAGATGCATTAAGTATAGATATAAAGAGCACGGAACTGCACGAATACATTTTTTTCTTAAAAAAAGAGAGAGTCGGGATGTCCTGTTGCTCTCATGCTCGTGCATGCTTATTAATGCACTAATACCTAATTACAAACACTTTTAGGTAGCCTATAATTAACTTCATTTCATTAGGAGAGTGGGAACTTTAAACACAGTAAGGTAGTTTCGTCAGTAACACATTTGACCATTTGAGGATCTAAGGTAAGACTGATCTCTGGGATGAAATGGAATAACACACAGCACTGAAAGCGGAATGGTTTGCAGTGCTGCAAGCTCTTCAGTAATTCTGCATGCAAAAACCATAGTGTGATTGCAGATTTCCGTATAACACAAGACATAAAGCTCTGACCTGCACAGAGCCAAAAGCCACGTGACCAAAAAAGACCACACTTCAAAAAAACGCACATTTCAAAGCTATAGTGCAGGTGGATGGGAACTAGTAAGTTTCATTCATCTATTAGTGGCTTAGCACTGAAGGGCCACTATTTGATGTCCTCTTCTTATTTGAGGCAGAGACCTGTTGGTTTAGTCAGTGCATAAACACCTTTTCTCTTAGCTTTTTCTTAACTTTTTCTCAAAAAAAAGTCAATAGCAACTGTTTTCATGTAGCGAATCCACATATTTGTATTATCACCATTTCTTTTTTTTGTGACCATCACCCTCGTTCCCTGAGGTATAGGCTACCTGAGCAGTTTGAGGACAGCAATATCCAGAGGAAACCTGATAAGCATCACTTTGACATGATTTGAAGGTACGAGTAATGTTTGTACCAATTCAACAAGTGTTAGCTAATATACCAGATAAAGGAAAATGCATTGACAATGCTTCACAAGATTGTCCCGTGACATTAAAAACCTCGAAACAGAGACATCCATCATCCTCATCTTCTCTCTTAGCTACGTGAAGACAACACAGAACACAAAATTAAGATTAAACCTATAAAAAATATATTTAAAAAATGAATATTGAATTTATTACATGAAGATTCAGAAATATAACAGTATCTGATTGACTGAGAGGCCTGTTAGGAATGATTCGATTCTACCAATATGAGCACTGGGACTTTCAACAGTTTGTATCACTTCATGGCAGGCTACATTGTAATGCCAGTAGTGAATTAGTGATTAATTCAACCAATTTACTCAAAAAATTGATTCATTCAGGAACGAAACTAAGTGTTATTTGAACTTTCCTCACCACCTTACGAGGCTCAACTGACGAGGATCGTGTTGGAAAGGTAACACAGAAACTGACGCTTGACTTGCATTGCCCAGCGCTGACGCCAGTTCCTGTATGTGTTAAATCCCATTAACAGCTGAAGAATAATACGACAAAGATACGACTTTCCTCAAAGAACATGGCAAACTTTTAACAAATTTATGGCATTACACGGAGAATGAAACAGACCCAGGTAATCGTATACTGTAAGGCAGGGGTGTCAAAAGAGTTTTGTACCAACCCTGCTCCAACACACAAACTATGCAGTTTTCAATTAAGACTGAAGGACTTGATTAGTGTGAAGTGAAGTGAAGTGACATTCAGCCAAGTATAGTGACCCATACTCGGAATTCGTGCTCTGCATTTAACCCATCCAACGTGCACACACACAGCAGTGACCACACACACACCGTGAACACACACCCGGAGCAGTGGGCAGCGCCCGGGGAGCAGTTGGGGGTTCGGTGCATTGCTCAAGGGCACCTCAGTCGTGGTATTGAGGGTGGAGAGAGCACTGGACATTCACTCCCCCCACCTACAATCCCTGCCGGCCCGAGACTCGAACCCGCAACCTTCGGATTACAAGTCCGACTCTCTAACCATTAGGCCACGACTTCCCCTGGATCAGGTGTGTTTAATTAGGGTTGCATCTAAACTCGACAGGGCTTTGACTGCTGATTGGCTCACGAGGCTATCAGTCATCATTAAGCGATGTGACGCCGACCTATCCACTGCCAGTAAAGTTTCCTCTGGCAGATAAAAGGACGCTTTTGATCCCTGTTTTTGCTGTCATTTACTTGGTTTTTGACTTGCTTTATTTGTTATTCACTTATGCCAAAATCCTTTGTGTTTTATTCTGACATTCTTGATCTCTATAAACTTTTGATTTGCCGTTTCGTTTGGTTATTTTGTTACTTTGTTACTTGGATGGCATTGCTTTTTGATCTTTGATGAGCTTACGTACTATGACGTTTACTCTTTACTCAAGAGGAAGGTGGATAGGGAAGATGTCGTGCGACTTCCATTGTGCAACATTTAGGTAACTCTGTGTATAGAAACCCCAGGTAAGAGGTGAACGCCACCCACTGTATGTTTTATTAGTTGAGAGTAGGGAAGTATACAGCACTTGGCACTGAAGATTTATTTTCTTTTTCTTCCTTTAGTTAGGTTAGAGGTTTAAATAAGGTAGAATTGGTTTTTGTTTCTTTCTTTCTTTTGGCATCACTAGTGTCCCCTTTCTCTTGGGTTGATTTGCTTAGTTTTTTTTTGTTCATTCTATTTTTTTTTTTAATTGTAAATTTGTACGTATTGGTTGTCTCTTTAATAACTTCTACTTTTGTAAATATACTTTATAGTTAAATCAATTCTTTTCCGTTTGTATAATAAATCACTTTCGTTGGCAGTTTGTGTCCTTGGATTGTTTCTTGCCGCCTCCTATCATTTGACAGATTTTGCCATAATCTAAATGTTACTCCTTTTTCCCCTAGACAAATTATTATTATTATTCTGTCTTAAGAGCATCTGGGCACCAGAGACCGTAAATCACAGAGGTCCCAAATTTGGAGGGATGGCTATAACTACTGTGAATCACAAATGATAGCTGTAATTTTAATGTTATCCACTACAGGGAGCCACAGGATACTAGGAGGCAAAGTTGAAATTTGACACCAGCACAACCATATCTACAGCATGGATTGCTTCAAATGTGGTAATTTTGATCATGCTTCTGTTTTCATCTAATATACTAAAATGTTATCTCTACTAGTTAGTCATATATTTATTACTGAGTCTGAAGAGTAAATTTCAAGGCAGCACAGTGTTGTGAGAAATTAGGTATGATCACACAAATGGCATTAATATCAAATATGTATATAACTGCTTAATATAGTGCATAATGAAAAAAACTGGACACTTGATAAACTGTTAATAAATAATAATAATCAAATGAAAATAACAAATATTTGAACTATACACTTGTATGTTGTCTGCAATATGTTTGTACTTCTGTACTGGAAGCTCCTAACAAGACAAATTGCTTGTGTGTGTAAACACACTTGGCAATAAAGCTCTTTCTGATTCTGATTACATAGTTACCTTAAAAATCATTGTGAATACAAAAACAGTAAGAGCGCCAACAGTAACAGTATTTATTGTCATTATATTATTATATTTCCTACAGTGATTGTGTAGGAATTGTAATCAGGCACTAAAGATCGCTTGGGTTCCTAATGGATAGCAATTTTGAAGGATAAGAAATTTCTGTACAGATCCTATAACAGAAACTTTAATATTTATGAAGCTGCATGTATGCACATGAAATGATCCAGGTTTTCTTGTAAACGCTCTCTGATAATGTTGTCTAGTCAGACATTGATGTCTAGTCATCCCACATATGCAGACAACAGATCCCTAAATGCGCCAAAAATGCATGCAACAACTCCACACATGCTTAATTCACAAATCTACGCACCAGATGAATGCACTTTTTTGCTCACAACAGTACAATCCAAAAATTTTAAAATGTGTAATTCAGTGCACAAATAAATGCACCATGTGTTATTGAGTCAAAATTTGCTAAGGTGTAATTAAACGTAACAAATGAAAAAAATATTTTTTTATTTAAGGTACAAGTCAAGTTTTTTCAACATTTTATCAAACTGATAATTGCATTAATCTTTTAAACAACTGAGAAGATGGTGATTACATTTTACATTTTATAAAAATCACGTTTCAAGTTCAGTAATATATATTACATCAGCATATGAGAGTCAAATTGGACTACAGGGACTCATCTCAAGAACAGTCGTTTAACAGTTCATCTATTGCCAAAATTAAGAAAAAAATAGAAGAATAGAAAATTATTGAAAATGTTTAATTTAGGAATATCAGAATGTGTAGTCTGTGCATAAAAACAGTGGGTAACACTTTATTTTGATAGGCCACTTTAGACAATCTACTAACAGTAAGTAACTTTGCAACTCCATGTCAACTAGCAGTCATTAGAGTATTAGTAGACTGTCTGCTTAATATCACCTAACACTTTATTTTGATGGGTCCACAACATACAACATACTGACTATGAGAAACTTTACACAAGTATATGTCAGCTTATTCTACTAACTATAAACCTACCCTACTGAGAGTTAGTAGACATGTAGTTGAAAATTAACCCTTGTGCAAACCTTTGGACATTTTTGTACATTTTAGTTTAGTTTTTTTTTTTTAATATAATTTTGCTGTGTTATTGCCAGCTGCATAAATTTCGGCACAGGTGTGTATTTTTATTGGAATCTTACTGTTTCACCCCCATTTCCTTTAATAAATCTATTTTGCACTAGGTCCAAAAAATAGTTCCTCTCAGTACCTTTTGGACAAAAATGGCAAGTTGGCAAGGCTTCAAAATTTTTCACAAATCCAACCACTGTGTTCACCAGCAGAGTTTTGCTGGCATCTACTGGGAAAATTTGGTACTGCGCCCAAACAAAATTTTACTGAAAGCTAATTTTTTGAGATATCAACCGAGAAATCGCAGAGAAAATACGTCATTCACGTCTTCGTCTGAAGCTTGCGTCCGAAGCATGCCACCAAGCCTAGAGGACGCAGTGTCTCGTTCCCTACTCAGGGAACCATGGTTACATATGTAACCTGAGACGTTCCCTTTCGAGGGAACTTCGACCTGCGTCCTCTAGGGGTCGCTATGGGGAACGTAATACCCACGCCACCATGCTGAGAGGAGTGCAAGCCAAGCACAAAAATGTAAGCACTAAGTACCAACTCTACCGGGCTAAGGGAGTTGCCCCTAGGACTGTTAGAGGGCTGTCAGTGACATTATCCCCTACGGCCAAAGACCCGAGCTGCACACCTAAAAAACTTACCTGTTAAGGGCCGGGACTCCCGGACCCAGGGTAGAGCTTGAAGGCTTAGAATCATAAGAAAAGATTCCTTTAAGGGGATACGGCCAAGTGCCTAGGATAGTAGCTAGGTCCTGGCCTGTCACCCAGGGGCTACTGCTTACTCTGCACGAGCTCGCTGAGGGAACTGCCTCAACAGACCCTTGGTAATAACCCACTGTTCAAGCCCAGAAATATTGGGAGAAATAGGTAGAGTGGGGCCCAAGGCGAAACCGGGGCCTAACCAACCCAAAGAAAGGGCACGAAGCCGCAGCGCGTAACCCATACCGTACAGGATTTTAGAAAGAACGCAAAACACTTGATGTGCGATCTTACCACAATGAGGCTTTCAGAAAGTGCACAGAGACTTAGCGTGCGCACTTGCCATAACATGGATTTGTAAACACCGTTCTAGGGAGCAAAGCAAGCAACTTAACAGGGAGGCAGTGAGAGGCCTAACAACCTGAAGTTACTGACTCACAGAGCTCTGGGGAGTGGAGAACTCAACTCTCAGTATGAGAGGGAACTCAGACACTCAGGGAGGGTTAGCATGCTCGTAAGAGACCCTCGGAGTGAGAGGAGCACTGCCGAACACACCATGAGATCAGCCTTAGGGGAAGGGCGGAGAAAGGGCCTAACCCATTGGCATGACTCCACAGTGGATCCCACAGAGAATAAAATCCAATTCTCAGGATGAGAGAGAAACTCAGATGCTCAGAAGGGAGCAGCATGCTCATAGGTGACCCTCTAAGTGAGGGGAGCACTGCTAGCTCGACCAACAAGGAGAGTAACCTAACAGGGAGGCAAAAGAGGCCTAGCAACCTGAGGCTACTGAATGACAGCGCTCTGTGGAGCGGAGAACTCAACTCTCAGTATGAGAGGGAACTCAGACGCTCCGAAGGGAGTGGCATGCTCATAGGCGACCCTGTATAGTGAGGGGAGCAATGCTAGCTCGAGCAATAAGGAGAGCAACCTAACGGGGAGGCATAGAGAGGCCTAACAAACTGAGGCTGCTGAATGACAGAGCTCTGGAGAGTGGAGAAGCCAACTCTCAGCATGAGAGGGAACTCAAACGCTCAGAAGAGAGTGGCATGCTCATAGGTGACCTTCTATAGTGAGGGGAGCAATGCTAGCTCGACCAACAAGGAGAGCAACCTAACAGGGAGGCAAAGAGGGGCCTAACAACCTGAGGCCGCTGAATCACAGAGCTCCGGGGAGCGGAGAACCTAACTCTCAGCATGAGAGAGAACTCAGACGCTCAGAAGGGAGCGGCATGCTCATAGGTAAATCTCTATGGTGAGGGGAGCAATGCTAGCTCGACCAGAAGGCAGTGCCAGCATAAAAGGACAGTTCAGCAGCACCCAAAGGGAGACTGTCATCTGTTAGTAGGCGAACGTAGTCCTACGCTCTCCATCTTGATACAGAGCATAAACCAATGGGTTAGCCTTTTTTTTTTTTCGGAATCAAGCGAGAACGGAGCCACCACCGTGAATGTGTCGCTATTCCAGCGAGAGGCGAACACACTCATGCAGACACGGGTATTACCAATTTGGGTAAAAAGTGAAGCACTCACCTTCCCTCTCAGTATGCATCAGACGCGAATGCATCACGATGAGCACAGGTAGTCTCCTCGTGAGTCAAGCACGCACAATTCATGCCTATTCCTCACGAGAAATAAGCTTTTTTTTTTTTTAACGAGCGCATTCAACTTCCTCGAGAGCTGAACGCACTTGCTCTTCACCACACACACACACACCCCGCGAGCTATGTGAAACTGCGGGTATCAGAAGCCTCCGTGCGAGAGAACATGCACTCCTAGTCGTGCTTAGCTTCTGCTAACATAAACAAACATTCAGAGAAGACGAAGAAGAGAGTGACGTATTTTCTCGGTGCCCCTTTATACTGTGGCTGCGCCGGTATTGACGTCATAGGCTGTCGCCGGCCAATGATATTGTCGTGATTAGATATATGCTTCAAGACACCGGTCACGCCGAGGCGTTCCCCATAGCAACCCCTAGAGGACGCAGTTCAAAGTTCCCTCGAAAGGGAACTACAAAATAAAGTATTAATCATAAAATGGATGCAACATGGCAACTTAGAATGCCAGTGCACGTCAGACCATTTGCTATGATGAGGCTTGGCTGTAAGTGATTGGTCATCATGGAAACGACAATATATGTCAAGTTGATACATATAGTTAACAAATTAACCTTAACCTGTTTACCTTTTTTTTCTTGTAAAAATCAGCTTGTTGAGAGTGAAGGGGGCTTGATATATGGGCTTTTTTTTCATCAGGCAAATGGGAGAAATTTCTCACTTTCAGGTGTCTTTGGATAAAAGCATCTGCTAAATGAATGAATGTCTGAAATAGTAGTCAATAAAAGTAACACCAGAAATAACTAGATAAAAAAGTTCGTCAAGACAAACTTTAGGTTGGCTTGAGAAAGCCTAGCCTTAAAGTTTAAAAGTTTAAAAGCAGTTGTAAAAGCTTGAAGTTTGAAAATTTAGATGGATGGATTACATAGATATTGTTGCTAGCATGTTTTTAGCATGATTAGCAAGTCACTAGCAAGATACTAGCATGTCACTAGCATGATTAGCATGTTGCTAGCATGATAAACAAGTGACTAACATGTTGTTAGCATGACTAGCAAGTGACTAGCATGTTGCTAGCATGATTAGCATGTTGCTAGCATGATTTGCAAGCTTCTAGCATATTGTTAGTATGTTTCTAGCATGATTAGCATGTCGCTAGGATAGATAGATAGATAGATAGATAGATAGATAGATAGATAGATAGATAGATAGATTAGAAATAAGCATGTTATATGCATATACAGGTTGGTAGCATGATTAGCAAGTGACTAGCATGTTGCTAGCATGTTTCTAGCATGATTAACAAGTGACTAGCATGTTGTTAGTATGACTAGCAAGTGACTAGCATGTCGCTGGCATGGTTCTAGCATGATTAGCAAGTCACTAGCATGTTGCTAGCATGTTTCTAGCATGATTAGCAAGTTACTAGCATGTCACTAGCATGTTTCTCTCTTTCTCAAGCCAACCTAATAATGCCCTAATCATATGTAACTAATGAAATCACAGTAATCATATAAGATAATAATGTATATCTACATTTTGTTAAAATAAACAATGAATAATTCCTAGTTAATCTATGAATAATGTCAACATGTTTGTGTGAGTTTATGCGGAGGCAGGGATTTCTAATTTGAGAAGAGGCAGTAGAGGCGGAGATTTTTAATTTTTTAATTGAGAGGAGGGTCTACATGTTGTGGATTGCAAAACAGTGGATACAACAGTGGGTGTTTTGATATAACATTATATTAATTCAGTAACTATACGTTCCCTATTTTAATATGCTGGTAGGAAAGTCACCCTCTACTGTCAGAAATGAGTAAGGCATCCCATTTGACCAGAAACTGGGATAAAATGTATCCCTTCGAGGTATAAAAAAAAGAATGTGAAGAATGTGCATATCAAAAGCCATAGAGTAAAGATGTCCAGAGCTTATTATCGTTATCGACATAACTTTTATCCGATCTCAATATAACGTCTTATCACCCAGCCCTATTCTCAGATCAGTCGGGACTCTCATAGATGCCATTGGTCCCTAACCTGCCCCTAATGAGCCCGTAATGCCCATGAGCCACTTTGGGTAAATTGTGCATTGGTTCTTTTCTATTATTTCCTCTATAGATAAAGAAAAAGACAGACATCATTAAATCCACATGCAAGGGAATTTCTACTAATTGCAATAGTCAATAACAGGCCATCCCAATATGTAAAAACCTACGCTGCAATGCTTGCGTTTGAATGAAAGGACTTCGACTGAATGCGAATATAAAGAAGTACTGTAGGATTCGTTTCATCCGAGAGCATTTAAAATAGCTATTTTGGCCATCTCTTCATACAGTATATGCAGACTGCTGTGAAGTAACAGTGTGATGCACACTGAAGGTGTGTGGGTGTGTTTTACTGTCTGCATGGCTTCATGTGTGTGAGCATGTGAGGAGAGGAGGAGGATGTGGGTGCCATGGTAACAAGGGCTGTGTATGGAGGACAGCAGCCAGTCGCAGGCAGCCACAGAAAGATCTATCCTTTTTTCCTCATTCCACTTCCACTTTTCCGATATAGAAAACGATCTCCAGACCAGGCGTTTGATCGCGCTCCTGTCCCTCCTGCCTGACGCTTCAAACGCTTCACCTCACAACACTCTCATCAGACGCAGGAAACGCACACACTTCCAGGATGGCAACCATCACCTGCACGCGCTTCACAGAGGAATTCCAGCTGTTTGAGGAACTGGGAAAGTAAGTTCTAATCGCTGCATTTCTTTAAACCGATGTGAAGGTATGTTTGAGCTGCACAATGGCCCGAGATGTTATTTTCATTCCAATGCAATGCTTTTGTAACATATCATGTTAAGAGCGTTAGAACTGTCATACAGCTTGTCCATTAAAGAATAAGGACAACGTAGCTGCAAAATATCCCCAATAGATAGAGCTGCAAATCCACTATGAGTTTCATCTGAAACTGGTTGTGAGGCAAATCTAGTAGGGTTTGGTTTGAATGTAGCAAAATATGAAATCACTGGAATCAGAATGTGTAGAAATGATCAGTATGTATTAACTTGAGACGGCACATAACGCAACTACTTGCATTACATAACAAGCAGACACTGGGTGGAGGAGATACACAGAGGAAATGACTTAAAAGTTCAGCGGCGAGATCTGAAGAGTGATTCCAACATTATGCCATTAACAGTGCATTAAAACAATCTCATGCTTTCAGAGAGAGAGAGAGAAAAAAAATATCACAATGTGGAGTATTAGCACAAACATACAGTTGTAATTTAAATATAGTCGTAGTTTAGACTGCAGTCAACAACCCCAATGGATTTAGTCAAATTCTCGATCTGTAAGAGGATACATTATGTGTGTGTGTGTGTGTGTGTGTATATCTCAAGACACCTCACAGTACAATACAATGAAACGAGCCAGCTTATAATTACAAATAATTATGTTCATAAATGTTACACACTTAAATTCAGATACCTGTACGTTGATGCATATAGTGCCAGTAACAATGCTGTGAATTGTTGAGGCAGAAGTACAAAAAAATCTGCTTGCTTCCCTCTTTCCATCCACCCACTCTGTACTACAGCATTTGTTCCTGAGCGAGTGCACTGTATACTTGTTTTCTTGATTTGAGAGCATGTAACACCTCTACAGAGATGGGTCTTCAACTCCATCTGGCCTTGTGCCCACTGCTCTACTCCCACACACACCCTCAAACTGAACACACACACACACACACACACACACACGCATGTCTTTTTCTGTGGGCAGTCAAACCTCTTACATAATTGCATTTGTGGGTGGCAATTCAATTCAGACATTGAAATATTGCATAATCCAATCTATTACTGCCTGCCTAGCAGGTAAATCTGCATCTTTTTCTTGAAGTTTACATTCACAGTGCACTAAATGTTCAACATACAGACCTTGCTTCCATGTTCTTCTGATTTTTAGGGGAGCCTTTTCTGTGGTGCGTAGATGTCTGAAAGTTCTGTCAGGGCAAGAGTATGCTGCAAAGATCATCAACACAAAGAAGCTGTCTACGCGGGGTAGGTGCTCAGATCAGTCCAACAAACAGTTCAAATGCTATAATAATGCCATCAAGGTTGGGAATTTTAAAACATCAGCAGTGGACTCAATTTATAGTTGATTTATTGTCAGTCTATCTGTAGTCAATATTAAGGCCCCATTTACAAAACTGATGACTTTTATTTGTTTTGTAGGCTCATGTCATATCTCATGTGAGACGTTAATTACCTCATTAATTAGTCATTAATATGTCTGTAAAGAACAAAAATGTTACTTTTGAGGACCAAGTCAAACATCATTTTTATTTTTTAACAATCACTTGTTTTCATTTGTGACAAATACGTGGGCACTTTTAGATTTGACATTCGCTAATGGTGACTAGTGAATGCTGTGTTGAGGTTAAGAGCGAATTCAGTATTAAAACCCCTAAGTGCCCAAATACAGCCGTTGTGCCGTTATTAACATCTGACATGTTAGATTATATAAGTAGGAATTGTCAGAGAAGAGGCAGAATTTTCTCATTTTTGGTCAGTTTAATCGTAGTTAATGTTAAAAATGTGTTGTTTTTGCAATGTGGGTATAAATGCTGTTTCATTTCTTATTGTTATTGGAAAATAAGTTGAAATAACTGAACTGGAGGGTTCGTATGAAAAGATATATATATATAACTTGATTATGATGGACTGAAGATCCTGAAGTACTATGTATGCATTTGTAATTTTTTTTTAAAGAAATTTCCTTACAAATGGTGATTGTTGTATGATTGTCATAGCTGAAAAAGGAAGGTTTTTTTTCCTGGAAGCTGATATTGTAAAAGCTGAAAGTCAAGTAGAGCAGTAGGAGGCAGTGATATAGCCTGAAGGCAGCCGCACACCTCCTACACCGTGTTGCCAGGCACACATCATGTTATATGCTTCAAATAGTAGCTACTGTACTTGCATTGTTGTTTTAATGGGTTTTTAAACAATGCAGTGTGCATGCGATCCATCATTGCAGCTAACAGTTTTTCTGTCAGTCTGTTAACAGCCAACCAGTTCAATCACATTATGTGTTTTTTTTATTGCTTCATAATAGTAATGCATATTCTGAGAACATAAATTTCTATTCTATTCTATTCTATTCTATTCTATTCTATTCTATTCTATTCTATTCTATTCTATTCTTTATTTTAATAGACCAGTTTCTGTCTGTGTGTGTGTGTGTGTGTGTGTGTGTGTGTGTGTGTGTGTGTGTTGGAAAACAGAGGTAGTAACATTTGGTGAGAAAATAATGTGAGATTTCCAGAAGAAGAAATGACAAACCATTCTTCTTCTTTTTTTCTGTTCAGTACACGGCCAAAAATGTTGGCATCCTTGCACAATTGCTTCCAAAAAACTGTTGAATTTAAAACATTTGTTATCCATATATGTATATATATCCATATATCCATATATAAGTGTGCAGTTGAACAAAAAATAAATAAATTAACAAATTCCACAGAGAAATCCTAAAATGGCCTGGTCAATATTACTGACATCTTCTAGAGGTAGTTAAAAATAATTTGATTTATTTTATTTTATATTTTACTTTGCAATTGAATTTTCTTGTGGCGAGATGAAAGTGCCTGCAGTATAATAATCATGCATTCAACCAGTCTGAATAGAGAAAATGACTCATTCTCCTGTTTGTGTTACTGTGTACCGCAATGAGTATGAACAAAAGAAAGAAAACCAGAGAACTATCTGAGGTCATGCTTAAGATTATAGCAAACCACGGACAAGGCTACAAGTGCAGCTCCAGAGATCTCGATATTCCTCTTTCCACCATACTTCATGTTAGATGTGTAGGGCTCATGGCATTGTAGCCAACGGCACTGGACATAGCCGCATAAGAAGACTTGATAGAAGATCGCAGTGAGGGACTATTCAAATGGTAGAGAAAGCACTTCTGTCAGCTGCCACCAGATGAAGATGACCTTCAGACACAAGGTATGACAAGTTTCTTGCACCAGCACACTCACCCAGCAACTTGCATCATCTGTCAAAAACTCAAAGAAAGGGAGTTATGTGGTAAGAGAAATCCCGAGACCCCATCGACTGACATAAGAAAGCCCAATTGCAATTTGCCAGAACATGCCAACATACTTATGGAAGAATGTACAGAGGGCAGATGGATAAACCATACCATCTCTATATTTACAGTAAACTAAATTAAGCCTTCTAACAAAAGAACACCTTCTCTACAGTCAAACATGGAGGTGGTTCAGTGATGTTTTGTGGTTGCTTTGTTGCCTTTGCCACTGGGTGCCTTCAACGTGTGCAGGGCTTGAATTTTTGTGCAAGATTTCTGCGGGAATATCTACACATTTCTGCAGGTCCTGCACTCATATCGTGGGAAATTTCCACAAGCCTTTTGGCTTGAAAGATGATCAGGACAGATGATGGAATGTATCATTTACACGTGTTTTTAAGCCTTACCAATTTTAACATTCAAGCGCAAGAAGTCATTACAGGAAATACAGTATTGGCGCGCTCTCTGGGAGACGCGCTCACACCCAAAACTGTACAATTACTTTTTGCACCTATTTGCACGTAAACGGACAAATACATATAAAAATGACCATCTTGGCGAGTATTCACGTAAACACAGTCTTTTATATATAAGGTGAATGTTGAGAAACAAAACGCACAAGTAACACTATAAGATCTGTGCACAAAGTATTAGAGACAGCAACCTAAATAAATTCTGGACTGTTCTGCAGTGGCCAACAATGAGTCTATATCTAAATCACATTGAAAGCTAGTGGAGAGGCCCGAAAACTGCAGTTATGGGAAGGCACCAATCTAATATGGGAAAACTTGATTTGCACAAGAAGAGTGGGCTAAATCTTCAGTACAGAGGTACAGAAAGCTCGTTGATGGTTTTTGGAAGTGCTTGATTATATATTGCTGATCTATCAGATATTAAGTCTAAGGTGTCAATAATTTTGCCATTTTGTATTTTGAATCAAAAACAAAGGTCCTGTAATACTGACAGTGAAATAAAAGTTGGAGAGCAAATATTTTGTATTTTTAGGTAAAAATGTGGGTTAATGGGGAAAAAGTGCAAGGGTGCCAATATTTTTGGACACAACAGGATGAGTAAAATTTTGACTTAAATCACAGATTTCACACAAAGACATGTAGGCAATGAAATTCTGACCAAGATAAGTGTCAATTATGAGGCAAAATATGGTCAACATAAAGTATTTGGTTGGCTGAAAGTGTTGGATTACTAACTGGATATCATGGGGAAGCCTGGACAGTTGCTGCAGTGGTTAGTGAAGGTAAACCAATCCTCGAAGTTGCCTGCCAGGGATTTTATGACAAGTTAAGATGTAACTCTACCTCTCTCACGTACCCTATCAAATCAATACTGTAAAACTTATTCATACACTCTAGCAATTTTAGCATAGACTGTCAAAAATGATTTATGACTACGTTCGTCATGCAGTTTGTTCAGATCTGTTCTCTCTATAAAACAATTATTGAATGTATTGAACATTTTGATTTTGTGTTAACACTTTAGGGGCCAATTCTCACAAGTAAAAAGTTTCTTATTAGCATGCCTATTATTAACATATTTGGCTGTTTATTAGTACTTATAAAACACATATTCTGCATGACTATATTCTACATCCCTAATCCTACCCCATACCTAAATTTAACAACTACCTTACTAACTATTAATAAGCAGCAAATTAGAAGTTTATTGAGGCAAAAGGAATAGTTAATGGTTTGTTAATAGCGAGAATTGATCCTTAACATAAAGTGCGACCGATTTTGTTTTTGCAGATGTTTTCTACACAGGGCAAGCGTATACTTCTTTACTTGGTTTCACTTCTTGTTTCGGTGCGTAAACTCAGATGAAATCCTGGAGGTAACTATGCATTAAAAAGTTACTTTGTCTTACTTTCGTCTCTGTTCTAGTCTGAATAATCTTGGAACTCTTTATTATAGCTGATGTCAAGTTACTGTCTCCTTAATATGAATCACTTTGTTGCATTCCTCATTTGTAATGCACTCTTATTAGAAAGCATCAGCTACATGATTAAATGTAAATGTAGTGAGAACTACGTATGTGTCAGAGGAAAAGTGTCATCTACCAGACTGGTGTTCACAGGATCACACTTCGAATAACAAATCAAACTCTTTGGGTGTTTTTTAAACTTTATATGTAAAAAGTAATTGACACCAGATTATTGAATTATTGGAATATAATTCACTCCCAGCTTTATGGTCATATAACCACCTTTGGGCGTGCATTATTATTATTATTTCTTTCAATTATTAAAGGTCCTGAGTCCCTATTCTGCTTCTGGCTACCACACCCCTGAAGACAAATATCTTACTTCAGGTTTTAGTCATTAAAATGGTCTTTCGTGTATCTTCTGTGGAACCAAGAGCAGGAAAAATATAAGTGCTTGACCTAGTGTGTAAAATTCAAAGCCTGTAATTTTCAAAAAATCCACATTAAATTCAAAATGGTCAGCTTGTCAGGCAGAGCTAATAACTGTAATTCAGTTGTCTAGCTTGATGGGAACAATATGCGTACTGAGTTTGGGGACTAAGTAAAACTTTACAGAGAAAACTCAACCACCCATCTCTCATCACGCCCATTTCTTAACTTTAACACAGCGTCTTAAGCAGACACGACACAGCACATGATAAAAGGTATCTTTTCCATGTTACTCCCTTTTCCAGGTTTTGTCCCAACCAGCAGTGACTAGTGCTGGTGTGTTAGAATACCCCTACATATGAAGCTGTAGCCAATATGTGACACTAATGTTTATAAATATGAGTTTTCAAATCTCCCAGCATGTTATAATATTGTGCAAGTTACTGTGCAAAAATGCATCTTTCTTAAAGGGGTCATGAACTGAGAACACCTTGATCTTTTGACATATAAGAGGTCACTGTATTATAAAAACATATTTGTAGTCAGCAACCAGGCAGTTATCCCACACCTGCCATTAAAGACATTAAATTTGGATCTTTTAATATAGATCCTAATCTTCAAATAGAAATTTACAGAGGGTATGTATGCAATCAAAAATGGAAGAAGAACTAAGAAATTAATGATTCAGATGTGCTGTCCGGGGCAATGCCTATATGGTACTGTTTAAACAAACTAAACTAAAAAAATAAATAAATAAAAAATGCATAGCTATCCCTAACTAGGGAAAAACATACTGTATTGTCCTAGTTCCTGCATACATTGACCAAAAGCATTGTGAAAGAATGTAATTTGGAACCCCCAACCATTTAAGATGTCATCCTTCAAGATGTGGCAAATGTCTTGCAATAGGAAAAACTCAGTCCACTTTGTGAAATAGTCAACTGTTACTAGAGGGAAAGTGTTCCTCTTGTTAACTGCACCAGGTCAAATTCTTGGTGTTTCATATTGGATGGTTTATATTGCTGATGTATAGAAAACTCTTTGACGTGTTTCCATACCTTACGAATCTTAGGCCACAATGCAACCTTTAGAATTTTACTTTATTTTCCAAAAGAGCTTCTGAATTATTGCCATGAAAGCAGTCCAGGAATGTGGGGATAAGAGACAGCTGGTACTTTTTTGTCAACAGTACATGTGTTACGGGGCTGACGAGACGTGAGACGTGCGGATCCATATGCAAGGCTTTATTATAAAACATGGTCAGAAACAGGCAGGGTCAGACATCGGCAAACAGGTATGGCAAGGGCAAGACAGAGCAATCCGTGGAACAAGCGTGGGTCAATGATCGGCGAACAGTATCCAAAGGGGCAAGGCAGAGAGATAATCCAGAGACGAGAGCAATAATCCAAACAGGGAGCGAACAGAGTCCAAACGGCAGAGGCAAAGGGTAAATCCAGGAAACAAGAGCAGGGTCAAACACGGCAGGAAAACAAGGCAAGACTAAGGCTAAGACAGTGGCTCTGTAAAGTGCTATCGCTAGGTGAGTGATAAATGCAACAATTACAGGAACAAAACAGAAACACGGAATGGCACGGTAAAGCAGCTAGCGCTGGGTGAGCACTATACGCAGGTCAATACTCGGCCCTGATGCTGAGGAAGTCCATGGTTTAAATAGTGTGTGTGATTGTGAAATGAGCATCAGGTGCGTGTGATGAGTGAATGGTGACAGCTGTGATCTGTGCAATGCATAGTGGGAAATGGAGTCCAGTGTGCTGTGTAGTGTGAGAGTCAATGTGGTGAACGGGTGACCTCTGGTGGTGGTAAGACAGGAGAGCATGGACCAGATTCGTGACAACATGGCTTTATTCTGTCCTGGACCTTCCATCTCATTGCTCATTTTCCCTATCCTGTGTATCAGCTTTCATCAACTCCTTCAGCTGGTCATCCTGGTTCTGAGTAGCTTCTGTCTCTGTTAGAATTGTTGGTAAGGCAAAATTCCAGGATTGGATCTTCATTGTGTGCAGACAGACTTTCTGGTTTATGTATGGATCTAGATAAAGAAAATTCTTTCATTCTGTATTGAATTTTGACCTGAATTGCTGTAACCTCAGAGTCCATCTAATGAGTCAGGGGGTTGTCTTTTCTGCATAGTCAGTAAACATCACAAAAGGTACACCCTCAAGAAAGAGATGCCCTTTCTCAACTGCCTAGACAACAGCAAAACGCTACTTTTGGAAGTTGAATAATTGAACTCTGCTTCTCTCTGGCTTCTTAAGCCATAATGAGTAACGTGCTCTTCAACAATGATTATCTGTTTGACCATGGCTCCCGAATGTCCTTATTAACCCATGCCACTTATAATTCAAACTGCATTTGGCCTGCATGACAGCTAGATGTTAAGCATGTTCCTTATGAGGCCACAAAAACATCCATGTCTTTTTTTTCATGGGCTTTGAGCTCGTTCTCTTTAGCCTAATAGTCTTGCTTTGCATTTCATGGATGGTCCTGATCTTCCTGCAAATGAAGGTTTGTTCCTCTTCTGGTGGATCAGCCTTCCATTTTAGGCTCAATGATATATAAACATTGGGCACATTCTCTAATATATTGATGGGGACCCTGCATCGTGGCCTTGAGTTGTTCTTCTACTATTGTGAGGTATTCGGTTGGAAGGAATGCTACCAAGAATGTCCCTATCCAGTTATGGATCTTGATCCTCTTAGCTATTCACCAGCTTTGGGCATGTCCAGAGAGAACAACACTGAGTGTTGCCATAAGCTCTGTATCTGACAGTTGCCAGCGATGTTCACATTTCTCAATGAACATCGATTGTCTCCCTAGCAGAGCCAAAACGGTGAAATTCTAGGTTAATGGGGGTCTAATATTGGAAGCAACTGGCATATTTGACGGTGTCTCTTCATTCTCTGAAGAGGTTGCTACAAATGGAAAATGGATCACTGGGGTGCTGGTTTTCCTGAGATGAGCCACTTCCTATTTCCAATGTTTCACAACTCCTTGCTCTAATTTGGCCAATGATCTGTGCTTAAATGTTTTATATCTTCAAATTGCTGACTTAACTGACTTGCCACAGTAGGGTTTGAATCCCAGCTGAGACAGGAAGCCCATGGGTAGGTGTGAATGTGTTTGTTATCCCTGTGATGGACTGGTCATCCATTCAGGGTGTTTTTACCTTTGGCCCAAGATAGGAGCATCCCCACAACCCTGCATAGGACAAGCGGCTCAGACAATGGATGGGTTTAAGACAGATCATTGTAATGGTATGATGACTGTACAACATTTGGCAAACAAGTCTTAAAGATTTTTGAGTAACACTTTATTTTGATAGTCCACTTCAGATACTATGCTATCTACAGGTAACTTTGACACTCCATGTCAACTAGCGGTCATTAGAAAAACATTAGACTGATCTGCTCACACTTTATTTCAATGGTCTCCAACACGCATTCTACTGACTATAAGTAGCTTGGCAAGTACAGGTCAACTTATTCTACTAACCCTAACCGATCAGTCTAGTAGTACTCTAATGAGAATGAGATGCAGTTACTTATAGTTAGTAGAATGTCTGAAATTAACTTGAAATTGGGCGTAACTCATTTTTGTACTTGTAGGTTATTCTGTTATTAATTTAAATATGTTAACTTCCTGTCTGAAAGAGGATCAGTGAAAATGTTAATGTTGCATTTATCTGATCATATAATGTTAAGAGGTTATAGACAGAGCGCTGCTTTATTTTCAGATGACTGAGAACTATTTAAAAAGTGTCACCACTATTATATGCAACAGAATGGAGTTGAGTCAAAAGTATATGCTGGTATGGATTCTAACTATTATAACGCTCCGTCTACTGTCACATCATGTCAAAATCAAATAGAGCCCATTGTAATCAAAAGACTCCGTCTGCACTGATTATGTTGCATAAAGTTGTTGACAGAAAACAGATACCCCCATTCTTTGGCATATACTACACACTTACTCTACTTTCAACAACAGAACAAATAAAAGAGGTAAGATTTATTATAAAGACAGCTGTCAGTTCCCTCTCGGAGACGTGGAGATTCAAATATAACTTCTTTATTTAAATCCAACATAAAGACGAGGAGCTTGGGGACAGATGAACATATACGACGTTCAGACCGGACACAGGGGCTGGGAAACACAGGGCTTAAGAACATGGGGAAATCAACTAGGAAGAACGGAAACAGGTGTGGACTAATCAAACAGGGCTAGGGACTAATAATGACAGGAACGAGGAAGACCAAATATGGACACGAGAGGAGGGGAAAACAAGACACAGGACTGACATAACGCCCCCTTCCGGAAGGTGTGTCCTCACGCCATATACCATCTACTGGGGAGGGGGGTGGGCGCTCTGGAGGCCTCCAGGGATCAGGGGGCAGGGCTACCGTCCTCCAGAGAGGGGGCCCGTTCCCGGAGCCATGGCGGGACGGGAGACACAGGAGGCCATGGCGGATCCTGGGACTCGGGAGGCAACGGCCTTACTTTCTCGGGCCGCCTGAGGGATTCTGTGGCCTTGGCCCTTGGCCCGGCCACACAGGCCGTGACCCGATTACCCCCCCCTGGGAGCCACTGCGGAGCGGGCTTTGTGGGGCGCTCTTGCAGCGCGAACTCTGTCGGGCGCTCTTGCAGCGCGGAGCTGGACGGAACCAGCGGAGAGTTTGCGTCCAGCGGATGTTCTCCAAAAGGGCGCTACGCTGACGCAGAGGAAACGAATGGTTGAATAAAGTCTTTTTTTTTTTTTTGGAGGAAAAATAGTATTCTCGTAGCTTCATAAAATTACGGTTGAACCACTATTTTGGCAGATGGACTATTTTGACGATGTCTTTCATACTTTTTTGGGCCTTGACAGTGTTTTTTACTTAGCAGTCAATGGGACAGTCACAAGTCTCCCAGTTTTCATCCAAAGTATCTTAACGACATGGGGGTAAGTGATTATTGACAAAATTTTCATTTGGGGGTGGAGTAACCCTTTAAGAAAACGTAGATATGTTCATGACGCTCCATCATGGAGAGAGTTTCTGAAAATACAAAAGTTATTTTGTTGCTCTGTTTTAATCAAGTGTTATTCATTGAAAACCATTCCATTGTGTCAGAAGCGCTTGACGAACACAGCCTCAAAAGGATGTCTAAATTTAATCCTCCAGAGAGTTTTGCATTTGTGCATCATCCAAATGAGTGGGCCGACTGAACGCTGGGATTTCATCGCTCTCAGAGTGCATCAAAATGAGAGGAAATGATCTTAACAAGCCCACCCAAATCAAAGTTTGTTTTAAAAGTAGAGATATCGGAATAGTCTTCCAAAAAAAGTTGGTATTATTAAATTAAAGATGAAACTCTCATCTAAACATTCATATTATGGTTTTGCCTAAATTGACAAGTTTGAAAAGTACTTAAAAGCCACATTCATCAAATTCCACATAACAATCCCAAGTAACTGAAAATCCCACATATTCAAAGTAAAATAACTGTAACAAACATGCATGCATACATTTTCTGTCAAACAAATACATTTTTATATTTTAAGTTTTGTTTAAAAAATAAAATAAAATCAATGTTCACATATTTTTTCAAAGACTGCGTACAGATCAGATTCAGGATGATGGTCAAAACATATACAGAGTAGATCGAATCCATCAACACTCCCAAAGCTTCACAGTCCTATACCACTTCCTAGATCAATGTTTCATTCAGTAATGTTAGACAGTTTGATTTGTTATTTAATGTTTGATGATCATGTTAGCTGAAATATGCACAACCAATGCTTTTATCTCTTGTTTCTGCCAAAAAGCGTTAGCCAACTATGTTTTGTCATTACCAACATAGTTCTATGATTTGGTGCGTTCCAACGAGCCTTCACAAATAGTCTGCCAATGGGAAAGAAAGTGTCGATAAACAATGGACTGTAGAATATGTATTTATGTATTTATATTGATGTAAGTTAACAATACTGTATACTGGTGCTAAATATCATGTGGAAAAAAAAACATTCAGCCTGTTAAATTCTGAGAGAGAGTTCGAGTGGTTAAATGTGACATTGCATAGTCCTGGTGGTTATTTAGATTGCTTGGCCAAATTCAAGTGAACAAAACATACAAGGACGTTTGTACACATTCCCAGTTTATGTCATCTCTGAACAAAGTGTGAACAACTTACTAAGCTGAGCCACAGCATCCACAATGGAGCTTGTTAAATGCAATTTGGTGAACACAGAGCTCTTAAAACAGAGCCAGTTAAAGGAGAACGCACAGCCATATGCGCTGCACAGACTCCCTACAGGCTGGCACACACCAATGATCCCACGGCCAAAACGCTGCAGATTTCAAGTTAAATAAAATACTTCAGTAAGTCCTTCCGACCACAGAGAAAATAATAGAAAAGCTAACTGGTGCAGCACTGATTTGATGCTGCATCAGGTATTTGACACATTCCTTTACTAGCATGAATACCACTATATTGTATATAGTTGACAGTATTGACATTGTTGGAGAGAGTTAATTTAAAAGCAATGCATTACAATATTGCATTACCCCCCCTAAAAAATGTAGTTACTTTTTATAGAAATTAAAATGTTACATTACTTTTGCATACTTTTATTCTCATCTGGCCTGGGCTTGCTTGTTTGTTTTTAAGATAAAAAAAGTTATATTTTTGGCAAATACATTGGTTAATAAAATTGGATTAAATAGTATTTTGTGTTAATTAACATTTAATTAGAGCAGGTTTGCATAATATTCTGAGTTTGCAGTTCACTGTTTTTATTCATTTTGAGGAATGCTGAAAGTTGTGCAAGTGAGAAGAGTGAATTTTGACATTTCTTCACACAGCACTCACAGAGTCACTTATTTAAAAAGTAACTAAAATTTTTTTTATATATTTGCTCGTTGTCACCGTTGTAAACATGACGGCTTTCTTCTTCAATGAGGGAGTTTGGCGTCACGGCATTTTTGTTTCTAGGCGGAACGTTAAAGAAGGCAACACACACATCTCCAGGAAATCCTGTATAATCTAACCAATCCGATGATGACTTCGAAACTCCTGAAGTGTTTCTAGCTAAGTGTGCATCAGACGTTTAGCCAACATTCCGTAGGCATGATGTCTGAGGCTGATGCTAAAGAAAACCCTAAGCTTAACATTTCTGGAATTTTAAGAATAGGCCTATATTGGTGGTGATTCTGATGCCTAAGGAAAGATATGACATGATGACTTAAAAAATGATCCACTGAAATCCTTTTGTGATTACAGTATATACAGTACTGTAGAAAAGTAGGTAAAACATTTTGTCTACCAACTGCATTTTTGTGAAACATTATATGAACAGGTTAGATGGGCAAATGTGATGTAATTGAACAAATCGCAGTGAAAATTGACTCTGAAAACTTTATTTTAAAAAATCAACATGGAAAAAACCTCTCAGGTTACGTATGTAACCCTAGTTCCTCGAGGGAACGAGACGCTGCGTCAAGAGACGCTTTGGGGAACGCCTTCAGCGTGACCGGCTCTGAATACAAATGAAATCTGTCCAATGGATGGCGGGACGTCACAGGCGAGGTGACATAATGACCAGCTGGCATAAAAGCATGTGCGGTGAAACTGGCGTCAGCTTCTAAATTGAAGCAAGCGCTGGCAGGGATGCCGGAAGTGTGGCCTCGCGACACAGCGTCTCGTTCCCTCGAGGAACTAGGGTTACATACGTAATCTGAGACGTTCCTCTTCAGGAACTCGAGCTGAATCCAGAGACGCTTTGGGGAACGAGATACCCACGGCACCAGACTTCCCAATCCCTGCCCCGTGTGTATCCGTACGGAGCACATCTAGGGCGAGAGAACGGAAGAGCCTGGAGTGGCTCGTATGTCCAGGCCATAGAACCTGAGTCAGGGGCGTAGACCATCCCGCAGCGTTGCAGATGTCCTGATTGGGCCACCTGCGAGAAAGGCCTTGGAGGCCGCCACACTGCTCGTGGAATGAGCCTTGACTCCCATCAGCGAGGGGAGGTCAGAGGACTCATAGGCCATATGAATGGCATCGACAATCCACCACTGAGGGTCTGCTTGAAGCAGGAAGACCTCTCTTAGGGGGACCATAGCAAACCAGCAATTGGTCCGCCCTTCTCCACATGGCAGCTCTGTGGACGTATGCATCCAGTGCTCACACTGGACACATACGGTTAAGCTTTAGCTGGTCAGGCTCCCGAAAGGGAGGAGGACTAAAGTGAAGTGAAGTGACATTCAGCCAAGTATGGTGACCCATACTCGGAATTCGTGCTCTGCATTTAACCCATCCAAAGTGCACACACACAGCAGTGAACACACACACCGTG
Organism: Barbus barbus; assembly: GCF_936440315.1. NCBI lineage: Eukaryota > Metazoa > Chordata > Actinopteri > Cypriniformes > Cyprinidae > Barbus > Barbus barbus. The sequence goes on along the minus strand of NC_136721.1, from coordinate 2,657,842 downwards.
AACACACACCCGGAGCAGTGGGCAGCCATTTTATGCTGCAGCGCCCGGGGAGCAGTTGGGGGCTCGGTGCCTTGCTCAAGGGCACCTCAGTCGTGGTATTGAGGGTGGAGAGAGCGCTGGACATTCACTCCCCCGTGAATGTCCAGCCCTGCAGTACGACAGGCTGTGGCGTGCAGTACGACAGGCTGTGGCGTGCAGTACGACAGGCTGTGGCGTGACCGAAGGAACTTCGCAAGGTCTAAGTGAGAAGGGGCCACTGACAGGGCCGCAAATCCCCAAGTCTCTTCAGCGATGAAATCGCCAGAAGCAACACGGTCTTCAGGGCGATCTGAGATCTCCTCAATAGGCTTGAATGGAGGCCTAAAAGAGAGCATTCAATACCACAGCCAAGTCCCAAGGGGGGGACCCGGGACCATACTGGAGGCCTTAGCCTCAGTGCACCACGGAGGAAACGTGTACTAGGGGGTGTCTGCCCACTGACTGTCCACCAAGAGAGGCATGGTAGGCCGAAATCGCTGCCACATAACCTTCAAAGTGGAGTGGTTAACCCTGCAGAGAGTCGAGCCTGCAAGAAGTCCAGCACTGTACCAACCGGGCAGTTAACTGGGTCGAGCTGGCGATCTCCGCACCATGAAGTGAAGCCACTTCAGGGCGTACAGTCTCCTCGTTGAGGGAGCTCTGGATTGGAGGATGATCTCAGCAACCTCGGTTGAGAAACCGGAAGCTATGAGCCGTGTCCCCCCAGGGGCCACACCCACAGCCTCCACAACTCTGGGCGGGGGTGCACAAGGGTGCCTCCTGCCTGTGAGAGGAGATTCCTCCTGACTGGAATCTCCCATGGAGAGCCGTCGAGGAGGGAAATCAGGTTCGAGAACCATACTCGGTCCGGCCAGAACGTGGCTACTAGTAGCAGCCGGACTCCGTCCCGGCGCACTCTCTCCAGAACTCTGGGGTTCAGAGCAAACGGGGGAAGGCGTACAGACGAAGCCTCGGCCACATCTGTACCATGGCATCTCCTGAGTAGCGAAGAGGTCCACCTGAGCCTGGCCAAACACTCTCCAGATCTGCTTCAACACCTCGGTGTGAAGCATCCATTCCCCGGGCAAGAGCCCCTGTCTCGACAGGGTGTCTGCTCCCACAATGAGATGCTAACTCAGGCACTCAGAAGGGAGCGGCATGCTCATAGGTGACCCTCTAAGTTGAAGGGAACAATGCCAGCTCGACCAACAAGGAGAGCCGGGAGGGAGCAGCATGCTCATAGGTGACCCTCTATAGTGAGGGGAGCAATGCTAGCTCCACCAAGGCAGAGCTCTGGAGAGCGGAGAACTTAACTCTCAGCATGAGAGGGAACTCAAACACTCAGAAGGGAGCGGCATGCTCAAAGGTGACCCTCTAAGTTGAGGGGAGCAATGCCAGCTCGACCAACAAGGAGAGCTCGGCCTCATAGCCCACACAAGGATCTGGTGTGCCAGCCTGTACAGGGGGTGCGACCGCAGACCTCCTCGGTGGTTGATATAAGAGACCACCGATGTGTTGTCAGTGCGAACTAACACATGGCAACCTCTTAGGTCTGGGAGAAAGTATTTCAGAGCCTGAAACACGGCCAGCATCTCGAGCCTGTAGCAAGTGCCAAGCGAGATGATGACCCCTCCACAGACCATGGGCAGGGTGGCCACTCATAACCACTCCCCAACTGGTGAGGGATGTGTCCGTCGCTAGCGTACGCGGCGACATGGAGCTCCCAGCACCGGGCCCTGGGACAAGAGCCAAGGTTGTCTCCACATGTCTAAGGCACGTAGGCATCGCCGCGTGACCTTGATCATGCGAAGCAGGTTTCTCCTCAGGGAGAACACCTTGGTCTTGAGCCACCACTGTAGGGGTCTCATGTACAGCAGGCCAATAGGTATCACGTTGGACGCAGCTGCCACCAGACTCAGCAGTGTCTGAAACTGCTTGACAGTGAGTGACTGGCCTTCTTTCACCCTCCTGACTTTCGTGAGGATTGACTCAATCCGAGCAGGAGACATACGTGCCTGCACCGTGGTCGAATCCCACACCATCCCCAGATAAGTGGTTCTCTGTAATGGAGAAAGCACACTTTTCTTGGGGTTCAGTCTTAACCACAACACTTTTAAGTGAGTGAGAACAACATCTCTGACTGAGCGAGAATCAACCAATCGTCGATGTAATTGAGTATGCAGACGCCCCGTAGCCTCAGCGGAGCTAACGAGGCGTCCACACACTCGTAAAAGTGCTGGGTGAGAGTGCTAGGCCGAAGGGAAGTACCCGATATTGGTAAGCTTTACCCCCGAAAGCAAACCTCGGGAACTTCCTGTGAGTGGGAAGGATGGAGACATGGAAGTATGCGTCTTTTAGATCTACGTGACAAACCAGTCCTCGGACTTGATCTGAGACACTTACCTGAGCATCTTGAACTTCAGTCAGCTGACTGAGCGGCTCAATTGATGCAGATCTAAAATGGGACGCAATCCTCCATCCTCCTTGGAACTATGAAGTACCGGCTGTAGAACCCGGACTCTCTTTCGTGAGGAGGACCACCTCGATGGCCTCCTACCTTAAGAGAGTATCTATCTCTTGTTCCATTACCAGAGCCTGCTCAGGGCCCACTAACGGGGAATTCACCCCATTGAATTGAGGTGGACAAGAACCGAACTGGATTCTGTAGCTTCTCTCTACAGTGCGCAGGACCCACTAAGACAAATTTGGCAGTAGTTCCACGCTGCAAAATAGTCTACTAAGGGAACCAGTCTCTCGAGACTGGCCTCTGGTGTAATCAGAGCGGCTAGTTCGGTGCCCTGGAATGGCACACCAGCAGGGAACAGCCGAATTAGCTGCTCCAGAGACCCCCGAAGGGGTGGCGAGCATCTCAGCTCCGCTACGGTTCCGGGCGGAAGAGACTGAGATGTGTGCTCGCTGGAGACCGCATTCAGTGTTTCCTGAGTTTAGTCTAGTCTGTCCTTTTTTTTTTATCTGTGTCACCCGTGTCTTGATTCTAACCTGGTTTACCTCATCCTGTCTGATCTCTGCCTGCCCTGTAGCTTATCACCTGTCTTGAATTTACCCTTTGCCTTGCTGTTTCGGACTGTGTTTGCACCTCGCCTGGACTCTCTTCTGTTTGTGGATTACCCACTTGCCTCGCCCTCAGGATTAAGTTCGCCGTCTATCAACCCACGCCTGGTTTAGTATTACTCTTGTGTCTTGTCTGTGCCATACCTGTTTGCTGGTGTTCGACCCTGCCTGTATTTTGACCGTGTCTGTGAATAAAGCTATGCGTATGGATCCGCATGTCTCTCGTCTCAATTGCCCCATTGCAGATAGTATGTTAAATGCGCATTTTAGTTCAGATTCATGGTGTCCCAAAATAGCACAGTTCAGTACACTTAGATGATCTTAAGTTTATCTTAAGAAGTACTAAAGACTAATTTTTGGTATATTAAGTACAAATTAGTGCGCGAAATTAGAGCACTTTAAGTATATTATGGAAGTGCACTTTCTTTCGACCTGGGATATGGTACACAATAATACCATTCAAGGAAATGTTGCCAATAAAGTAGAAACCTGTGCTGCATTTAAGATGTTAAGATGTTGTTCATAGGTGTTGGAATAGCAAACGTCTTACATATTGTGGAATGGATTTTAAAGCTTTTAATGCAAGTGGCTTTTAATTTAGCTTTTTGAAGTAGCCTATGTTGTAGTGGAAGTGGTGTCACATAGTGATATTATTCAAATAAATACAGCATTTGATGATTTTCACAAGAATTTCTGATCATTTTAGCTGAGCTCATTACAAAATGTACATTTCAACTATCATTTGTTAAATTATTTAGCCTTTTTCCCCTTTTTTCTATTGACATTAGTAATCGCCATAGCCGGGTGGTCTGTGCTCCAAAAACTGTAACTTTTAAAATGAAGAAACTCTATTTTCATGGGATGTATATTTTATGTTTTTCACAGCATAGTAAAAACAGCTGTTTGCTCATGAACTGTTTTGTATTTTCCATTTTGACTGTTGAAAACATTCAAAAATATATTTGAAAAATCTGTTATTATATGTATTCTAGATCACCAGAAGCTGGACAGGGAGGCTAGGATCTGCAGACTGCTGAAGCATTCCAATATTGGTAAGTTCACCACACACACACAAACACAAATGTTTACTTAGCTATCTAAATAAAGTGAACTTGTATTTATATAAAGCTAATTATAAATATAGCTGCAATTAAGGAACTAAGAAATCTTGTGATTAGTCTTATTATTTTAGACCAATCCCTGCGGGCATGACCAAGTTTTAATATGCAAAAGTATTGCCAAAATATAGCTTCATGTACTGTTTAGTGTGCTGCTCATTATCTAGTGGTATACGAAATAAGTGTCTGAATGTAACTCGCTGATTAACTACCATAATATGATGCATCGCTGAAACAAACTAACTACAACTGTTTCCTGGTTCAACAATATAGGACGGTCGTTAATGACATCACATGCAGATGGAGTAATAACTTCTAAATTGTGAGAGAATAATAAAAAATATAAATTTTCTGGAGAAATTGTGCGTAATGCTTGCTGTGACAGAACTTTCTTCCACAATGTCACAACCTCATATTTTTCACATTCATTGTGAATGTAACATCTGTGTACGGGTCTCAGACAAAATTGCTTTACATTAAATGAGACCAGTCCTATGTCTATTTGATGTTCTTTTGCAGAGATATGGCTCATGTTGTTATGCGGTTGCTAGTCTGCTCTGAATGGTTGCTAGAGCGTAGCTATGCAGTTGCCATGGTAATACTGGTTACTTGCTGACTTGAGTGAACAGAGTGAAATCTAGTCTCCATAGCACTGTGATCTGAAGATTCAATCTGAAGATATCACTCTGATCCATTTACAGTGTATGTCTACAGGGAAACGGATGCAATGGGTGTAGCAGCCATGCTGGATGTGGGGAACCTCATGTTCCTCCGACTCTTAAAAAACATGCACTTTTTCAGGTCATATCTATTTAATTCCATTTATTCCACAGGAAAAATAAATAAATAATAAAGGTAATTGTGACTTATTTTCTCACAATTGCGAGGTTACATCTAGCAATTCTGGCTTTATTTTCAAAATTGCATGATATATAAACATGGAACTGTGAGAAAAGAAGTCAGAATAGTGAGACATAAACTCAGAATTGTGAATTGCATGATACAAAGCTGCAATTGCAAATTATAAAGTCAGAATAAAAATCAGATCTTTTTTCCATTTTTTCCATCTTTTTTTTTTTTTTTTTTTGTTTTTTACTTGCAATTGCGGGTTTATATCTCACAATTGCAAGGAAGAAGTCAGAATCGTGAGATGCAAACTCGCCATTTTAAGAAAAAAAAAAGAATTGTCAGATATAAATGACCTTTTCTTATTTTTTTATTCAGTGGTGGAAACGGGCTTCCATTCATATTAAATTAGATTAAATTAATAAAATGTATTTTGCTAACTTTGTTCCAGGAGGCTGTTGAGGTGCATACCAAGCAGCCAAATGACTTCAGTCTTAATGCTCGGTTCTCATTGATCTTATTTGAAACGTTTTGGAACAAATGTCTTTAGCAAATCTGTTGGGAAGAACAATTCCAGAAACAGTTAAACTCTGAATACTTGCATGGCAGTGCATGGTATATGTAAGAAAACAATAATGAAACAAAAATGACTTCATGATTATATTATCTCTCTTTTTTTATTCTCCATCCAAACCACAACCGGCAATCCTTCACCAGTGAGGCTGCATGACAGCATCTCAGAGGAAGGTCACCATTACCTCATCTTTGACTTGTAAGTTTCTCTGACCAGCCATATAAGATAAAAGGATTTTATACTTTAATATATTACAAAACATCTACTCAAATACTTCTATAGGGTAACAAAGTCCCAAGAGAGTGAAAAACATGATTTTTTTTTTCAGAAATGGATAAATACCTTTGCTTTCCTCTGCTAATGTCAGGTTTTGTGGGGGAAATGGTAATAAAGGGTAATTTTTTGCTATAGCACAGGGTGGATACTATAGATATCTTTCTTCATATTGAAATAATTACAGTACCAACTGTATGACACCTTCATAAAACCACTGTCTTCTTAAAATTGCTTGAGGTTGAAAAGTATAATAGTGTTTCTTCAACTTCAAGCATTTCAGTCTCTGGACAGATTTTAGCTTGTGATGAGAATTTATTTTAATGCGTCCTTGTTACAGTTTAATTACACATAAGTACTGAGTACAAGTAGTTAGATACTGTAGTTTAGAGTCTTGGAATAACATAATTTAATGTTAATTATGCTATAGTAAATGCATGAAATATATGTAACAAGGAAACAGTAAAATAAAGTTTTAATCACAATCACATTAAAACTGCTTTGGAAATGTTTTACCACATTGGCTTGACAAAGCCAATATTCTGATTTTGTATTTATTATGCATTATGCTACTTCTTCTTCTGACACTAAAACTCAGCATAGACATTCAGGTTGTTTTGACCCAGTATCTTGTCTCACTCATTTGAATTATGGTTTTCCTAAAACATTCAAAACTCCTCAAAAATCCATATAGACTTACATTATAGCAACCACAAAGATCCTAGTAACTGCTAGGATCCCTTATTTCCCAGCCTAAATATTTGGAATGTTACTGGGGTCAAGGCGTCATTGAACCCTATTTACTTTCATTGTATGGATAAAAATACACTGAGACATTAATGCATTAACAAATGTAATGATTTTAGTGAAAATGCCACCTATTAGACAAAAGTAGCAATAATTATTGCATGTAATTTGGGATCAGTAATATTTAATATTTGTAATGTTTTTTTTTTTAAGACGTCTCTTATTCTCATTAAGGCTGCAATATTTGATCAAAAATACAGAAAAACAGTAATATCGTGAAATATTATTACAATTTAAAATAACGTTTTTCTATTTGAATATACTTTAAAATATAATTTACTTCTGTGATGCAAAGCAGAATTTTCATCAGTCATTACTCCAGTCAAATCTTTCCTAACAATATTTCTTCTTTACAATCACTTTTTATCAATCTTTTCAAAAATTTCTTTCTAAAAACTTAAAACTTAAAAAAAAATTGAAACAGCTGTGTATATCATTAGAAAATATTTCTATTTTGAATAAATGCTTAACTTTATTTTTTTAAAAAGTGTCAGGTTCCAAAAAATATTAAGCAGCACAACTGTTTCCAACATTGATAATAAATCAGCATATTAGATTGGTTTCTGAAAGATCATGTGACACTGAAGACTGGAGAAATGATGCTGAAATTTCAGCTTTGCATCAAACGAATAAATTAAATTTTAAAGTATATTAAAATAGAAAACCCTTATTTTAAATTGTAATAATATTTCACAATATTACTGTTTTTTCTGTATATTTTATCAAAGAAATGCAGCCTTTATTCTTAAAAAAAACATTAAAATTATATATTGTATGTAAAAATGAATTATATGCTATCTCATTTTATCTACTGGTGTGCTTGACCCCATAATTGTTATAGTATATGATTTTTTATTTCTGTACTGTCAGTTGTTTCTCTTCCTCAGAGAAAACACCCCTGGTATACACTGCTGGAAATTGTTAGAAGACAAATTAAGTCAACTATTCAAAAGGGAAAAAGTGGGAAGTTCACAAAGCCAGAAGTTCCTACATTTGAAGAAACACCCATAAAACAACTGTCTGAAGTCAAATCATACTTTAACTGCCATTACTTGCTCATTCTTGCTCATTTGTGTTATTCAGAGTAACGGGTGGTGAGCTGTTTGAAGACATTGTTGCCAGGGAATATTACAGCGAAGCAGATGCCAGGTGGGTGGGCTATCAGCACAACACAAATGGACTGTGTGTATAAAATCATTACACAAATAATGGACAATATGCAAATACATAAAAGCACACTAACTCAAATAGTCAAAAGTTAAGTCTCCTTTCCTTGACAAGAGCCAGCCAAAACGGCCATTTTCATTTTAATCAGACTGCATAGCATTCATTTAGTGATGCAGAATATAGCTTTTTTATTATTATTTTACAGCAAGCTAAATAAATAAAATTGACTGTACAACTGACATATCAATATATATATATATATCACATAGTCATGTTTTGAAATCCTGTGTGGCCAGTATATTCCAATGTACTGTATTTGAGTAAAACCCTTTTCTCTCCCCCCCTCTCTCTCTCTCTCTGAAGCCATTGCATCCAGCAGATTTTGGAGGCAGTACTTCATTGCCATCAGATGGGCGTTGTGCACAGAGACTTAAAGGTATTTCATTATAATTCGTGTTAAACCTCTGTCATTAGCTCTCTCATCTCTTTGTGGCCCCCAGACAGAACACTTGCTTCAAAACAATCTCAAACTTTCAATTATAATTACACCACAAACTTATCATAAAAAATATATTATGCAATGCTGCAACATCCAGTATTTAAAATGCACCCAACTTGCCCTAGTGAGGAGTACACTAGGCTCTAGGTTATTTTGTTTAACTAATAGATTGTTTCTTTAAAACCTTCTCTGCCTTAAAAATTTACCCTATTTCACATATATTGTGTGAGCAGCACATTTTAATTTTGGTGTCCATATTAACTGGTTACTACATTCACACTGGTAGTGAGAGCCACAGGCAGAGTTATGACGTAGTCTCACTCCGTGTGTGTGTGTGTGTGTGTGTGTAAGCCGAATTCCGGAAATATTGGGACGTTTTTTTTAAATTTGAATAAAATTAAAACTAAAAGACTTTCAAATCGCATGAGCCAGTATTTTATTTACAATAGAACATAGATAACATAGCAAATGTTTAAACTGAGTAATTTTACACTTTTATCCACTAAATGAGCTCATTTCAAATTTGATGCCTGCTACAGGTCTCAAAAAATTGGTACGGGGGCAACAAAGGGCTGAAAAAGCAAGACATTTTGAAAAGATTCAGCTGGGAGAACATCTAGCAACTAATTAAGTTAATTGACATCAGATCTGTAACATAAAAGGGATGTCTTAGAGAGGCAGAGTCTTTCAGAAGTAAATATGGGTGGAGGCTCTCCAATCTGTGAAAGAATGCGTAAAAAGATTGTGGAATACTTTAAAAACACCGTTCCTCAACGTCAATATGATTGTAGTACTAATACATTTTATTATAACCCTGAATCAAATCAGTCTCTGAACAGTTTGAATTGACATTCAAAAAATAAACAAATTCGCAAAAGCTTGCAAAAAAAAAACTGGATTCTGGGTTGCTCATACAGTATGTAAATCACTTATATGTCATTGTGAGGATTGTGGACTGTTTTGTGTGTGTTTTGCTCCCCATGTGTTCCCTGTGACCCAGTTCCTCCCTCATGTTGATTGTTAATTTGATTCCAGGTGTGTCTCGTCTTCCTCCCTGATTATCCTGTGTTTATAAGCCCCAGTCCTTTCAGTTAGTGTTGGTCGGTTCTTGAATGTCTTCCCTGTGCTCTATGTTTCCCCGTTGGACTATTAAAGACTCTAGATTTGCTAAATTCCTCATCTCCTCGTTCCTTGCTCCGTGCGCCTGGTAAAGTGTGACAGTTATCTAGTCAAATTAACCTTTATTTATAAAATGCTTTCAAAAACACAAGAGGTTATCTGTAGTTAGTCTAAAAAAGGTCAGCACAGGTGGCTTTGTGGTATTTGTTAAAAGCCTCACAGAAACATTTTGCCCATGCTGCTCAAGTACAGAGTAGTTCAGATAGGATTACATGAAAGTATGGGTAATTTTCTCCAAATCGTTAAAATGGAGGACAGATTTCAGTGTTGAGACATTTGGAAGTGGAAAAAATTTACCCGAATAAAAAAATGACACCCATACTTTTAACATTGGAGTACTTATTGCCACTGCAGAGACTCAAAACAGTAACATCAGTGTTACCACATCCATTCTGACCAAAAAGAATGAAAGAAGTTTAGCTGGAAAAAAGTTATTAGCCAACCAACATTTAGCATCAGCCAAAAGGTCATGAAGGGATTTAAAAAAAATAAATAAATAAATGATCACCATGCTTAAATTTTTTTTTAATTGCCTCAAATGAGAGCATATATAAAGAGAATAAAACAGGTCCTAAAACCGAGCCTTGGGGCACCCCACATCTGATGTGGACAGGTGAACACCCACACGGAAATAACCTATATAAACATATATGTTTTAATATAGGTTTTTAATATATGTGACATATATAAAATTGGCCGTTTTCCCATAATATATAGGTACATATATGCATGTATATATATGTGTGCATATATGCACCTATATGTTTACCTATATATTAGTAAAATTATTAAAATCCATAGCTGCTAGACAACATAAATAAAAGCCCAAAATGTTGAAATTTACATCTACATGTACATATAGGGCTTATATGTGGATATAAAGAAGCAATACAGGAGACCTATATGGCCTTTATATGCACATATATGCACCTCAATTTTGCCTATATGTGGCATATATAGGCATATATGCAGCATATATGTTATCATATATCTGCATATATACTGCATATAGGTTTCATATATGCGCATATATCCTCATATAGGTTATTTCCATGTGGGCAGGGTAAACACTTAGGAACAATCTCTGAATGCCAATGCACTGCCTGAGATGTACAATTAAGATAACACAATTAATAGTATCGAAAAAGAGGTATCTAATAATATTTAATAACATTGAGGCAACCTAATTTACAGAATTAATCCCAAGAGAATATAAAGGCATGGCACTACCATACTTCTAATTGAACCAGTCCAGTTTGTATAAGTTTAGATAATGTTTTAAAGATGTTTGCACTTGATTATACAAACTTGTACGCTGGTTCTAATTTTAAGCATTTGATGTGAAAGTGCTAACATTTTCCACACAAGTAATGGGTGTTTCTATTTATGTGAGGTGTACAAATAATTTCAAAATGTACATACCAATTGACTTTTGAGCAAATCAATTTAGAGAAATACCACTCCAATATTTGTATGTTCAAATAAGTTGGAGGAAAAAACAACTACATATTCATTAGAACTTTATCCATTAATCTTTTTTCCCTTTTTGTCCCGTTTGTTTCCATGTTTCTAGCCTGAGAACCTGCTTCTGGCTTCCAAATCCAAAGGTGCAGCTGTGAAGTTAGCAGACTTTGGCCTTGCCATTGAGGTTGAAGGGGAGCAACAGGCTTGGTTTGGTAATGACCCATTTATTATACCACCAAACAGCATTAATATATAATTGAACAAAACATAGATTAACACTCCAAAGATGTATTTATATAATAGTAACGCTCACACTTAAGTTTGGGGACCAGTTCTTACTATTAACTATGGCTTTTGCCTCAATAGACTCCTAATTTGCTGCTTATTAATAGTTGTTAAGTTAGATATAGGGTATGATTAAGGGATCTAAAATATGCTCATGAAGAATAAGGCATTAATATGTGCTTTATAAGTACTAATAATCAGCCAATATGCTAGTAATATGCGTGCCAATATGAAAGTAGTTAATAATGAGAACTGGTTCCTAAAGTGTTACCTTATTAAGTATATGAAATGCAGTGCCATTCTATTCAATTTTAAATGATTGTTAATATTTGCACCTGTTTTGGTTCTGATTTTAATCTTTATGCATTTTACACACGCACGTGCACACGTCTGGTCAGCTATCCTTGTAGGGACTCTCTATAGGCGTAATGGTTTTTATACTGTTCAAACCATATTTTCTATTGCCCTACACCTAAACCTACCACTTCCAGGAAACTTTCTGCATTTTTACTTTCTCAAGCAAACTCATTCTGTATGATTTATAAACTTTTGTACTCATGGGGACCTCAATTTAGGTCCCCACCGTGACACGAGTACCCATGTGTCTGTGTGTATTCAGGTTTAAGTCCCCACCAGGATATATAAACCTGTAGACAAACCCATATGAATTTATGTTCTCTTTCATATGAGTCACTTCAGTGCTGCGTCATTAGATGGCGGTATGTGAGTTTAAGCTCTGCCCCTCTGGATGTATGTTTTGATGTGCATATCTTTGGGCCTTTCCGCCATGCTGTTCAGATTTCAGTGGGTTTTAACACGCCTCACACTCTTTCACACATAATGGAGACAAAACATCCCACATGTAATATATGCTTAATTGACTTCACCTTCATTTCATTGCATGAAATGAAGTGAAATGAAGAAATGATTCACATGCATTTTGGGGGAAGTCGTGGCCTAATGGTTAGAGAGTCGGGACTCGTAATCCAAAGGTTGCGGGTTCGAGTCTCAGGCCGGCAGGGATTGTAGGTGGGGGGAGTGAATGTCCAGCGCTCTCTCCACCCTCAATACCACGACTGAGGTGCCCTTTAGCAAGGCACCGAACCCCCAACTGCTCCCTGGGCTCCGCAGCATAAATGTCTGCCCACTGCTCCGGGTGTGTGTTCACGGTGTGTGTGTTCACTGCTGTGTGTGTGCACGTTGGATGGGTTAAATGCAGAGCACGAATTCCGAGTATGGGTCACCATACTTGGCAGTATGTCACTTCACTTCACTTCATGTTCTGAATCAGATCTACAGAACTACCTACGTAGTCTTCATTTGATACTTTTTACGGTTACTCAAGTAATTACTATCATCATTACTTTTTCTTCTACTTGAGTAATTATTTCTAATAAGTACTTGTACTTTCATTTGAGTCCAGTATTTGGTTACTCTACCCACGTCTGTGCACAACAAGACCCCTAATTTTATGTGGCTCAGAAACATTTGCCTGAAAGTGAGGCATTACATTACATAATTCAGGGACAGTGCACTTTTTTTTATCAAAGGGAGGTGTCCTTGTTGATAGGCTGAGTTGCCTGTGTGAAAGTTGTTTGTGTATGTTACTTGGCTGGGAAGATTGCGTATATGCAATATATAAGCAATTCTCAATTATTTAAATAAAATGACAGTCTTTGATGTTGTCTGATTATACCCTCACTGCTGGCCACTTTATTAGGTACACCTTGTTATTATTGGGTTGGACACTCTTTTGCCTTCAGAAATAGCATACAGTAGATTCAACATGGTTCTGGAAACATTCCTCAGAGATTTTGCTCCATATTGACATATTGACATCACGCAGTTGCTGCAGATTTGTCGGTTGCTCATTCATGATGTGAATCTCCTGTTCCACCACATCCCAGAGGTGTTCTATTGGATTGAGATCTGGTGGCTCTGGAGGCCATTGAATTTACTAAGCTCACTGTCAAGTTTGAGATGATTTGAGCTTTGTGACATGGCACGTTATCCTGCTGGAAGTAGCTATTACAAGATGGGTATGTTGAGGTCATAAAGGGATGGACATGGTCAGCAGCAATACTCAGGCAGGCTATGGCATTTAAACAATGCTCATTTGGTACGAAGGGGCCCAAAGTGTGCCAAGAAAATATCCCTCACACCATTACACCAGCAACAGCAGCCTGAACCGTTGATACAAGGCAGGATGGATCCATGCTTTTATGTTGTTTATGATCAATTCTGACCCATCTGAATGTTGCTGCAGAAATCAAGACTCATTAGACCGGGCAATCTTTTTCCAATCTTCTATTGTGCGGTTTTGGTGAGCCCATGTGAACTGTAGCCTCAGTTTCCTGTTCTTAGCTGACAGGAGTGGCACCCAGTGTGTTCTTCTGCTGCTGAAGCCCATATGCCTCGAGGTTTGACTTGTTCTACGTTCAGAGATGCTCTTCTTTATACCTCGGTTGTAACGAGTGTTTTTTTTTTTTTTTTTTGAGTTGCTGTTGTCTTTCTATCAGTTCAAACCAGTATGGCCATTCTCCTCTGACCTCTAGCATCAACAAGGCATTTTCGTCTACAGAACTGCCGCGCACTGGATATTTTCTCTTTTTCGGACCATTCTCTGTAGATCCTAGAGATGGTTTATGCGTAAAAATCCCAGTAGATCAGCAGTTTCTGAAATACTCAGACCAGCCCGTCTGGCACCAACAATCATGCCACGTTCAAAGTCACTTAAATGAACTTTCTTCCTCATTCTGATGTTCGGTTTGAACTTCAGCAGATTGTTTTTCCGTGTCTACGCCTAAATGCATTGAGTTGCTTCCATATGATTGGCTGATTAGATATTTGCATTAATAAGCTGTTGAACAGATGAACCTAATAAAGTGCTCAGATATATCACACTCATGATATTGCTGTGTCTAATTCAACTAATTCAAAACCTTACACTATTTTAATTTTAATCTAATTTTGAATGTAAAGTGTGTGAGATTTGTTTGATTAATGACATTAACTGTCATTCATTTATTTTGCTAGTTTATGAAAGTAAAATCTTTTACAGGAGTAATAATATGTATTGTATGCAGCTAGTGTTATGCTGCAGTGCTCAGTATTTTAAATAATGTTATTTTGTAATGATTTTTAGAACATTATTTTCAATCATTTGAATTCTTAGGAATCTTAATTCTTATTTATACAATCCCCTGTTTCATTCTAATTGGCATGTTCTTTAATTTATTCTGAGTAGGTTTAGAGTTGACAAAACCAAACAAATACAGTCTGGTTTAACTCGGGTTCTGCAGTTTCAGAATTTATATACAGATTCACAAGTTTTAAATATCAATTCTAGAACTTACTGTATTTTATTTCTTATTATAGTGTTTCTGTGAATTCTGTTATTTAAGTGCAAATGTAGTTATCACATTTTATTTGTCTTTTTTCACATTTAGCTCATTTTCAATTTCATAAATATAGACTCAAATAAAAGTTATGATTTTTTTTTTCATCACATCAGGGTTTGCTGGCACTCCTGGTTACTTGTCCCCAGAAGTCTTACGGAAGGACCCCTATGGAAAAGCTGTAGACCTGTGGGCATGTGGTAAGTTTTTTCATATTTTTGCATCAAACACTGATATATGTTAATGTCATATGTGTTTTAAGGTAGAATTACATCACAAATGTACTCGTCAAGAAGCTCCACTCATTCATTTTGTGTAGCAACAGTATTGAGTGACATTTAAGAGAAAAGTATTTTCCCAATTTCCCAATGACGACAGTTTGAGGAGGTCCTTTTCTGTTCTGGGATGACAAAAGCCTTGTGCACAAAGTGAGATCCATTAAGAAATGGTTTACTGAGTCTGGTGTGGAAAACATTTTGCCATCATCAAGCCAAGCCACATCAACCCAACATCAGTGCCTTGATGCTCTTGTGTCTAAATGGGAGCAAATCTCTGCAGTCATATACTGTATATACAGTATTTAGAAGAGCAGAATGGAAGCTGTTAGGAAGGACCAGCACTCTATTAATGCACATGTTAAATGCAGGGTTGCCAGATCCCAGAATAAAATCCAGTCCAAAGCTAACTCAAAACTCACCCAAAAGGAATAAAAACTTGCCCAGTTTTTTTCCTCTTTGTCCAATCATTGTTTGCAGCTGTGGAATTCCACTAAAGGGCTGTGAAATAAATGTTTTTATTTGTTTTATTCTATGTTCTGTATTTCAAAGATCAATACATTTGAATAAAATGATCTATTTTTTATATATACACTGAAAACAAAATTATAAACACAACACTTTTGTCTTTGCCCTTATTTTTCATGAGCTGAACTCAAAGATCTAAGACTTTTTCTATATACACAAAAGGTCTATTTCGCTCAAATATTGTTCACAAATCTGTCTAAATCTGTGTTAGTGAGCACTTCTCCTTTGCCGAGATAATCCATGCACCTCACAGGTGTGGCATATCAAGATGCTGATTAGACAGCATAATTATTGCACAGGTGTGACTTAGGCTGGCCACAATAAATGGCCACTCTAAAATGTGCAGTTTTACTGTACTGGGGGGATCCGGGGGGTCCGAAAACCAGTCAGTATCTGGTGTGACCACCATTTGCCTCATGCAGTGCAACACATCTCCTTCGCATAGAGCTGATCAGGTTGTCCACTCCTCTTCAATGGCTGTACGAAGTTGCTGGATATTGGCAGGAACTGGAACACGCTGTCGTATACGCCGATCCAGAGCATCCCAAACATGCTCAATGGGTGACATGTCCGTGAAAGAACTGGGATATTTTCAGCTTTCAGGAATTGTGTACAGATCCTTGCAACATGGGGCCGTGCATTATCATGCTGCAACATGAAGTGATTGCACAACAATGGGCCTCAGGATCTCGTATCTCTGTGCATTCAAAATGCCATCAATAAAATTCACCTGTGTTCGTTGTCCATAACATACGCCTGCCCATACCATAACCCCACCGCCACCATGGGCCACTCGATCCACAACGTTGACATCAGCAAACCGCTCACCCACACGAATCCCTACATGCTGTCTGCCATCTGCCCTGTACAGTGAAAACCGGGATTCATCCGTGAAGAGAACACCTCTCCAAAGTGCCAGACGCCATCGAATGTGAGCATTTGCCCACTCAAGTCGGTTACGATGACAAACTGCAGTCAGATCGAGAACCCGATGAGGAAGACAAGCATGCAGATGAGCTTCCCTGACACGGTTTCTGACAGTTTGTGCAGAAATTCTTTGGTTATGCAAACAGATTGTTGCAACAGCTGTCCAGGAGGCTGGTCTCAGACAATCTTGGAGGTGAAGATTCTGGATGTGGAGGTCCTGGGCTGGTGTGGGTACACGTGGTCTACGGTTGTGAGGCCGGTTGGATGTACTGCCAAATTCTCTGAAACTCCTTTAGAGACGGCTTATGGTAGAGAAATGAACATTCAATTCACGGGCAACAGCTCTGGTGGACATTCCTGCAGTCAGCTTGCCAATTGCACGCTCCCTCAAAACTTGCGACATCTGTGGCATTTTGCTGTGTGGTAAAACTGCACATTTTAGAGTGGCCTTTTATTGTGGCCAGCCGAAGGTACACCTGTGCAATAATCATGCTGTCTAATCAGAATCTTAATATGCCACACCTGTGAGGTGGATGGATTATCTCAGCAAAGGAGAAGTGCTCACTAACACAGATTTGTGAACAATATTTGAGAGAAATAGGCCTTTTGTGTACATAGAAAAAGTCTTAGATCTTTGAGTTCAGCTCCTGAAAAATGGGGGTAAAAACAAAAGTGTTGCGTTTATTATTTTGTTCAGTGTATATGTTTACAGATAAATGTTTGAGCAGCCATGGTACATTGTAAAAGTAGCACAAAAACACCTCCTATAGCTCTGTAATCTTTCCCGCGAATGCATTTTCAAAATACCCCTGTTGTACAGAAAAACCACAACTGCACATTTGAGACATAGTCAAATAAATAAATGCATAAAAAAGTTATAACACTCCTTGGTCTTTCCTTAGCTTGCACAATGGCACCGGTATTGCACAGATCAAAGTTGTTAATTTGTTAACAGAGTATTGTGAAATCATCTCTCCTCACTTAATTTCCTTTAGGTGTGATTCTCTACATCCTGCTGGTTGGATACCCACCCTTTTGGGATGAAGACCAGCATAGACTCTATCAGCAAATTAAAGCTGGCGCCTATGATGTCAGTTTATGCATCCTTCATATAATATTGATGATAATGCCAGTGCTAATGGATGTATGATTCACACTTGGATCACTTTGTTACACCCACAGTTTCCTTCACCTGAGTGGGACACAGTCACCCCTGAGGCGAAAGATCTTATTAATAAGATGCTGACCATTAACCCATCTAAACGCATCACTGCTGCGGAGGCACTCAAGCACCCATGGATCTCAGTGAGTTCACAACTGAAATGTCCTTCCATCAGTACTTTACAACATATATACGTGTTTTATCTTAGGGCCTAGTTAATATATTCACATATTATTGTTTTGGATCACTTACATGTATATTTGAATTCAGTTAATTTAGTCAGCAAATGAATGAACCCTAATATAGTTATTGTTATAATTATCTTTATAGTTACTGTAGATGATTACATTGTATTAACGGGTCTTTACTGTACACATTAATTTGCTCTGCTCATGTTTCATAAACACTATACTTGAGTAAATATTTATCAGACATGTTTTTAGCATTTTGACAGCCAGGAAGATCTAAAGGGAATATTTATTAGATGATTAATTCTATATTATTTTATTATATAGAGACTACACGTTCTGGAAATGTCTGCAGCACTAAAGTTCTCCAAATAACCTCTCGTTTCACTTCTTTTAGCATCGCTCCACTGTTGCATCTTGCATGCACAGACAGGAGACTGTTGAATGCTTGAAGAAGTTCAACGCTAGAAGAAAGCTCAAGGTAAGTTTGTATAAGGTTGTGAGAAGCTCTTCTGTGAGGTGCATTTAAAATTCTGGGCTGGGAACTGAATAGTTGCAAACCCCACAAGAGTTATTCCATGAATAATAATAATAATAATCATGCCCCGAGTGACACACTTCACTTTTTATAAATTATGGGTAAAAAATCAGGCTATTTGGAGTTCTTAACAAGCAAAGTTGTACACCGTTCTAAACTAGCAAACGAGTTGTAGAATTGCAATCTGAATTTGAATGTCATTCATTTTTAATTAGAAAAGACAAACTTTGAATGTTGGTTTGACAAATGTTTGTTTGAAAAATATTAAAAAAAGGGAAAATAAAGTTTAATTAAGGATAGAAATGTAATTTAAAGAAATTTGTATTTATATATCATAACATTCACCGTATTTATTAGAAAAAATAAAAATGTTATGTACCGAGGTGGAAGAACAGGTCATTTTCCTGAATGAATTACCAGTGTTAAATATTTTTTAATTGGTTTACATTCAATTCAAATTCCAACTAATGAACTAAAAGGGAGCCAGTTCTGAATTTCTGAATTCTGAATTTTGTATAACAATACACCTTTATTACTAAGAAATATTTGCAAAAAGATCCTCTGTTTTGTTTTTTAAGGGTGCTATTCTCACTACAATGCTGGTCACCAGAAACTTCTCAGGTAACTCTAATAATCTATCTAATCTAATTTTACAGTATGTACAGTATCTTACAGAGTACAGTATGTCTTGATCAGGAACCACAGATTATTTTACACTGGAATAGTTTGGATTCATGGTGCATTGAAGGTTTGTACAGAGGCTTGATGATTCTGTTTGACACCTTCTAGTGAAATATGGTTGATTCTTATGAGTCTGGGGTTTGCAAGCATTTGGAAATTTGATCAAATAAATTCGAAGTATTAGCATGTCCATCCAAACCATGTCATCCTGCCAAATTTATCTTAAGAAGGGTTGGGCAAAATAATGTAAATAAATACACATTATGGAAGGGATTAATATCATAGGCTATAATTGAAAATAAACAATTTGATTATCTTTTATATAGTATATCAGTGTAGTTTATGTTGTGAATTCACTCAGCTGTGTTTAGTCAGAATTTGTCTGAACAAATCACAGAAGCCTGTGTAGCAGGAGTGTCTGTAACCTTAACAGCCCAGTTATTTGGTGTTTTAAGAATCTTTATGATTATGGCTGCAGACAAAAAGTATGGCAGGACTTCATCAGCGAAGAACAATAGTGGGCGAAAACTGAAGTGAATGATCATCAAACACTAAGACAGATCATGTCCAAACAACACAGAACTACTGCAGCAAAGTGACAGCAAACCTTATTATTTACTGTGAAGACCACAACAACTGTCCACACAGTTTCACAAACCCAGCCTCCATGAAAGAGCTGCAGTTGTGAAATATTTAATAACAGAAACCAAGGCTAATGCCATGATTATAGTCATGAGTCATGATTATAAAACCTGGACTGCTGGAACACCAAGATGAACTTCAGCATCTGGCCAGGCCAGACAAATCAGCTCACTTGATTATTACATATTCATATATAGAAGAGTGAGAAGCTGATTCCCTTCTCCAACATCTCTGAAGAAACTGGCAGATTTTCTGATAGATGACATTCATTCGAGAAAGTTGTGAATGTATTCTAGCGAGGTCGGAAGCTGTATTATGGTAGATGGTGGTAAAAGAAATATTGCCTATTTCCTAGGTGCTCACATTATTTTGTGCAACCCCTGTACTTAACATAAAGACGGATAAATGAATGAGAAACCAAGATGCAAAGTCCCAAGTTCTCAATATAGAGGTGATACAGGTGACCTCTGGTGGTGAGATGACGGTACAACTGTTATAACTCATAACATATCCTAGATGGAGCTATAATGCATGCAAGTTTTATTATATAAGCACCTTATTGTGTAAACTCTGGTTCCGCTATAGAGAGATCAGTCTAACTCAATGTTAATTTGGTCCATTGACAGTTCAGAGCTACCCCATGCTTATAATGAACAGAACAGAATCTAGCGTTGCTGTTGATGCTTGTTATTATTTCTGTCTTTATAGTTATAGCTCTTGGTGTAAATATTTGACAGGTTTGTACTTCACTTGGTTGTGTCAGGATTTAAAGACACAACATGGGACACAACTTTGCCACTGGCCAAGCTTTAAAATCCCAGCATGTATAATTCTCTCGCCATTCATAACGCAAATATGATATATGGCCCTAACCAAGGACAGTTTGCATTTGCAGGATGAAGATGATGAAGTTGTTCTTTAAGTTACGGTGGCCGAGAGAGCTCAACGCGCTGCAACTTCAGAAAACACATGCAAATAGAAAAAGCACCAGCAAATCAAGAAAACATCTTCATCAGTTTGACAGCAGGTGCTGCAAATGCTCACAACGCAAACAAATAAAGAAATGCGTTTGCAGTGCATGTGTTGTCAAATTTATGAAGTGGTTTTCTTAATTTGCAGCCAAACTATTTGCAGCGCGTTGAGCTCTCTCAGCCACCGTATTAGGTAAATTTTTTGTTTTTCAGGTGTAAGTGTGCAGTTACATTACACTGTAAAAACAAAAAAAAATTGGGCAAACTTAAAAGTTTAAGGCAACCAGCTTCAGCAGATTTTTGAGTTTTCTCAACTTCTTGTTTTAAGTCTATGCTACAAAAAGTTGAGAAATTTCCCGCTGAAGCTGGTTGCCTTAAATTGGCTCAACTTTTTTTTTTTTTTACAGTGTAGTAAAGCTTTGATGAAATTCCTTCCATTGGCTCTATATTGGTAAATGCAGCAAATTTGAAAGTTCAAAGTGTGTACAAAATACAAAAACTTGACCCTTCTGATTGAGATTTTGCCCATGTAATTTTGCCATTACAAAGGTAAATCTAGCCATACCTTAAATGAAGAGTTCACACAAAAATGAAAATTTACTGTTAATTTAGTTGACCTTAAGATAAAGGTGACTTTTTTTCAGTAAAACGGTAAAGATAGCTGAAACGGTGCTCCTTGGCAATTCATAAAATATTGGCTACTGCCACGCTGAGAGTCAAAAAAGCATATCAGGCAACACAAAATTAATACCAGTGGCTCCTGATGATATATTGAGATCTTATGAAGCGAAACAATCAGTCTGTGCAAGAAACTGAACATTATTTACAACATAATCACATGTAATCCAGAGCCTCAGGCAAACGGTCCAGAGTGATGTCTAGTCTGTGAATTCTTTTCACTGCAAAAAAGGCTTATCTTACTTAGTATTTTTGTCTTGTTTCTAGTCAAAATATCTAAAAATTCTTAAATCAATATACTTTCAGATAAGCAAAATGACATAAGATATTTCTTGTTTCCAGGGGGAAAAAACAAAATTAAGTGCATTTTATTTGAAACAAGTCAAATTATCTGCCAGTGGGGTAAGTAAAATATTCTTGTTTTAAGAATATTTTACTTACCCCACAAAAATACACTGAAAAAATTATACAAATTTTTTAAGGTAAGTGGTTGCATTCAGTTTATTTTAGCTACATTTAAATAAAAAAATTTGTTGAAAGTTTGTCAACTAAATTAGTTTATTTGCATGTACCTAAAATAAATTGATTGCAACCACTTACCTTAAAAAAAAATTGTAAATTCAATTAATCCTTTTTTTTTCAGTGTAAGCCATTTTTTGCAGGTTTGAGATTTATGTTAAAAGTTGACTTGATTAGTTTATTCTCTTAATATGCATTAGACATGTAAAACATACAGATTTCATATCAATCCTGGGTGCTTTTATAATATAATTGTCTATATTATGTGAACGTTACTGCATGATTACAAAAATGGACGAGTCAACAGAGAAACGAATCTGTATTCCCTGTTTGCCAGAGTCTCTTGATTACAGCCAATAATGTTGTAAATAATGTTCAGTTTCCTTTAAAGGCCAATCGTTTCACTTTATAAGGCCACACTGTTGAAATGAAGTTGCATTTGCTAGATATACAATCATATTTTATTTAATTTTTTATGTAGGCACCATGCATGTCCGTGAAAATGTTTTTAAATAGTAGGAGATCATGGACTTGTGTTCCTCGTGTGGCCGAGGGTCTGTAAAAGTTCAGCCATGTCTGATCCAAAATAGATTGCTCCACCTGTTCAAGTATAGCAGCCGTAGCCATTCTATCACTCCCAAACACTCTTGATCATTCATCACATCCTGTCTATTTTTACCCAGAGTGGTCATTCTCCACTAACTGCTTTAAGATAATGTCCAGCGGAAACATACCGGCTTGAGTCAGCAGTGCACTTTTAGGTTTTAGTCACTCTCTCTGTCCATTATTACGTGAACATTTAAATTGCGATACAGGTTTTTAATAAAAATAAAGAAATGTAAGGAAATATAGTTGGTGTTTTTTTATTGCAAAATGCATTATTGCATTTTTTATTCTTTTATTGCATAATTCTATCTTCTATTTTTGGACTAATTCTTGTGTGTTTTTTGTTATTCTTATATGCTTTTCCTGTTAAATCTACATGTATTCATACTTTTTAATCAAGATATTTTTTTAACATTTGATATGTGCTCAGTGTTCCTGATTGTTTGTTTAGAGCAGCTTTTAAAAGTGAAGCCTTCCTGGAGTGTGGGAGTATGTGATTATGCATGCTGGAAACTCCCAGCACCTATTTTAGAGAGTCAACAGATCCTCCAGAGCCAAACTCCAGCTGAGAGCCGAGCAGTGCTATGCCCCTCACTATGCTTTTCTGGGCTTTTGTACCCTTTCTTATAGCAATTTCGCTCTATTTCTTTGTCTCTCATTCAGGAGGAAAGAGTGGGATCAGCAAGAAGACAGATGGTGTGAAGGTAGGGTGGAAATCAGATATTCACTGTTTAGATAATTGATACGGATGATTTTAATTGATACTCTTTGGATTTAAGTTTATAATTTGCACACTACAAACTTTAACTTGTATATTATGTTATATATGATATTTAGGGCTGTCAAGCAATTACATTTTTAAATCTAATTAATTAATTGCAAATTCATTTCACATCAATTTTCACTGAGAATTTACTCTCAAAGATAGTCATTATTGTTTTAGACAAGTAAAGCATTGAATAGACATTACAAAAAGTAGCTTTAAAAATAAATATTTTGATTCAGCATTGCATAGATAATGATAATTTAATTTAATTATTATTATCATACTCTGATTAAACTTAAATGACTTAAACTACCAGTAGGTGGTGGTAAGTCACAATCTTTAATAAGTGAGTCATTCATTCAGCCAATTAGTGCAAAAAGTTGACTCATTCAGAAAAGAAGCAAATTATGTCTTTTCTGCTGTGAATGTCAATTCTACTGTGACTTCTTTTGGAATTATTTTTGTTGGCAAAATTGAGCAAAATATTATAAAACTGCATAGCAGCTTTCATGTTTGTCAACAACTGCATTTACTAACAACTGTTACTGCTGCGCTCTTGTAATGCTGACCAAAGGACGTCAGGAAAAAAATGGATGCTGCATTAATTGTGTTTAAATATTGTCATCTGAAAAAATTAATTACACGATTAATGCTTTTTGGCAGCCTTAATTATATTATATGTGACCCTGGAGCACAAAACCAGTCTTTAGTCACTGGGGTATATTTGTAGCAATAGCAAAAAATACATTGCATGGGTCAAAATTATAGATTTTTCTTGTATGCCAAAAATCATTAGGATATTAAATAAAGATCACGTTCCATGAAGATATTTTGTAAATTTCTTACCATAAATATATCAAAACTTCATTTTTAATTAGTAATATGCATTGCTAAGAGCTTCATTTGAACAGCTTTAAAGGTGATTTTCTCAATATTTAGATTTTTTTGCACCCTCAGATTCCAGATTTTCAAATAGTTGTATCTCAGCTAAATATTGTCCATAATCCATACATCAATGGAAAGTTTATTTATTCATCTTCCAGATTATGTATAATTCTCAATTTCGAAAAATTTACACTTAAGACTGGTGGTCTAGGGTCACATATGATATGATATTTTATTATATTATAGACAACAGTTCACTCCACTTTTTGTGTATCTGTGAGTGAGTCTTTGAATCATTCAAACAACCGATTCTTTGAAAACACAAGAACAAAACACCACGGCTCATTTTGGAATAGAATATTACTCGTACAATATCTGCCATATCATAAGCAAGTCCTGTCCTCACTGGGCCTGTCTGTTGTCTCACAGCACCATGCATCCACTTTGGACCTCCTCTCATTCTGTTGTGAAAGTAAACTGGCATATTCAACGATTTCTGCCCTAAACTGCGATTGTGGCAGCTCTTAATCTTATCTGCTGATACTGATTTCTCTTGCTACTCAGTGCTTAAGGACTCACATCGATCAGCCAGTCAGTGGAACTACAATAAACAACACAACAGTTTCAAATATTATATAATTTAGTATGTCCTTTATAGGGTCAGTGGATATCTGAACCTCTGTGGATAGAGCCAGTCTTTGATTAAATATTGGAATATTATGTACTTTACAATATATGTTGAAATGTTACGTCTGTAAGATATCATTTTTATAAATAAATCTTTAAATATTACTAGAAATAAAACTAAAACTTTACTTTTGTAAAAAAACATTGGAGGCACAAATATGCTTGTTAATGGTTTAATAAACCTAGTATTTTTTTCTGCCAAATAATAATTACATTAAGCACAAACACTGAAACTGGTTGACATCATATGAGTAAACGTCAGGCATGCAATAAACAAATCAAACATTATTAAATATACATTGTTTGGAATCAAAACAAGAATTGCAACTCATAGTTGACTGAGCAAGAAACTAATGAAAATCAAAGACATTTAATACACTGTATTACATGGAATATAGTAAATGTTGATTTTGTATCCTGGCCAATGTAATATTTTCATTAAATTTGCTATAAAATATTTTGGTATAAATATTGGTATAGTTCATGCTAAGTTTATATGTGTATAATATATATATACAGTGTCCTCCATAAGTATTGGAACAGTAAAGACTCATTTTGTCTCATATTCATCTTTGAATCATATTTGCAAATGTCTTGACTCCACAGCCAACAGAGCAATTTTGTCTTTACAACTATTCTAAAACCATACGTTCACTATCATGTATGGAACAGACTGAAATAATAAAATCTCCAGAGTTCCCAATCTGATTTGTGTCTGAATGGGAGCAATGCTAAATGGTCATTTCACCTGTAAACTACACTGAGACTTGTTTTTCATGAGATGAGGTAGGTTGGTACAATACGCCATTCAAGAAAAAATTATAATAAGGTGAATTGAACTTGTGAAGGACTGTTGTAGACTTGATGCAAGAACAAATTATTCAGGTACAGTATTCAGAATCACAGCTGTTCCTCTCATCACCCTCTGTCCATCTCATAATGTTTGTTCCTGTCTAACCTCTTCTAATTTCTCTTCCAGAAAAGGAAGTCCAGTTCCAGCACCCAGCTGATGGTGAGTGTGAAACAGGCACCGTCCTGTTGACAGTCTGCCACAAACTGGCAACCTTTAAAGGCCGCAACCCAACAATGAGCAAAACATGGCTGCCATGGAGCTGGACTTTCTTTTTTTCTGTTATTGATGTTACATCACATTTGTAAATCTGATGGAGATCTGACTCATTTATTGTTGCAGGACCGAAGCTGCTGACTTGAAATCCTCTGATTTTCACCAATTCTTTCTTTCTTGAAGGCACAGAGAAAGCAGCCGGTCAACTCTGATCATGTTTTATGTGATCTTGGCCTTGAAACTAACAATAAAAATCCTGAAACTCAATGTGTCATTTACAGGAATCATCAGAGAGTACCAACACCACAATTGAGGATGAGGATACTAGAGGTGAGACTAGAGGTCTTTTTCTGGTTCTACAGATTCAGAGCACTGCACACTTCCTAGAGTTTCTGACACACTATACCAGGAGCTTCCTGTCAATGACATGTTCATTTGAATTAAAGAGAGAGTTCACCCAAAACTGAAAATTTGCTGAATGATAAAAAAAGCCAATCAAGGAACACAAAATGAATACCCATGGCTCCTGACGATATGCTGAGGTCTTATGAAGGAACATAATCGGTCTGTGCAAGAAACTGAACATTATTTTCAATATTATTTCCTGTCAGATGCTTAAGTCAGATGGTTCGGAACGAATCATTCTTTTGAACCGGTTCTTTTTAGTGAACTGAATGAACCAGTTCACCAAAATGGACTGAACCATCTGAAACAGTTTGTGGCTCAAACAGCAGAAATCTACAAGTTAATAAATCAAAACTCACTTTCAGACGCCTGACAGTCACTCTGAGTCGAAAGGAGCCAAAATAGTGGTGCAGCCTACCTGATCCTGTGATGAATGAACTGATTCAGTGCTCCAGTTCCTCCAACAGTCACTGAACTGAGGAAATAGATCGACTCGGACTGACGATGAGCCATGTGTGAACGAATGGGAATATACTTATGGGAGATATTTTACTCATAAGAATTTCTAGGGATGCCAATTATTGTGCCCAACGTGTATTTGAGAAAAACATTTATTTCATAATGAGATTTTCCCCCATTTTCAATGGGGTTTATTTTCAGAGCCTTCTTTGATCATATTTACCAAGGGTGCCAATAATTCTAACCACGACTGTATATAGAGAAATTTACCACATTCTGAACCCCTGAAACAAATTCTAAATATTTATCTTTGCAGTGAGGAAGCAAGAAATCATCAAAGTAACTGAGCAACTCATTGAAGCCATCAGCAATGGAGATTTTGAGAGTTACACGTGAGTTTGGGAACGTTTATTTTTCATCCCGTCTTTCACCATCCATGTTAGCTAATCTATAAATATGAATGTAATGTAGTGGAGACTGGCAACAGCTGTAACACTTTTTTCTTTATCATCTGTAAAGTCCTGTTCACATCACTATAACTATGAAGTTTTACTAATAGTTCTCATTATATGAGAACGATTAGTCCACACCACAACTATATCGATAATGACAGTGGAAGGAAATCATTGTAATCATTTTCAGAAAGATTTTTTTCCAGCTTATGTGTGATTAAAATCATTGACAGCCAATCTAAATAAATTAAAGCAGCAGACAATATAACTGCAGTGCATGCTTATAATAAACAGAATGTTATTGTGTGTTGGCATGGATGCAAATATAGTTATTGTTCTTGGTGTGAATGGGCATTACTTCATTTTTTATTTTTTTTGTATGTATTTTTTGTGCAATTTATCTTAAACTAATTTGGGGTGGATTGCAAACCTAAAGCCTCTCTGAGGCAGAAGTCCTGTCCAAATGCATTATGTAAAGTTCACTGTATGGTTGCAGTCTCACTCCATTTGTCAGCCATTGTTATTTTCTTTTTGCCTCTTGTCTGCATATAAACTTTTTACTTCTTTTACCCATGGTTAAATAGTTGCATGGTAACTGAGATCGTCAGAACGGGACCATCAGTACATCCATATACATTTGACTACAAAAAAGCTACCTTGATAGGATTTGCCAGGCATGACCTGAAGATCACATTTGGTAAAAACTGGACAAAATGTGGGAGTAGTGGCAAAAAAACAATTGCAATCGTTGATCGCTAGGTGGTACCATTTGCCAAATTCTCAGGTCTTCGAAGAGCAGTGCCGAGGATGCACAGAAAGTTTCATTTCAGCACATCAAAGATTTAAAAAGATGTTGTAGTTTGTTAAGATTCATAATGATGAAGAGACAAAAAGGCTGAGAAGCATTGATATGGTCTGATTCAGCAGAATCTATAGAGCCATTGTGATTTTAGGACAAATAGTCTCTTGAAAAGTAGATGGTTGGGTCATAAAACTTGCAGATGGAGCAGATGGCCTCCATATCTGGGTTAAGGCTAGAACGGCTGTGGCTACTAGGCATGCGCACACCAATATAGTGTCATTTTTGTCACACTGTACAACAATAATTACTGTTTTTGCATTATTGTAAGGGGAAGGTTTAGGGTTGGGGTAGGTGTAGACATTAATAAAACACAATCTAATGGGTAGAAATTTAGATTTCTTGTTGTTTCTGGCTGTAGCTGTATCCCCTCTAGCCACAACCTGATCAGAAACAAGTTATCATTCCAGATATTCCTCATAAGAAACTTAATTTCTGCTTCTCCTCTCATTCTGAATGCTGGTGTGCCTAGGCTGATTCTAAAATAATGTTTTAAAGAGTTCCTCAACTAGCTATCATCAAGAGAATTCATATTTCCTATCGATAATCAAATTAAAGTAGGTACTGTATATATCACCATCCTGGCATGCAATAAAGAATGTATCTCTGGAAAACAACATGTGACGATAAGAATGTCAAGACTACCTTCAGTATGCTATATTATCAATATATTAATATGATGAATATTATTATGTTTGTGTGCAGGAAGATGTGTGATCCCAGTGTTACAGCGTTTGAGCCTGAGGCCCTGGGAAACCTGGTGGAGGGGCTGGATTTCCATCGCTTCTACTTTGAAAACTGTAAGATGCAATGAGTACCTGTATTCTAATTTCTAAGAATTAAAAGAAAAATTCCAATTAGCTTCTGCCTAATGCTATTTGACCTCAATATTTTTTTTTTAAACTGGTTGAATATCAGTAGCTATGGAATCCTGTTTCAGCCACTGAATTAAAAAGTATAACAAGGTAATTGCAACTTTTTTTTGCACAGTTCTGACTTTATTTCCCAGAATTGCGTGTTTACATCTTGCAATTTTGACTTTATTTCTCAGATTTATAAGTGTATGTCTCACAATTCTGACTTTTTTTCAGAATTGCAAGATATAAACACACAATTGTGATTCGACAGATTGTGTGCATTACCCAGCAAGCCATGTTTTTATTTTGCCAGTTTCTATTGGTCGTATCATACTGTATGTTCTTTAAAAATATGTTGAGGTCGCACTATTCCAACTTTCTAATGAACAGAATGTTCCTTTATTTTCATTTTACAAATATGGGAACATTAATTTGGAATCTTCTCAAAACGAGTGGCAAATGGTAACATTTAAAAACATTAGATGAATGTCCAACTAAATGGTTGCAGAAAAAAAATAAAAAAGTTTTATGAATGATGTTTTTGTGCTAACATTTTAAGAACATTATTCAAGACCCTCCAACGTTCTGTTAACGTTACTGGAAGAAATTTTCCTCATTACTTTGAGAGAACCATGCTAGACGTTCCCTGTCTGCTAGGATTGCGGAACCTCAATAGCAACCTAGAGATATTTTTGTGAAAAGTTTATTTTTTTTTAACAGTGTGGTCGAAGAACAGCAAGCCAGTTCACACCACCATCCTGAACCCTCATATCCACCTGATCGGCGAGGAGGCCGCCTGCATCGCCTACATTCGTATCACGCAGTCTCTCGACACAAACGGAATGCCATGCACTGCCCAGTCAGAGGAGACACGGATCTGGCATCGTAAAGACGGCAAGTGGCAGATAGTCCACTTTCATCGCTCAGGCTCTCCATCTGCCATCACTAAATAAGAGTCAGGTAATGAATCTAAAAATGAATTATTATTGTTTATTATTATACGCAAATTTGATGATTGCAGAGGCAGATTCATCAATCAATAAATGTAACAATATTTCTTAAAATTTTATATTATTTAAAAATTTAAATTAAACATTGAGACTACAGCTTTTTGCAATTGCGGGGACCAGTTTTTGTCAATATTTTGTCACTTTTTTTTCTAAACTCTTCACACAGCATTGGTTAAACTGTGGATCATTTTTCATGTAGTACAAAATCCATTCAATGACTACATCAGTCAATTTTTGGATAAAATATTGAAAACAGAAACATGAGAAAACGGCACCTTTTAAAAAAAAAAAAAAGAAAAAGAATTCGCCTTGATTTTTATTTTTTACACCCAGAGGTAGAAATGGATGAATAGCTTGAATTTTCGATTTCCACGTGTGGGCAGGAATGAAACGCCCCTTTCCGCTGATTGGTCAAGCAAATATCAAATGGTGCCGCCATCATGTCTGCTTCAATTCCATACTACAGAATAACAGTCCTCTGATGCTATAGTTAAAGCATTTATTGCAGCTAAATTTCATCTTTCTCTTACTAACAGACTAACAAATAGCTTGACACAAACTGGACTGGCAGTGCCTAGGGCTTACTTCTGTGTAGGCATAGATTCTCTATGGCAAATATTAAGTGAATGTTACAGAAATATGAATGTTCCTCACATCTACACCCACATTACCCTTTAGTCTACTTCTCTGGCAAGCCGCACATTTTATTTAGCTGTCCAGTTATAAAAAATCTGTGTGGCAAAGCTGCATGATGCACTGGACAGTGCGAAGTGAATGCATTTACATGATCATCGATGAACCCGTGACAGGATTGCTCCAGTGACTCTGACTCAGAGCCATACAGTCTCTATCAAACCAACGAGAGTGATACTGTAATTTAAGCTGAAAAAAAGCATGCTGGAAGTATGTTGTACTTTGATTTACCTGGCTTTTTTTTTTTTATTTTACAATTTAGCCGTGTTGGCTAATTCATGCCAAATAGTCCCAGGACAGGTTGATATTTAAAGAAGAAAAAAATAACAGTACACACAAAACACAACATTTTTAACACTAACATCCCTATAAATGTTTTTAGGGAAACCTGTTTTAGAGAAACTTTTTTAATATCTTTTCATTCTAGTGGGAGTCTCTTCCAGTCATGGGTCCAACTAAAGGCAAAAGATAACTTGGGAAAACGTGTTTGATAACAGTCATCATATATCGAAAATCTTGTTTTGTGTCACTGGTGGCGAAAAAATGTCATTTTTACTGAATAATATTTGTGAACACACTGGACAATTCCAGTCCTGGACGTCCTGCAGATTTCATCTCCAAATCTGATTGTCAGAGTGTTTAGGATTTCTTGAAAATAACAAATAGCTGTGTTTGATCAAGCATGGAGGTAAACCCTCCAGGACTGGAATTTTCTAACATGCTTGTGACTTATATTCGTAAAAATATTCATCTTTAGACTTGCTCTGTAACATTTTGCATACTGACCTTACTTTCTTTTCCCATCTTAGTTGAAAATACCAGAGTTGCAGGATCACTGGCTTGAGGATGTACAAGCTCCCAGCTTCTCATCTCATTCCTTGAACTTCATTGGCCCTCTGCTTTACGGTGTCATCACATTCACATTAGCTTTTATTCTCATTGCTCAGAACACTTCTTTATGGATAAACTACGATGAAGCCGCTGTTGCAACCCTGCTGCGTGGTATCAATGTTTTTTTAGCATCTTGGTTATGTTTACAAAATTAGCCACCATGTTTTTGACCATATTTGACACACATTAGATATTTGGGACAACGACTACATTCCAAAAGAGGTCGTTTCCTGCGTTTTATAAAAATGACACGGATACCTAGATTTTTTATTTTTTTTTGCTCCAACGGTTAGACGTTAACTAGTGTTTCAATCTCTCTTATACACCTGTAATAAACTCGAATGTAATCTGATTGAAATGGATGTGTATATATTTGAAATAAAGTAGAACTGCTAGGTAAGAATATAGCTAGTAATGACTTTTCCTGTGAATGTCCCTGGACAGATATCAGCACAGCTTGTCCTCCACTGCCCGGTTTCCAGACAATCGCCATTGAACATTTTCTACCGAGTTTAGTTAAGAGCACATTGAACAGCAGTGAATTTAAGTATACGTTTAGCCCTTGAAATCAAAGCTGCATCTATGGCACAAAACACACACACACACACACACACACAATCTAATGAACCCACATGATCCGCACTGCAAGAACAGATGGATCAAGGGGGCTGAGCAACCCACTCAACGAACTGTTGCTTAAAGTTAAAGCCGGTGCTGATGGTGGCAGTGGACCAGTAAATGCATGCGAGAGCTTCTTTCTGTCTGCCGTACAAGGTTTTGAGATCCGGGTCTGGTGTGGTGTGCTCAGAGCACTTTGATAAAGTTCTTCCAGTAGAGCTGGTGTATTTGTTCTTCCTTTTGTATTTAGGATTCAGGGATTTTTTCTTTTTATTGCAAAAGGAAGTCTCTTGAAAAAGCTCTCGAGGGTGTGTTTGATGTCTGGGCTTAACTTCTATTCAAATTCAATGGAAGCGTGTTTGGAGAGAGAGATTTCAATAATCAGTGTTGACATGTTTATCTACTGATGTCTTTTTAAGATGCTCTATTTGC
This sequence comes from Barbus barbus, assembly GCF_936440315.1. Classification (NCBI taxonomy): domain Eukaryota; kingdom Metazoa; phylum Chordata; class Actinopteri; order Cypriniformes; family Cyprinidae; genus Barbus; species Barbus barbus. Next base: position 2,625,347 of record NC_136721.1, on the reverse strand, counting down.
TTGATCAGTCGTATGGGTGATGGTCTGTACATTCATATTAACGCGAACAATCAAAGTTATTCAAACGAGAAAGTGGACATTGCTAACTCTATACAGTGATGCTCAAGCATTTTAACTTGTTGATATTGTATTCAGATATATTGCTGGTGGATATGTTATCTGCAGAGTAACTGCTATTCAGATCGATCTGTCTTATCTAAACATTTGTAAGGTATATTAAAATGTTTTTTGCATCTTATATGCACAGATTAATAATGCGTGTTCAGATTTACTAAACCAGTTACATTTTTATTAGTAAAACTGTATGAGCTTAGTTAGATTTGTCAAATATTGCTTCTTGATTCTTAGTATTTATTTTGTAAAGCAAGAATGTTAACGTGATGATTGTATGCATGATTTTTTTGTTCTTTGATTCATTTTATCAAACATTTTGCCATGGCTGTATAAAAGCTGCTATTCATCCGGTTAGATTGTGTGATCACTGCCATCAAAAGACAACCAACTGTAAACTTTACTACTCTTTTTCTGCTCATATTTAAACACTTTCAGGCTACTTGTGGCACATTTGACAAAGATCCGTTCTTAATATTGAATTGTCATTACAGAACCAAAGTTTTCCTCTTCTTTTTCCTCATTATTTAATAACTCCTTAGAAAGACATTTAGAATTGAAAGAAATAAAATGCATGGAAACCTTGTCTTCTAGTAACGTGGTTCATTGTAAACGGCTACTGAAAGAGTGTTGCTTTGTGGCCTCTTTGATGTTTTTGTCTTCTTTATCGTTTCAGCACAGTTTATGAAAGGCCTAACAGCATCTTTTGATAGTTTTTGACGTATATACTGTGTTTTGTTGAGGCATGCTGTTTTTATTGTCAAAAAGTGGGTGGGTACGATATTGTTTTCTGAGTAAAATGTACTTTTTGCAGTTTGGCTCTAATGCAACCGGGCTTATAAATAAAAGTGCTTTACGAAGTGTTGTTGTTGTCATTGCGTATTTGTTGCCAATGATCTTAAAAATTCTCTCACCACTTCACAGATTATTGCTAAAATAAAAAAGGATTAAAAAAATGTTGAATTTTCTTATTATGAAGAATGCACTAAAATACTGTTAAATATATTTTCCAAAAAAGTTTTAGTCTAAAATCACGTAGCAATCAAAGCCATATGCTAGGTTAGTTGTGTTACAAATTTGAGGTTGATATCACAAAAAATTAGCTTTCAGTAAGATTTTGTTTGGGTGCAGTACCAAACATTTCCACTAGATACAATTTGCTTCCTGTTGTTGAAAACAATTCTTATAAATACATTTAAAAAGCATACCGTATTTAATGATGTGGTATGCCTAATGTTCTCAAAAGACTGTAACGCCTGAATGAAATATAAATAATTTTCACAAAACATCATATACAGTATAGGTTTAAGGTGTGAGTCTGAGAAGGCAAGAAAAATGTGTTTCCAAATAGACAACTGTAGGCACTATTCACAAGGTTAACAGTGAAAATGTTTTATCTCCATTGCCTACTGCCCTGAAATGTAGTATGCATTGTCTCATATTGGTGCATACATAATGTGTTGCAAAACATACCCTATAGCGCTCAAGCCCCAACAATTGCTGGTTAGAGGTATATTTCATCTTCTTAATCTTTCCCTGGCCCAACGTCTGACACCCTATTGAACCCAATGGAGGTTACGAGTTATGAAATTTATGAAAGTTAAGTTTTTAAATTTAGCACATCTGTCTAAACTTATAGCATAATACATTTGGAGCGTCTCTTTATAACTCAAACTCAACAAATTTAATTTGTTGATGGTAGTAGTCAGATTGAGATCTGTGTGCCAAACCTCCACTTTCCTATGTGCTATGGGTTCTTTGATGTCTAAAAACACAGATGCAGTTTAGGAACAGTGCCACCTACTGGTTAGGACCTTTGCTTATCTTAATAACTTGGTCTAAAATCTGAAATTATATCTATTTTTAATAGTATAGTATTCTTATATACAAGTATATATGTGACCCTGGACCACAAATCCAGTCTGAAGTAGCACAGGTATATTTGTAGCTATAGCCAAATATACATTGTTTGGGTCAAAATTATAGATTTTTCCTTTTATGCCAAAAATCATTAGGATATTAAGTCATCTCAATTTTGAAAAATTGAACCTTATGAATGGTTTTGTGGTCCAGGGTCACAATACCAAGAATGAAACATTTTAAGTGTTGTGGCTTAAATGCATTTACATCCAAAAAGGCTTTTACTTTTGTTTTGATCTATGGAGAATGTATGCACGTTATAATGGATACAACAGTTTGGGGCTTTTTTTTATTTTATTCTTTTATTGCACATTATAATGGACAGCTTTTTCAAGATAACATCCAAGGAAAGCAACTGAGATATATAATGCCAGATAATATATATAATCTGTGAAACTGGCTGAAATAATTCACAATCACACCTTTTTTAAAAGCAGAATTTTATATACAGTAGTAACACTTCATACCTACATTATTTTCTGTTTGCATTTTCAATTTTTGATGAAGAATAAAGAAAGACTTTTTCCCAGCACTGATCTACAAAATAAGTCATATTAGATGATGTAGATGGGAATGGGCACATTTTTAAAGGTGGATTATACAAAACTTTAAGTTAACACAAATCACTTTGGCAACTTCTATAATGCAACGTGTTTTCAAAGGAATGGACATCGTACAGTCCTCATGAGCCTGGATCAGTGCAGATGTTTTGTTCTGGGTTCAGGCTCCGAGCTTCAGCGATGAGACGCTTGACTCCCACCATCCACTGACTGACTTCAGCAACATGGTCCACCATCAGGCCTCTGTGGATCTCATCAGCTGCATCCCATTTTTTTCTTTTCAGGTCTGAAACAAAGCACATCTAGCATGTTTTTCTCTCCCGGTTTGATTGAGTCTCTGGATTACAGGCAATAATGTTGTAAATAATGTTCAGTTTCTTGCACAGACCGATCGTTTTACTTCATAAGACCACAATATATCATCAGGAGCCACGTGTATTGTTTTTGTCTTACCTGTATATGCTTTTTTGACTCTCACAGTGCCGGTAGCTGTGAACTTGCATATTATAAATCACCACAGTATCAGCTAAACATCTTCTTAGTGTTCTTCTGAACAACAACAACAAAATCACCTACATCTTGGATGACAAGTATATTAAAGGGATAGTTCATCCAAAAATGAAAATTGTGTCATCATTTACTTTATTAGCTCCAAACCTGTATGAATGTGCTTGTTCTGCTGAACACAAAGGAATATATTCTGAAGAATGTAGGAAACAGAGCAGTTCTGGGGCACCATTGACTTCCATAGTATTTTTTTTTCCTACAATGGGAGTCAATGGTGCCCCAAAACAGCCTGGTTACAAACTTTCTTCAGAATATCTTCCTTTGTGTTCAGCAGAACAAAGAAATTCTTACAGGTTTGGAACTACTTGAGGGCGAGTAAATGACACAATTTTCATTTTTGGTTGAACTATCCCTTCAAGATCTGACTAGCAGTCGGGCAGGACAGATCGCTGGGAGTAACACGAGTCTAAAATGCCTCTCAGATTCCTCAGAGTCTCAGATTTCCTGATTGCACACGTCACTGTTACTTTGTGTTTTTAAAACAAAAAGAACAAAAAGATGTGCTTCACATGATCTGTGTCACTTGTAGTGTTGGGCTAGATACTCAAAGAATGTAATATATCACTCATTACTAGTTACTCCTTTCAAAAGTAATATTGTTACTTTACTTTCTGGCAACAGTAATTAGTTACATTACATTTTCTTTACGCCCCAGCCACAACAAAGTACAGCCACAACTTACACAACAGTGTTCAGATCATCTTTGTTCCTGACAAAATCAATATAATGCAATATTTCTATCTGCTGAATGTAAGCTTTTCCATATTCCAAGCTTGCCTGCTGCACTGGAGACATCACATGCATGTGCGAGTCGTGAAAATTATGAAAATAAATCAGGAATTATTTGATTATTGGATTTTAAATCTGCAGGGTTGAGGCATCAAAAGTAACTAAGCTGTTTTATGGATGGTAACTGTAATATTATTACTGAAATCTTATTAGTAATTAGTTACACTACTATTTACTGCAAAAAGTAATATTACAGTAACTAAAGTTACTAGTTACTGCCCAACACTTGCATGTTGATATCAAGCAAACTGAAGAAGTTCCATAAAGTTTTGTGCATGTATACATTTATGTGCTGATAAAAAAATCAGATGGTTATTTTCTTTTAAAGTAGCACGTAACTGGCAAAACCTAAAGGGGTCAGGAAATGCAGAATCAGATTATGCCGTTTCTCAAGATTATTTTATAAAGGTTTCCCATCCTCATTTTCACTCTCTGTGAAACACACTCAATTTAAAGGGGCGTTACCTCTTGCAGAACCGAAGTAAACGCCCACTGCTGTGATTGGCTGACTTCATCATACAGTATCCATGCCATCCTTTACAGCATGTTGTGTGTTTTGATACTCAAGATGGCAAACACTGTGACCTTCATGCTTTGTGGCAACACTGTTATATTCTGGTCTGATGTAAGATGTATAGTGACATACACCTTTTGCAATATTTTATGACAGAACCAGTGCATGTGAACAACACTCTCAAGACTGAAAAAGACTCACCTTGGGACAATCTATGCATCCTATGTTTAACCAAAGGTGAAAGTTTTCCACTTTTCCACATGTCTTCAAAAAGCTTCAGACGTCTTTCCACATCATCACAAATCTGTTTCTAAAAAAACAATGACACACAAGGAGACAACATGAACATAAATGTCCATTTCTCCACCCTGACAAGTAAAAATAAAATATAATGGCAAGAAAAAAAAAAAAGCTCTAATAACTATAATATTCTTTATAAGGTTTGGACCTATTACAAGGTGTGAGAATTTGTTGTGTGTTATGTGATTTGATCCATTAGTTCCATTTAGTGTTACATATTATCATTGAGATACTATTATAGTTTGTTAATGTTTTGATTTATAGTTTATTTTTATGTTTTCTGCTTTTGTTAAAATCTTAGTAAATCTATTGTGTGTTTTTGTCATTTATTTTTTTTTGTTTTGTTATTTTAGTACATCAACTGAAATTAAATTAAAATGAGGAATGTTACCTTGTACTAGTTCAATTAACACGTTTTTTTTCTCCAAGTAACAGTTTTTATGGTTTTAATTTTAGTTCAATTATAATAACCCTGGTTCCATTTATTCACAATAAAATCCTTAGTATCAAATGGGTTGTTTTATATGGTTAAAACCTTTTTTTTTTTTTTTTTTTTTTTTAAAAAGCCCTCATTTTGAAACCGTGTAAAACCACAAATTATTCTTGCTTGTTTCATGTCATAATGCTTTTTTTCTTTCATTATGCCCACTGGTTGAACCCTACAGGCTCTTGAACTTTATTTTCAACCAGTTTGAACATTGGCCTTACCTTTACAGTATGTCTGCATGCGTTCAGCACTCCATAAAGTTGTTCTTGCACATCCTCAATGGATGGCTCTGTCTCCAGCTCTACCGCCTCTATCTTTCCATCTGAGGGAGTTTTGGGACATACGGAGGGTGGGGTGCTGCTGTCCATCGGAGGAGGATTCATCCCCCGGGGCGGCGTTGGCATCGCCACTGGTGGGGATTGCATCTCTGATCCAGAACCTACAGCGGGAAAATAAACCGTTTATAATTCATTTTGGGTTCATATAAATTTGTGTTAGTGTTGTTTTTAAACACTTAAAAAACTTTTGCATCTCTTTTTCCATCTTTACACTTGCAGCTTTAATATTAATAAGCATTTTTTGTGGTAGACACATTTACAGATGCTAACATAAGCTAATTTAAATTTTTTGCTGTAATGGCTAGAATACAAAATCTTCAGACTACTCAAATGGTCATATGCTTAAACATTTCAGCAAGAAAAAATTCAGTTTTTGAACTCGTCCTAGGGGCGTCTGTCTGATTTGCACATGTACATGTACCTAGGATGTCAATAATACAAAAATAACACTTATTAAAGCAAGGAAAATGAAAAACCTGGTGGTTTTGCAATACAAATTAATAGAGGTAATCTTTCAACAACAAAAAAAAGCAACCAACTCATCATGATTAACCAGACAACTTTGTGATGAATGTTTAATTTCTTAATTCAGAGGCTTTGAAAATGCAGTCCATACAGTAGAGAAGTTTGCCATTTGCTGCAAACATGTAGATAACATTTAACAGTGGGATGCGCTTGACCTGTGAATTGGGGTGCATGCACCCTCTTGTTAAGAATATTTCGCTTTGGTCCTCCTGAATCCTTCTGTAAGCCATATGAAAACTGCGGTGGGTCGTTCCACCCGTGCTCCTGATTACCTGCACAGAGAGCAACATTAAGAGTGAGCGCGGATCTGTGCATAACGTATCTAACCATCTATGTTTCTAAAGGTGTGCAAGGGGATTATAAGGTGTTTAAACACCCTGATCACAAAGGTTTGATTGTAGACAACAGAGACAAAATACGATACTGATCTATGTTTCTCATAACTGTGAACCCTAAGCACATTTATGCTTCCAGCTGGTATAGGTAATGTGTGTAAAATCATACTTTTTCTTACATGTTACAATGACAACAAGACTAATGTAGTATGTGCAAATTACATTCATACTGTATAGAATGTACTTTTTTTAAATCGCAATACTACCTGCTCAAAGAGTATGTGATTTCAGACACACTCAGGGTTTACTTTACTTACTTTTAGTCATTTAGCAGACGCTTTTATCCAAAGCGACTTACAAATAAGAAAAAGTAACTAAAATTAAAAGTTAACACTCTGTAAATACTCTATACACACCCATTTAAGAAAATACAGAAATTAAATAAAATTGACAAATGCATACAACAACATTTCAATAGTAAACATATAAACGGAAAAAATAAAATAAAAAATAAAAAGCGATACTTATAAGTACTTTAAGTACAGGACAACCACAAAAGTGCCAAAAGTTGTCCTTTTCCAGTGAAAGATTCTATGGGTTTCCAAAAGATAATAATGACAGTTTATTACTCAGAACTATTTTTTTTTTAACTATAGAATTATTTTTTGTGAACCAAATCACATCGTTCTGGGAAACAAATTGTTACTGTACCTGGGTATGAAATCCCATACAGAGGGAAAAATTAAATCTGGTCAAAATGTATTTTAAACATATATGTGACCCTGGATCACAAAAGCAGTCATCAGTAACACAGCTATATTTGTATACTTTGTATGGGTCAAAATGATCGATTTTTCTTTTATGCCAAAAATCTTTAGGATATTAAGGAAGGATCATGTTCCATGAAGATATTTTGTAAATTTCCTACCATAAATATATTAAAACTTCATTTTTAATTAGTAATATGCATTGCTAAGAACTTAATTTGATCAACTTTAAAGGTGATTGTCTCAATATTTAGATTTTTTTTGCACCCTTAGATTTTCAAATAGTTGCATCTCATTATCTGATCCTAAAACCATCAACGGAAAGCTTATTTATTCAGATTTCATATGATGTATACATCTTATGACTGGTTTTGTGGTCCAGGGTCACATATAATAAATGCATGCTGTAAACAGTGAAGCTCAATGAAATATGTTTCTAAAAAACTAAAACACAATAGTTCAACATTTACCAAAATATATTCAAAACTGTATTTCAGAAAATAAACTTCCAATTTTACAGTAGCCTACATTTAGGCAATGGGCACATATGGACGGAATAGTCTACTAGAGTTTTTTTTTTTACTTTTTATATATTTATTATTTATTTATAACATTGTAAAACATTTGACGTTTCTTCAAATGTTACATTAGAATGTATTTTCCTTGGACTGAAATATATAAATGCATTTTAAATGCAACATTAAAAGGAGGTAAAAGCACCACTATTTTCTTACATCCTGTTTTTTTTATTATTATTATTATTATTAGTGACCTGACAACCCAGCTGAGATCTAGAAGTGTTATTAATGAACACTGGGTGTCTCAGCTGTCAAACACACTCATTTCTTTGATAGTTAATTAGTGTTTGGTTGTTTATTGTTCTTTCGCCCGTTTCTCCATTAGTCACTGTTTACTCGAGACATGAACTTCTGCTGCTGTCACACGTCACACTGCACACGGAACATTTACATGACACGTTTTATAAACATGAAATATTATTTTTAAACACTCTTACCTGGTTTTACAAACCGATCGCTCATCGCAGACATCAACAGTCAACACTGTGAGGAAAATCCTTCCCGTTCTTCTAGTTTTTCTTCTTCGTTGGATTTTAACTGCAGCTCACATCCGGTACTGCCATCGTCTGGAGTTCATTAACTCCTACACAAAGCCAATATTCGCACTATTAAAGAGATAGTTCACCCAAAAATGAAAATTGTGTCATCATTTACTCACCCTCAAGTAGTTCCAAACCTGTATGAATGTGTTTGTTCTGCTGAACACAAAGGAAGATATTCTGAAGAAAGTTTGTAACCAGGCTGTTTTGGGGCACCATTGACTTCCATAGTAGGAAAAAAAATACTATGGAAGTCAATGGTGCCCCAGAACTGCTCTGTTTCCCACATTCTTCAGAATATCTTCCTCTGTGTTCAGCAGAACACACACATTCATACAGGTTTGGAGCTAATGCATGAGCTATCCCTTTAATGCTGTTTTTATAAGTTCAGCTTTTTCCTGCTTTGTTTACCCTCCGCATTCCAATATGTTCCTTACTCCATGTCCTGTTATTCCTATGCTTCCCATTTATTTCATCATCTCTCCATTTCATCTCTATTCTTAATCTGGTCATGACCGTCTCCTCTTTCCTGTTTCTTTCCTTACTTTCCAAATATAAATTAAATAGTATTTTCATTTCAAAAGTTAATATGTATTTATTTATTCAATAATTAATTAATTCAAGCTGCTGAATATAAATTAATTCTAAATGTGAGGTTTCCCCTTAATGGACTAATCTGAGAGAGTTTGGCCAAGTGCTAAACAGTGTCATGGAGAATAAGCCTGTTTTTCCTACTTCCTTAACCTTCTCTGAGTAGCTATTGTCTTGATTTACTAATGGCAATCTAAAAAAAAATTAAAAGTATAGTCTTGTTTTGGTTTTAATCCAACAAAGGCATTATGGAGAAATATACTATTTTTTTTCTCAGAGCTAGGCCTATCTCTTTGACTGGGATTGCTCTATCACAATTACCCTACAAAATGTTCATAATATATAACTTTACATAATTATTTGGTTCTGTATTTTACACTAATGAGACAATGTAAATAGCTAAACAAACAAATACATGCATTCATACATCCATAAATACTGTACATATCTTGCTAAAACTAAATGACCAAATAATTACATTTATTTGCCCTAATAATATATTAAATGATGTACCATCGTCATGTACATGCTAAACTCATAACTAAATGTTATCAATAAGCGCACATCTCTGTGATTCTTCCTTAACAACTAAACAAATCAAATAATCAAACAGTAGCGTGCAAAGGGCTGCTTATTCTAAAACACACTCGGTCTGTTCTTATTCATATCTCTGACATGATTTATAAGAACAGTATTGAACACATAAGCATTAATTAGAGGAATTTTTCATTGTGCCTATGCAAGTTGATTAGGTGCTTTTGCACTGAAAAATCAGACCACTTACCATCAGTAAGCATAAGTAAAGTCTCCAGGTGATTTAAACTTAGTATTGACCAAATAGTGGAAATGAAGGTCTTCAACATCAGCCAAGTTTAAGCCATTTTCCTGGTTTGTGCAGCTCAACAGCCTTGCACTGCACATCATGTGCTACTCTTTCCATAAGATGATTATAGGACCATAATGATTAGCCTGTTTGTCACCTTGTATTTATATCCAAGTGAAACAAAAAATCATGTTTTTCCACGTGTATTCTCAATCACTGAGGTGAACTTGATGTGCAATATGAAAACAAATATACTTCAGTTAGATTTTTTACTCTCACGGGGCTACCAAAATTGTGGTGAACATATTTATTTATTTTTCAGATGTATTTCAAAATGCATTAAAAGTATATGCTATGTATTTGCAGTCTGAAAGACAAATGAAATAATGTTTTACTTGTTCCAGATATAAATTAGAATGTGTAACATGCATAAAAAAAAGAAACAGCTGCTGCATGTACAAAGCAAACAAAAAATAGGCCTAAACGTCACAAAGAAGGAATACACATATTTGCAAACAGATAAGTGATAAAGTGTTAGCTGCCATGGTTTTAAAAAGTTGGTAGAGTAAAATACTAAATGATCTGCTACAAAAGAATCACAAAATGAGATTTTACAAAGTCATCACTGTAAAGACAAAATACAAAGCAGTAGAAATTCTGCTCATCTAGCTCTAAATACAGACATGAAAAATTGAAAGAGGTTTTCTGTCAGAGTTTGTTTCAGGTTCATATGTTAGTTCAAACTGCTCCTCATTAAAGGCTGGACCTCGTCTCTGCAGACTGACTCTGTGTCACACTGTTTTTCCATCAGGTGCCTCTGAAACTCTGGATACATGTCTTCATTGTTCTGCTGAAAAGAAGAAGCTTTTACTTCCTGCATAAATATATTGACAAGGCATTGCTATGGTTGTATGGTTGCATACAGCGCTGTAAAATTTTGTATGTAGGTTGCCTTTGTGCATTGTAACTGATTACATGTAATCCGGATTACATGTAATCCAGAAAATTACATGTAATTACAAAAATTATATACTTGTAATTAGAGTATATTACATTTGAAAATGTTCATAATCAGATTACAGTTACTTTTTTATTGATTACTTATCATTCATACAATGGTAATAAATGATTGATTCTCCCTAATTCTTTTTTCTTTTGAAAAGTTTCCTTTTTGTGCAAACTAAGGGAAAACAGCACCCTCCAAGCAATTAGACCATGTTTTTATATTTTTATTGTTCAAATGTTTAAATAATTTTTATTTAACATTTTTATGATTGAATTAATTGTCATCTTTTATCAACTCACTATTCACTTACTATCAACTCACTAATGTAATGTTTAATGCATTTTATGATGTTACTATAAAAAAAAGTATACTTTTTTTCTTTTTTTAATCAATATGGTAAGTTTAAGGGTAAGTTTTAAAACAAGTTTGATCAAAAGTAATCCAAAATTCATCTAAAAAGAAATCAGAATACAATACCTAAAATGAGTAACCTAGGCGGTTTCTCCATTAGGGCGATCGGGCGACACACCACCAAAGTGCGAAAGGGAGGGATTTTTTCTTTCACATTCAATCCCAGCTAGATTTCACTCTTCTATACTGCTTGTTCTACCTCTGGAAATCTAGTCCAATCAGCGTCGAGTCACGGTCTGTGTAGTACCGCCCCTTTTTGGGTGATTTCTGTCAGACTGAGAATCGCCCCGAGTGTTCTCATAAGCTGTGTTCGAAATGGCATACTTGCTTACTGCCCAGTACACAGTGCATACTGCCTACTATTTTTTAAAGAATAGTGTGTGAAACAGTATACAATAAGCAACAAATATTTCAGAGTAGTATGCTTAATTGTCACATGACAAACACAAACATTAATTGACAGCTGTCAAGATTGGATCGGAAAAGAGATTAAAGTACAATTAATGTCCTAGTAATGATATTGTTTTTAGATGCACAGTGATAGTTTGTAGTTTACGTGTATATGTATACACGTAGGCTACATATACAAGTGTAACATTTATTAATTACTATTCCCCGCCTCCAGTTCACTCACGCGATGAAAGGTCACATGGAGCGCGTTGCATTCTGGGAAACAGTATCCCACGCAAGCGTCTTCAGATGCATACATCAAATTTCAGCAAATGTAGCAAGTAATCCGGGCATTCCATGCATACAGAAAATTCACATACTATTCACAGTATTCACAGAATACTGCAGTGTAGTAGGAGTTGTATGATAGTATGCCATTCGGAACACAGCTTCTGTACTGATTTCAGTTATATTTAGAAGATTCTGGCAAATATAGTAGGTCATCCGGGTATTTCATGCATACAGAAAATTTGCATACATACTGCATGCTGGAGAAATAGTAAGAGTAGTATGATAGTATGGCATTTCGAACACAGCCATAGACTTCCATACAAAGATTTATTTTTTTCATACTGCAGGCACTGCAATCTCTATGGATTCCAGGAGGGCTAGCACTAACGTGCTTTCATCATCATGCGTAAACTTGTGCAGCGATTGGTCAGAACAAACATACCGCTAATAAGAAGAAATATGAAGTCAGGACTAGTCTGTATGGGCTGAATAAAGCAAACCAGTGAAGTTTTGATTGATGATGATTGTAATGGAGGTAAAGACGATTACAGTCAGTAACATATATGAATCGTAACTTACATTATTAGACGCGTGCGAGTCCATTATTATTAGTGTGCAAATAAACAAACTGTGTATGTGCGCTCTCTGATAGCTTTATGAGCATATTTCAGTATGATCGCATGTCTGGCAAGTGTTTTATAATGGACACTCGCTGAAGAAGCGTGTTTTTATAGAAGTTTGCTATGTACAGTTGTGTATTTGCATCAATATTCACTTTTTTCCTTTTTCTTGAAAAAAAGCTTGCAGAAAATATAATTTTGTGAGAATCATCCTCAATCTTGAATTTGGTAAAAAAAAATTATTTATTTAAAATGTTTCATGTCTTAATCCTTTTCTTTTTGTTATACTGGGATAAATCATATCGGGATGTATGCTTAAAATTTTTGGAAGTGGTGCTCCACCTAGAAAATTTGCCACCAGCCGCCACTGGATTACATTACTAACTACAATTTTCATGATGTAATCTATAATCAGTAACACAATCATAATATCAAATTGCATAAATGTGTTAAAGGCATAAGGTAAAAAATCAAATGATAAATACATGAAAACTGATTATATTTTGCTTGCTGTTACAACAGCGTAAATGATTCTAACAGTGTGCCTCACCTGGCTGGATTGATTTGGCAGTAACTTTGCAATAAGTTCTCTGATGTTGCCAAAAGTCGGACGCAGAGTTGGCTCCAGGCTCCAGCACATTTTCATTATTGTGTACCTACAGGAGGTCAAGTCACTTACTGCATATGAATTGCTTATTATTTATTGTTACTTTCCCAAAACTTTACAAATGCTCACATTTCTTGAGGGGCAAAATCTGGTTGTGGCATGTGATAACCGTCTTTTATCATCTTATAGAACTGTGCATCAATCACAACATTGGGATAAGGACTCACACCTAAAAACAGAAAACACAGTCCCAAGTTTTCATCAGTTCACGTCCTTTAAAAAAAAATAAAAATAGGTTAAACAAGTCAATTCACTTACCCAAGGAAAAGATCTCCCACAAAAGCACACCGTATGACCAGACGTCACTCTGTACCGTGTAAAGACATTCAAATATGCTTTCAGGTGACATCCATTTCACTGGCAGCCGTGCCTGCAGAACCAATACAACACAGTGTAAAAAAAAGGCTAATATTTTTGATCAAATGACATTTAGAGATGTGAAAAAGGGAAAAGATGTTTACCAACTGCTACTCAGAACGCAATTTCTATATTAATTTATGCCCATATTTTTGGGTTCTGTATATATATATATATATGTACATAATATATATATTATCCCGCATTTCTGACTTTGTAACATACAACTTCAAGTTTATTTGAGGTTGTTTTCAGTTGTGCTATTGCTAGTGGCATATATCTATGAAAAGATTTGTTTGAATTCATTCAGTATTTTCAGTAATTCATAAGGCAACAGAATGCACAATTTCATTCTAATGTAAATCGTTAATATAAAGAGAATACGAGAAAAACGAACTTACATTCCCCTTTACTACATAATTCAAGTCATTCATGATGTCTCGTGCAAGGCCAAAATCACAGATCTTGACAATGCGGCTGTCGGCCACAAGAATATTCCGTGCAGCCAAATCTCTGTGAATACACTGATCATAAACAGCATTAGAAAATGACAGGGTACCAAAAAAAAAACACACACTAAATTTTCCTTATAAGTAGTCATACTGTAAGGTTTGGTGTCGTTCAAGAAATAGTTGAACGACACCAAAAATGCTATTTTCCCTGCAACTTTGTAAAAAAGGAGAGCTTAATTTCTTTCACATTAGCTGCAATATTCATGCACACACACACATACATACACAAATATATTAGTATGTACACAGTATATACAAACTAAATTAAATATTTAAAAAATGAAAACAGAATGTATCAAAATAAAACTGAACTATTAAAATAACACTGTATATAACCAAGAAACATTACATTTTTGGAGGCTAGGAAGTCCATTCCCTTTGCCACTTGATAGGAGAATTTCAGTAAATCCATATTATCCAATGACCATGCATCCTTCCCTCCTTCATTACAAGATTCTGTTGAAACAGACTAAAATTATACTTCTGAAATAGTTTCTTTACAGGAAATATTTAGAAGAGCATTACCTTTGTTACTTTACCTTGACAAATGTCTTTTGACATCTGTGTTGATTGTGCATCCTTGTAGCTCTCTGAGCCAGAGTAAGTCATCCTACAAGAAGGAGGTGTAAGCGATTGACAATAAAAGAGACACTATAATCACAGCACATTTAGCCACAGAAATATCTGCAAAGGTATAAGCCTGCCATTCTCATATGACACTGACATTAACATACCCTGTTGAATGGTTCTTTTGAACAGCTACATTCTTGTAGAGGTTTGAATCCTCTGGGAAACTCTGAACTCCAAAGACATTGTTCACAAATGTTTCTGCTCGTTGACGCAAGAAGTTGAGGAGGTCACCGTGACAGCAGTACTCTGTGATCATCAGCATCGGTCCTACACCAGACCAAAGTCAAATTCAGAGATAAACCAACATACAGTATTTTTTTCTTTTAATTATGCTATACTGATTTAGGAGTCTATAACCTAAGGAAGCACGTTTCCACCACTGAATAAAAAAAAAAAAAAAGATAATTGCAAGTTTATTTTTTATATCTCGCAATTCTAACTTTTCTCGCAATTGTAAGAAAAAAACAATTGTTGGATTTAACCTTGCAATTCTGAGAAGTAAAGTCAGAATTTTATGATATAAACTTGCAATTCTGACTTTTTTTGAGTGTAGTATAAAATCACAGTTGTAAAGTCAGAATTGTAAGATATAAACTTAAATAAAGTCAGAATTTAAAACCCACAATTCAGAGAAGAAAACTCGCACATCTGAGGTTTTTTCTTGCAATTGCAAGTTTATATCTCGCAATTCTGACTTTTTTCCTAAGAATTGCGAGATATGTACTTGCAAATGCAAGTTATAAAGTCAAATTCTGCACTGTAAAAAATGACTGAATTTAACGGTAAAAGACTGTAAAAATACTACAGTAAAAAACCTGTTAAATGGTTAATTGTAAGTTCCTCTACTATATACAGTGGACATTACATGTAATTTATGGTAGTATATCGTTCTTGGAAGTGAAAAAGAATGTATAATTTACAGTGAATAACCGTAAATTGACATTCCCAGAATTCCCTGCATTACATTTCAAATTTGATGTTTTTTTTTTGTTGAAATAATGATGTTTCTTAGTTTTTTCTTATCAGTTATGTTTATTAGGGCTGTATGTTACACCTAATGTTGTTAAATTAATGTTTATTGCATTATTTCAGTTTCATGTGTTTGTGTGAATGACACTGTGCACCTACTATATATGTTAATATTTAAAGGCTGCTTGTGATAGGCTTTGTTTCATCATGTGACTTTCTCATCACCACCTGCTTTTGGTGGTTATCAGTGTATTAAAAAAGGTAGGCTACAAAATAGACTTCAATACTTCAATAGGTTGGTATATTAACATTATACAGTTCATGAAATTACAGTATTTAACTGTAAATTTAAGTTAAAACCGTAAAACCTAAAATGTTGCTACTGTATTTTTTTACCGTAAAATTCTGGCAACCACAGCTGCCGTTTTTCTGTAAATTTTTTTTTTTTACAGTACCACCCCACTTTTCTTCAATTTGTCTTTGACCACATCCCCAAATACATTCAATTCGTTCTTGTTGAATGCTGATTTTGGGCCCTATTTTTAACACTTTTAATGAAAGTGTCTGCTAATTGATTACTTATTCATGTTTCATTCAAAATATGATCATCTTAAGTTTTTTTTATTATTATTATTATTTATCAAATATGATTTTGACTTACCTTCCTGAGTACATGCCCCCAGCAGATTGACTATGTTTTCATGTGGTCCAATATAATTCAAGATCTTCAGTTCAGACATGAGTGCTTCTTTCTCTTCAAAGCGAGCACTAGCTGTTTGGTTCAGAAAAGAATGTTTTTGTAAGTTTTTCTAAACAGGAGGCATACAAAGAGAAAAAGATACATGTAAAGATTGAAATCAGAGTTCATAATGTCTCAAGCTCCAAAAAAATCAAAAACCCTATTGTACTGGGTTGTTACCCTGACTGTCTAAAATATATGTCCAGGACTGATTTTTAGTCACTCTCAGTGGCGGCGCTAGGGCGGGCCTAGATGGGGTTATAGCCCCATCAGAAACTTGCTTAGCCCCGGATTTCCAAATGATTCTCCTGTTTTTTAACTCTCCGTGTCACTCTCATTAACATAGAAGAATAAACATTAAAAACCTAAAAAAAAGTGCTTAATATGTGGCCTATAAACAATTCATATTAGAGGGAGGGGTGAAGCAACTCAAGCAATCAATGCACAAACTTTGCATCAATTCACTACAGAGAAAGTGAAAGTAAAAAACAAAAAAAACTGACGGCTAACGCTGCATTAACGGCTCATATTCTCTCTGAAAAAAACGAGACAAATCTACTCTAACATATGCTGATAAAGGTATATAACTGTCTTAAATTATTCCCTTAATATTTCTCTTGTGGCTCGTATAATGAAAAACATGAGAAGAAACATTTTGCATTAAACAGGTTGTTTTTGAAAATCAGTGCCTGAAATAAAGCTGCTCTGAATTGTCATTGATGACTGCAGTGTTAATCATTTTAATTATAGGCCTATAATTCATTGTATAAATTAATAGACCTGTTTTAAAAAATATTTTAAAAAACATTTTCATCATGCAGTGATGAGCTATGAAATTATTGCGGGGCAATAATTTCATGTAATTTAATAATAAAAGTAATCTAATAATAATAATAGGCCTAATAATAAGAAGAATGTAACAGGACATTAATTGTAAATGCTAAATCCTCTTAATATTGCCAATTTTTTATGCATATCTCTGGCTATCATGGACACATGATACCATGCAAATCAGCACGGGGAGCTTATCACCCGCAATGTGTGTATCACCCCCCTCTGAACTGTTAAGCCCCCTCTTAGCACCCCCAACAAAAAAATCATGGAGCCGCCACTGGTCACTCTCCCTTCCTGTACACAATGGCAGTGTTTTAGTGCCTTGACTACATTGCAAGCAAGTGACACATCAGTTCTTTTAATTACAATGGGCTTTTGCAAGCAGTGATTTTGTGCTAAACTGCAAACTCAAACAGTCACGTGATCCTCTGCATGAGCATTTGGACTTAATTACCACCACCAGAAGACCATGGGTTGTGTTTAATGGAGGATAACTGGAATAATCAGTATTGGGTTTAATGCATTACAAGTAATGCAAGTTACGTAATCATATTGCTTTTTCCAAGTAACTTGTGTATTACTTTTAAACTTAGAAGAAAATATCTGAGTTGCTTTTTCAAATGAGTAATGCAAGTTACTTTGTTTTCCCATTTATTGACTGGCGATGATCCAGTTCAACCATACTAATAAGCAAAAATGACTTCATATTAAAAATGACCTAATATGAAATAATATTTGTGTTTGCTCTAGAGTGTTAAGCTTTCTTCTCCTGTGTCCTATTCTTCATGCAACAGTACAGAGTTGCGCCTTTACAGTACAGACATGAATTTACATTTCCTTCAGCCCGAGGCTTATTCACTTCACTTTTAGTTGGGCTTTACAATTGCAAAAAATAGACTTTTTAAAAAAAAAAATTTTTTTAAAACAAACAAGCAAGCCCAGCCCAGATGAGAAAAAGTAACACAAAAGTAACATAACTCCTTACTTTCAATAAAAAGTAATGTGTTACTTTTTCAGTGAGTAACGCAATATTGTAATGCATTACTTTTAAAAGTAACTTTCCCCAACACTAGGAATAATTATTATATATTTAAATTCGCTTACACTTTTGACAAATGTAAAAGACAAATTTAACAGGGCTAGAAATATGTTTAGTGCATTTCAGCATATATCTGATGTCTAAAATGTTAGCATAAAACAGTCACACCCTTGTTGCTGAATGTGGTTTTTACATGTAATTGTTGTAATTTGCAATTGTTTCCTAATCCATTATGTAACTTTCACGACCTAAACTGAACCGAGTTGAGATATTAAAATATATTTACATAAAATTCACTCCAGTTTGTCATCATATGTATAGAACTTACGCTTGAGCATTTTCACTGCAACTCGTGTGACACTTTCGTCCTTGACAAGCCCATAAGCGGTCGCTTGCACCACCTTCCCAAAAGCTCCCGCTCCTAAAACTTGTCCTGAAGTAAAATCAATGAATTGTTTGTTGCAATGGTTCTCATCATTAATAACAAAAACACTATTATAATGTACAACAGCAAGCATAATCGAGGTTACAGTACCAAGCTTCAGCTTATTTCGAGGAAACTCCAGTTTTTTTTCATATGGAAGCTGGGTGGGGTCAATGAATGTGTAATTGTTCCCATCATTGGCCTCAATGATTTTCCACTGGATTTCATACTTGTGTGCCTTAAAAAAAGAGATGGTGTTAAAAAGTGATGTACTGCATCATTGGCGAGTACAACTGAAAAACATACCTTTCTGTTCTTGTAGAAGAGGATCAACATCCCTAATATGGCCAGGCACAAGGCTCCAATGAGAACAACAGTGATCCACACTGAAGCTGACCATACTGATGTAGCACCGGGGACATCTATGCACATTAAAGATGCATCAGATGACCACTCCATTTCAAATGCACAAAAACATGCTCAGCTGCAAGGACGTTTGCATTTTCCTTACATGAAATTTTAAAAGTAAAGATATCATGATCATCTCCAGCAATGTTTGTAGCCACACACTCAAAAGTTAAAGTAGTATTTGCATTAGTCACTGGTAAGACGCTCTTCACCAGGACTGGTTCATACTCTCTGACGTCCCCCCAAATGGACTGGGTGGCCATTAATTCCACAGCTGATGTTTGATTATAGCTACACCTGTCACACAATCAAAAAATTAGAGAATTCTCAGAAATATCTTGTAACATACCATATTACCCTAAATGACAAACTATATCCTGTTTATGTGATCTAATTTCCAAAAAATGACACATACATAGCTCTGGCATCTTCACACTGGAACCACTGAATCCTGGGTATTGGATAACCGGTTGCCACACAAGTGGCAGTTCCATTTTCCCACTTAATCAAAGTATTAGGCTTCTCTGTTTGTTGGAAAGAAAACACGATCAAACCTCGATTTTGTCAATTTTTTGAGATCTTATGCTCTCTACTAAGCTACTGGACTTACGGTAGATGTGAACTGTAAAAATAACTGAGGCATTGACACTGGCGCTCCTGGCAGTAAAGATGTAGTTACCGTAATCTTGCGCTCCAACTTTTTTCAGCACGATTGAAGACATATAGTCGACACTGTTAAATATGAACACATGATTATTGTTACTTAACAAAATAGAGCTTGCTCTCGTTTAATAGATTTGTTTGCGCTGCACCCTCTACTGTACAGAAGTGAATTCACATTTCCTTCAGCCTGAGGCTTATTCATTTCACCTTTGGTGTGAAAGGGCTTTTAAATTGGCCAAAAATATAACTTTTTATATTAAAAACAAGCCTAGACCAATGAGACAACGTAATGCAAAAGTAATGAAATGCATTACTTTCCATAAAATGTAACTTTTTTAGGGAGTAGCGCAATATTGTAATGCATTACTTTTAAAAGTAACTTTCCCCAACACTGGGTAAATACCTATACAAACACCAGACGTCATGTTTATTCATAAAGGATGCTATAATGGTACACTGGTATGCACATATGCAAATATCAGATGTTATATTTGTTCATGAGGGATAATGCATCATTGCTTTGTGCGTGATGTCAGTCTTATGTCACATTTAGTTGTTTAATTTAACATTCTCATTAATTAATGTACTTTAGCATGGTAGATATGCTGCAGCGAACTAAAGAAAGGATTAATATGTGGGTAAATCCAGAGATAAATCTGCTTTAAAAATTATTACATGTTCGAACACATCAATTCCTTGTTCCCCTTCAACGTTGGGCTTTCCTACAGCCAGAATGTGTACATGTTGAGATACACAGTAAAACTGTGCAACCTTACATGTACTAAAGAAATAAAGCGAAAACTGATGCCACATGGCCAGAATGTGCACACATACCAAAGAAAAGCACTCAAAATTGTAATTGTAATCAAAAATAATAATAATAAAGGCATAAAATAAACAAATGAATACATAAATGAACTAGTGAATTCATGAAAAAATAACACATTTGAAAGGCTGTGCATTCGACTGAAGTCTAGAACTGATCTATAGGTCCATATAATCAAAATAATTATAGAAACAGAAACAAATGAACTAACCTATTATTAATCCTGTTAAATGTCTCCTCGTGGGTGTGATTTGATTTGGGAGTTTTCCAACTTGTCCGTTTAACTTCTGGATATGCTTCAATTTGCAAAGCAAGTTCAACTGTATCCCCTTGCATCACCTCAATATCTGTTCCATTCACCTTGTATTCAGCGGACAGGATGGGTTTAAGCTTAATATACGGTTTATCTGAAAGAAGACAACAAGACCACAACTAAAACACAATTCCACAGATAAAGTTGGAATAAAATCACTATAAAGCATGAGGAAACCTACCTACAACTTTGAGAACTGCTGTGACACTGTTTTTTCCAGCTTCATTTTGACCAGTGCAGGTTAAATTCCCTGCGTTGGATATGTTTACTTGATGAATGGTCAAAATACTAATGAAGCAAACATGTTCACACCCGTTGTCTCTCTTTGTTTCATAATTCAGTCCCTGAATAGGACAAATCATGATAATAAGTTATTTAATCAAACGGGTTCTAGTATGCATTCAAAACAATCTGGCATCATATTTGCAGAAAATCAGGAACTGAAATGGAATCAGAGGAACTGAATAGCTTGGGTTTGAATTGAAAACATGCAGGACTATACTGAATGCTTTTATAAGAAACTCACAAACAAATGGTTGACGTAACCCACACCACTTTCAGGGAAAACACTCCTGTCTTTTGCTGTGGATTGCATTCCATCAACTATCAGTGATTTTCTTATAAAAATATACAAGCTAGAAAACTTTTGGTAATGTATAATTTGTGGGTTATGTCTTGGTCTGGATCTGGTCCTCAAGGGGTCTAGTCTTGGTCTGGTTCTGGAACAGTCATTTTATTAATATAGCAAATTGACAGAAGTCATAATAGTGTAAATTATTAATTGATTCATTCATTTTTGTGATTGTGCTTTGTGTTGTAACACCTAATGAGCAAGATTTGGCCTCTGCCAGTTGGTGCAATTACAAAATATACACCTGTGCATTAGCCATCCCTATAAATCTAGACCTGTCCAATTTATCACCTAAAAATGTTTGCCAGTCCACAAGGACCTTCATATTTGTGGAGGGACAGCACAGCAGGAATATGCATTAATAAAGCATTTATTAACGCACTGAGCAACTATTATCATGTGTCTAAATAATAACATTTATAAATAGTTTATTAATCATTTACTTACACTTTCTAAATGATCTTATGAACCACTGACAACTTCTAAATAACTGGTTTGTAAATAACGTAATAATTTAGAAATTATAAATTGATCATTAATAAAGTATGAAAATGCAATTATTAAACATTATGCTCAAGAACAAACATGTATAGCTGTATTTATAAACAGCTTATGTTGGAACAATGCATTATAAAGGATGAATCGATTGTTTAGTAATGCTTAACTAATGATTCATAGTGTGCAGTTATTATAAAGTGTTACCAAAAACAAAACCAGCATGTTCATTAAATAATGAAGTGATACACAATATGCAACTACATCGTCAAAGCAGGCCTACTGAAACTGATAGACAGCAGAAACAGTTGCTCCGTAAGAGATTCTGCAATAATTAATCTGAAAATAGTACAAGAGAACTGAAATATCATGCTCAAGTGTATGTGTGTGTGTGTGTGTGTTGTATAAAATCGTTGCTTTATTAATTGCAAAAAATTATATTCCCCTGAAAAATATGATGTTCTGCCTTCCTTCCTTGCTCAAATGTGCATTTACCCTTTCCAGTCAACATATAACAAAACAAACAAATAAAAAGAAACAAACCGTGCAACTCAAAATGTTTTCCTGATCCAAATAGAGCTTTGCCAAACCAAATCCACACCACTGTACGTCTTGGTATGCTGAACCACAGCCAGGTACAGGAAATGAAACTGAGTGGTTTTACTCGATTTGTGTGTGCATTTTTTTTTTTTTTGGTTAGATAAATGCATCAGTGAAGCATTCTTCTGCTTGAAATTTTCAGTGTAAACACACCACTCAGAGTACTTATACTATACAAAATGACATTGAATAGTGCATAAGTATGCCAATTGAGACACACCTATACAAAATGTGCATATTTTACTTCATTCCTTTACACCTGGACCTTTTCACCTTTTCTTTTTAAGGTAAACAATGGACTGACAGGCCACAGGAACACACTGAGTCACCATTCGTTTTTAGTCGCTATGTTTCCATCAAATAAAAAAAAATGCCATGTCAACATGCTACACAAAAAAGCTCAACACAAGCCTTTTGCTAGATAAAAGCTCTCAATGCTTGCCCCGCCTCCGGGCTCTTCTGATTTGGTCCATTGATGGGCCGCGCTGCATGTAAAAGATGGAATTGTTTTAACTTGACACAGCATCTTAAAATTGCAAAAGATGCGAGACACGAGCGCAACGGTCATACTCTAGAGCATTTACATGGAAAAACAATGGAAAAGTTACACATTGCTTTAAAATTGCAATCTATTTTATAAAGTACTATATAAATAAACGTGACAATACTTGACTAAAGTGCTGAATTGCAGAGCTGCTGTAAATATATTTACATCTCCATGATGGTGCTTTCCTAAATGTGACCCTGGAGCACAAAAGCAGTCTCAAGTCACTGGGGTATATTTGTAGCAGTACCCAAAAATACATTGTAAGGGTCAAAATTATCGATTTTTCTTTTATGCCAAAAATCATTAGGATATCAAGTAAACATCATGTTCCATGAAAATATTTTGTAAATTTCCTACTGTAAATATATTAAAACTTCATTTTTGATTAGTAATATGCATTGCTAAGAACTTCATTTGGACCAATTTAAAGGCGATTCTCTCAATATTTAGATTTCTTCTGTGAATCTTTCTAGCTTGGAATGGTTTAATGCTTTCTGTATACAAGATGATCAGTGATTTGATTTAATTTACGGTAGATACAAAATGATTGTATCACTTCAGAATAAACAGACTAGAATTTCACAACAGACTGCGGTCATATCTGTGACCACAAGCCAAGACTTAGATGTAGACCAAGACACTGTGTAATGAAACACAGGCCACGTTTTCAAGTTTTAAGACCATGATGCCCACTTTATTGCTTAATTAATTCAGTTTCTCACGAATAAGCTCATAATTTGTTACATGTTTGCGATCACATAAAATTCTTAAAACACATCACTTCACCTTTTCTGATGAGCTCCAGGTGATGTTATATGAATGATCTTGGTTTTCGGTGTGACAAGGGATATGCAGCATTTCACCAACGATTCGCACGTAATGATTGGCTGGAAGTGACACCGCTGGTGGCTGCTGTGCTTCTGCAGTAAATAGATGGGTAGTGCTGAATTGGTACATCAAGATAAGATTCTTGGCAGGCTATGTTTTTATTAATAACATTGTACAAAACTATGTACAAGACTAACACGACTCACTTCTCATGACAGTTATTTGGAAGGTGTCAGACTTCTTTTGGACTCCGTTTATTTTGACAGTACAAACATAATCTCCATTGTAGCTAAACTGAAGATTTCGGATCAGTATGCCACGTTTGGGATCCGCAGTGTAATTCATCTCAGACGGGACAGCAGATCCATCCGCCATCTGGAGCGAGAGCTCAGTACTTTCTGGGTTTGTCACCAAGCAGTCCAGCGAGCAGTTTGAGCCTTCTTTCTGAATTATTGGTGTGCTTTGAGGAGTAGTAAAGGCTTTGACAGAATCTATTGTAGTAAAACATACAGAAATTTCAGCCGATATTTTTACTTCCATTATGTTCTTGGTGTTTGTACGTCTTGGCAGTTAAGTGCAGATGCTGTAAAGCACTATTTTGACTCATTAAATGTCAAACAAGTTGAAATATTCATTGCACTGTCAATTTTGATCTTAAAATTCAGTTTCTTGTGTTAAGTGTGTGCATACTGTTAATAAACAGCGTTGGGGGTAATACAATACAAGTAACGCAAGTTACGTAATCAGATTACTTTTTTAAAAGAGTTACTTTTACTTTGTTTTCCCACTTATACACTGAGACGTCTTCTGTCCCAGTGTTGAGAGAAATTGGGAGTGAGGTGCAGAGGCGCTTCTTAATTTCACTTTTGGTGTGAAAGGGCCTTTACAGTTGCTAAAAAAATACAACTTTTGGGCTTTTTGCTATTAAAAATATATAAGCAAGACCATCTCAGGTGACAAGAAGGAACACAAAAGTAACATAATGCATTAATTTCCATAAAAAGAAACTAATGCAATTAGATACTTTTTAATGGAGTAACACAGTATTGTAATGCATTACTTTTAAAAGTAACTTTCCCCAGCACTGTTAGTAAATGTGGCTATTACACAGATATATCCTTGATTGTGACTGTCAGTAGCGATCAGAGGCTAAATATTTTTGTATGACTCCAATCTTGAATGTTATCTCAGGCAAACCATTTCCTACATACAGTATTTTTATGTTTTTCTGCTTATCTTTCTGTGGGACAAAAATTCTTCAACGGACACTTCTGAAGCTTTGTCCGACTCACTTTTTCTAACTGTTTATGTTAAACTGTTGTTGTTAGCTCAGTATTATGCATGTACCATGTATTTTTATGCTTAATGACAGATTAGCTTGTGTCAGATTTTTTAGTATTTTTCTTAGTTTTCACAAGCACTGTGATTTTAATATTCAGCACGTCAAATGTTGAAAAGAAACATTAAAACTAAAAGCAAAACAAAACTTAAAAATGAGTTTCACAGGCCGTCCCAAACATATATTAGCACTGACCTTTAGATAATCGTTCTAATGTTTAATAGTGCACATACCTTTAACATATATGTGGATCTCCGAGTACAAGTCCTTTTGATTCTTGTAGCTGCAGCGGTATGTTCCTGTGTAATCTGCAGTGGGCCTTTGGACGCTGAGGGTCTTTTGTAAGATGTGTTTCTGGTGTTTCCTGAGCCTTGTCTTCCATGTGATATTCGCTTGTCCCTCGCATCTCAGAATGAAGGGTTTGTTAGCTGACCAGACCACCTCAGATTGACTCAGCGGAGAGGAGTTCAGCTTTATCACTGGTGCGGAAAACTCTGCTCAGACACACAGAAGAGCAGAGAAACTCAAGAAAAGTGAAAAAGTGCGTATAGGAATATGCTGTGCATAGATAATTAAACAGATTGATTGATTCATTAATTCAATGATTCTTGATGCCAGACAAAGGTGTCATCAATAGCTTGTTTATTGACATTTCTTCATGCAACAGGTTAGATGAAACATAACACACAACAATACAAAAAAAATCATTCGAGAAAGCAGGACTTTCAAGTGTGATGTTATGAGAGAGACACAAAACATCAACTTCATTTCATTTATTGATTACGATTTCAGATTTAGTTTTTTACTATTATTGAGTGCCTTTTTGTTAGTACAAGTATAATATGCCATCAAAATGCTTCATATGGCCATGTTTTGCCCATGCATTTATTTGCTCTGTTTCTTAGCCGAATCCTGTAGGGCGGTAGCAATGCGAGACACTTGCAGCAGCAATGCCTGGTGGTTCTCCACGAGGAGGCTCTGAAGGCGAGCCATGCTCTGGAGATGGTGCAGCTGCTGCTCGCCTTGGTCGCTCGTGGCCCGCAGGGCCTTCAGCATCTCAGCCTGAACGCTGGCCACCTCCTTGTTTTCTTGCACCAGCTGATTTAGGATCTTCACCATTTCGCCGTACCAGCCCCTGCTCTCCCGCTCTTCCTGGATTAGCTGGGCGAGTGAATGCTTTAGCTCATCCAGTCCGCAGCATGGTGAAGATGGCGACACCTCGGGGGGATTCTTGCTGGTGTCAGGGGCTGAGTTCTTATCCAAATTACTCATTGTCATATCAAATGGGCTGACAAGTTCTTCATTTGCTAAAAGGAGCACACATATAGTAGGCTTCAAAATTTCAATATTGCAATATTGCAAAATTTATATTGCTGTATGTCAGGGTTCCTCAAAACCAACCCTGCCGACTGAGTTTAACTCCTGTCCTAATCAAAGTCACTTGAGGAACATAATCAGGGTCTTCAGAGTTACAAGAAATCATGGTTTGAGCTAAACTCTGAGAGCTTTGAGGAGCCCTGCTGTATGTGAATGAAGTTTATGAAATGATATGGTAGTTGACATTAAATACTTTTTGTTCGGTGGTGCGACATTGTACACTCCATCTCAAACTATTCTGAACAGCATTATGCATGAACTTTTTATGACCTCATGTGACCCTGGACAACAAAACCAGCCAATTTTTCGAAATTGAGAGTTATACATCACATGAAAGCTGAATAAATAAGCTTTCCATTGATGTAGGGTTTGCTATTTAAATATCTGGAATCTGAGGGTGCAAAAAAATTTAATATTGAGAAAATCGCCTTTAAAATTGTCCAAATGAAGTTCTTAGCAATGCATATTACTAATCAAAAATGAAGTTTCGATATATTTACAGTAGGAAATTTACTAAATATCTTCATGGAACATGAGCTCTACTTAATGTCCTAATGATTTTTGGCATAAAAGAAAAATCGATCATTTTGACTGTTACAAATATACCCCAGCGAAGACTGGTTTTGTGGTCCAGGGTCACATATTTAAGAACCAGTTCAACCAGAATGGCCATCCAAAATATCAATGAGTTTGTTTCTTAATCGGAACAGATTTGGAGAAATTTAGCATTACATCACTTGCACACCAATGAATCCTCTACAGTGAATGGGTGCCGTCAGAATGAGAGTCCAGACAGCTGATAAAAACATCACTATAATTCACAAGTAATCCACACCACTCCAGTCCATCAATTAACATCTTAATGATGAACAAATCCATCATTAAGATGTTAAAACTTTTAAACTCTTGCTTCCTGGTTAAAATCCATAATCCATAAGAATGCTTAAAAATGTCCATCCCCTGTTGTCTCTCACATCAAAATCCACCCACGTTTTTTTTTTTTTGAGCTTTTCTCTTGTAACCGATGCTTGATCTGTATATATTTCTCTCCTGATTCAGACCAGATTCATTTTTCATTAGAGAAAGTGATATTATGGATTTTGGCCGGAAGCAATGGTTTGAAGTTAAAAATGTCTTAATGATGGATTTGTTTTTTTTAAAAACACCGTTTTTTTGCTTCACAAGATGTTAACTGATGGACTGGAGTGGTGTGAATTATTGTGATGTTTTTATCAGCTGTTTGGAATCTCATTCTGACGGCACCCATTCACTGCAGAGCATCCATGCAATGCACATTTCTCCAAATCTGATGAAGAAACAAACTCATACATCTTAGATGGCCTGAGGATGAGTACATTTTAAGCAAGTTTTCCTGTTAGAGTGAACCATTCCTTTAACTGAGAGACTACATAGAATGCAGGACCATTTACATAATCCAGTGAAGACAAAAACATGGTAAAAATAATGCAAAATAAATACTGACCAAGCTCCAAACTCCAAAAAAAATATGTAGACATATGTTACACAATTTTGCTTCTCAAGTACATTTATCTTTAAAATGATAGCTTTTTTTCTGGAAAGCATAACAAAAATAACGATTAAAGGCGTAGTTCACCTGATAATGAAAATGTAGTCATTATTTACTCACCCCCATGTTGTTCCAAACCTGTCTGAGTTCCTTTCCTCAGAAAAGGAGCGGCTGCACTTTCATTTGATCTTTTTCCATTCGAATGGAGGTTTATGCTGATTGAAACTGCTTAACATAGCTCATTTTCTGCTCCACAAAAGAAGGAACGTCCTACGGTTTTGGAATAACATGATGATGACAGAATTTTCATATTTTGGTGACCTGTCTCTTTTAGAAGATGCCAGGGACTAAGATGTATGCTTTCCCTTACATGCATACACATTTTATTAGAGTCTTGATGTTCATGCATCAAGAGCATATACTAATAGTGTGGACATCACTAAAAGTGTAATGCATGGATGTGGTTTGTGCAAAATTTAAGGCTGTTTCGGTGTGAAATAGCGGATATTGCGAGAGTTTGGATCACTGTTTTTGCAACAACACAGGGTCTTGTCACTTTTTTGAAGAAGGGGCCCAAACATTATTTTTAACTTTAGAAAGGGGAAACGAGAGAAAGCCATGAAATGGCTTTATATGAAGGGTGGAAATGTCTGAAACATTGTAGAAGCAGCCCCTTTGATTGGGTCCCTCAGGAAACACATTGCACCGGTGGCCCATTGCACAGCCACATCCCAGGGGTCTGTTTCCCATTCCCACTTTCACTTCTGCTTTGTGTCGGACAGGGCACACCAAAGCTAGACAGGACTGTTAGAAAAGCCACAAATATAACACACCTGTCTTTAAAAAACATTTGATTTCCCATGCACACAGTTGGGTTCGTGCACTTCTGACATGACATGGTGCAACAATTAGTTGATGCACTGGATGACTGTTGCTGAATGCACATTTGAAGACTAGGACTGACAAAAAACAGACAGCATAAAAATGTTGGGTTACACTTTATTTTCATAGTCCACTTTAGTAACTTTACAATGTCATGTTAAAGAGTATTAGTAGACTGTAAAAAATTTTTTACATGTAGTTGCAAAGTTATTTAGAGTCTGTTGAATGTGTTAGGGAACCATCAAACTAAAGTTTGAGCAGATATTAAGCAGATAGTCTACTAATACTCTAATGACTGCTAGTTGACAAGTGGCAAAGTTACTTATAATCAACAGAATGTCGAAAGGAGACTATCAAAATAAAGTGTTACCAAACTATATGTTATATTGCTATGAGAAAGAGGGTCAAAATTTAAATTTTATTTTAAATTTAAATTTTAAAATCTTTATATTGACCTTTGAATTAAATTATTCAATTTAAACGACAAATTTTTAACTTTTAATCTCTTTGCAAAAACCATAAATAAAACAAATAAGAAAATCTTAAATGCTTGGAATCATTGGAACAATAATAAAATTATATATAGAATTACCATATATATATATATATATATATATACATTTTTCAGTTGCATATATAGAAAGAGATATTTGAGTTGAGTTGAGTTGATTTTAAAATAAATAAATAATGGTACAAGGCACAACTTAAAAATACAAATTATTGATTTCTTTTTGCATTTCACAACTGGACATTAAAAATCTATTCCCTGCAAGCTAATGCCTTTTGGAGATTAAGTGTGTCGATGTGATTCCTCGGCTATGATTTGATTTCTTGCTGAAGATGTAATGCGCAATCAGGAACAGGAGGTCTAATTGTACACATCTATCCAAAAAAGTTAGTTTAGAGGTAAGAATTGACTTACCTTTGGCCATACAGGGCAGTACGGCAATGAGGAGAGCGATACAGAGCATCCTTCTGTTCATCTTTGTGACTTTTGACTGGTAAAAACTGTGGTCTGCTGGTCTGAAACAGTACAGGAAAACTGGCTTAGGTGTGATGACACTATTTACTAAAACCTCATGCATTTTAACTTCCTCTCCAGACTTTTGAACCTTGTGCCCACTAAGAAAGCAACGTTGCTTTTGTCTCAAATATTTTCTTCCACACATCGGATGTAAGATAGATTTCTATGAAGCATTATTTGCATTTGTTTAAATTAGCATTCACATTTGATGTAATTAAATAAATACCCCAAATAATTAATGTCTGTTGTCATTAAAAAAAATATATATATTGTAACTGTTTTTAAAGCATGGCAGAAGAAATAAGGATAAAAGAGTAAAGAGAATAGTTTATGGGTCAGAATCTTTCTGGAAGTTACTACCGGTATATATACACTAATATTTGTATGTTTACGTGATGATTTTCAGCACCGAATTTAGCCAAAAATAAACTGGAGGTCTTTTTTCAGGTTTTTCAAGCAGGTTTAACTGGTTACCAAGATAAGTTTAAAGTCAAATTGTAATCTTAAGTCACATTAACCTGATTTAAAAATTGAAATGAATCTCGTTTAACTCAAAATTGGTTAAATTAATTAGATGAGCTAAAGTAAGGAAAAACAATTTGTATCTGATATTGATAATCTATTATTGTATAATTATACTGTATTTTATTTGCCAGAAAAAAATAGGAGTGTGGACAAAGAGAGAATAGAAGAAAGAAAGAAAGAAAGAAAGAAAGAAAGAAAGAAAGAAAGAAAGAAAGAAAGAAAGAAAGACATTTAAATGACTAATTTGACGTCTTTCCGTGGTTGAAACACAGATTTCCGTATCAGAGTTCTACTCTTTCTTTCAACACACCTTTGGATGTTCATTCATGTTTATTTCTGTCACTGATATTAAAGGGAGGAGATGATCAGTTCACGCGCGCTTCGTGCTGCAGCTTCTCTTGAACTGAGGCGCTACAGCAATCTGTCACTCCACATTAAACAACGCCAAAATGGTATATATTTTTTTAATATATTGAAATAAAATTGACAGAATTTGAGATCTGAGACTTTGTTTCATATCAAAAGTAACAAAGCAAAAAGCTTATTGCGATTTATTGGATGGGAGACGCACTTCCGGTCTGTTTACTAAAGGGTTAGTTCACCTAAAAATGAAAATTCTGTCATTAATTACTCACCCTCATGTCATTCCAAACCCGTAAGACATTCGTTCATCCTCAGAGCAGAAATTAAGATATTTTTGATGAAATCTGAGAGCTTTCTGACCCTCAATAGACAGCAACAGGGTTCTACCACGGTCAAGACACAGAAACGTAAGGACATTGTTTAAACAGTCCAACAATAATACAACAGTAAGACAACAGTAATGGTACTTCGCTTCCTTGCCTTGCACTTGCTGAAGACAAAAACATAAATATTTTGATTTTGATTATTAAATCAAAATATTAAACAATAAGAAATGTATTGCAATAATACTACTGTACTGTAAAATGTAAAAAGAGTATTAAATAAAAAATCATTTTAATAAATAACAAAAAAAAATTGAATAATTTCTTTTTATGTTTGGGATAGTTCACCCAAACATAAAAACTAAGGCATTTTTTACTCACCCTTGTGTTCTTCTAATGCCGTATAGCCTTCTTTCTTTTTCGGACCACAAAAGGAGATTTGTTTTTTTAAATGTCCCGCATGTGCTTGTCCATGTGATGCTTTTAAAAAATATACAAAAGTATCACAGAGTGGTCCCATGCGACACATGCCATATTCCAAATGTTCTGCGGTTATACTATGGGTTTGATGAGCAACAAATTGAAACTTAACATATTATTTAACGAATATCCTGACTTGGCCGTTGGACTCAATTAAGTTCGTCAATCTAAAACGGCGATTGTGCATTAACAGCTTTCAACCATGTTGGCATGCAAATTAGTGGTCTGAACTTATTTACCCAGTGCATTTTTTATTTTGGTTGTGCACTAGCGCACCATGTGTGTGCATCCCTGTTTACAACGGTATACACTTAACTATGCCATGGGTAGTATATTCTGCTCCTGGAGGGCCACATCCAACCCTAATTAGATATACAGAGTGTCTATTTACACTAAGTGCAAATAGCACTAAGTGCGAATAGCCCACCTTGTTGGCAAAGGCTATTTACACTAACTCCACCCACCAAGGAAGTCGTGGCCTAATGGTTAGAGAGTCGGACTCGTATTCGAAAGGTTGCGAGTTCGAGTCCCCGGCCGGCAGGAATTGTAGGTGGGGGGAGTGAATGTCCAGCGCTCTCTCCACCCTCAATACCACGACTGAGGTGCCCTTGAGCAAGGCACCGAACCCCCAACTGCTCCCCGGGCACCGCAGCATGGCTGCCCACTGCTCCGGGTGTGTGTTCACGGTGTGTGTGTGCATTTGTTCACTATTCACTGCTGTGTGTGTGTGCACTTGGATGGGTTAAACGCAGAGCACCAATTTCGAGTATGGGTCACCATACTTGACAATACGTCACGACTTACTTACAATGTGTGATTGGGTTAGTCAAAATTGAAAAAAGGCGCTCATTCAATATCAGTTTCAGTGGCGTAGATGATAAGGTGCAAGCTTTTTGATGCGATCGACCCAAGTTCGAATCCACCTTTTGCCGGACTTTTTTTGTCCCTTTTCAAATCTCATATCGCATCGGAAAGCATTTATTTTCAATAAAAAATTAAGGAAATTTCAATTAAGTTGAAAATAAAAGTATTGGGTAGTGTTAGGGTAGGTGTAGGGAGGGTTTTGTTGTCCCTATAAGGTGGCATCCATTTAATAATTTGAATTCAAACTAATTTACACTCAATACGTTATTATTTCGTACTGTTTTATAATGTACTACAATACTGAGGTGCAGATAATTGCCACTATTTGCAATAAGTAGTATAAATAGCAGAAAATCTTGCTATTTTAACATAGTGTAAATAGAATCTATAGCTATTTGCACTTAGTGTAAATAGTCGCTGCCTTAAATATACTGTACCTGGACCAGCTAATCAAGCTCTTCAGAATCACTAGAAACTTCCAGACAGGTGTGCTAGAGCTTTACTCGGCAGGAAGGAGGCCCTCAAGAACCAGGATATCACCCTGGATATGTGCAATACAACTAACCATTGTAACCCAACACCATTGCACTCTCTCTCTTATGCCAAGTGCTGTGTTTTTCTGGCTGCAAAATCTTAGAAATCAAGCTTCCTTGCTGTTCAGTAGACAGCAGAGCCAGAACATTTAGTTTTTCTTTAGACATTGCTGATTGGAGGTAGTTCTAGATTAAGCTTACTAAAGTCCTCTCTCTTCATTCACAATGGTCGCAAGCAAAGTGCAAAATATGCATACTTCGCCAAAAATACACTGGAGCTGCATCCTTTAGACTTGATCTCAAAAAGGCCCAACATTCTGTGCGAGCTGAAAAGCCAGTTTATTTTGGATGTATCAATGTATTTAAGCTAAACTCTGCAGGAGAGTGGACCTCCTTGATTACTGCATCGTTCTTGATGTACCGCAGAACTAGCACATTCTGCTCTGTGTGGAAAATGTCTGGAGTTGCATCACAAGGAAGTATTAAATATCTTGCGACTTCCCCTTCCTTCAGGATTGTCTCAGAAACATCCCACATACATCAGTGAATTCATTCCAATTGGTATTTTTTTTTTTTCAAGGTTTCAATGAATAATGTGGCTGTAATTTTTTAGTTTTGCTGTTATCTTGCTCCATAATGTACATTTAAATGCTTTTGATTTGTTTATTTTTTTCATATGAAGTTCTCATTGTTAATTGTCATTGGATTTGAACATTGACAGTCAAATTGCTGAATGACTTGCCTATTCAGAAAGACAATCTTTGGTCAGGTAGCAGTGTTTAATCTTTTTGGGGGGTTACTTTTGTTTTAGGTTTGGAATCTTATATAATACTTTGGTGTGTGTTTTTTTGTTTTTTGTTTTTTTTTTGGTGCTGGTTGCCTCCCTCTTAGGTCAGTTATCAATATTGTTCACAAATGAACAATACATAAGTTCTTTGTTAGTCTCATCCATGGCCGTAACCAGGCTTTGAAAATGAGTGAGATCTGAGTTGGGCTGTTAAGAATTGTGCCAAAATAACACCTACAAATGCAACACATTATATACACTACATATACACTTTAAAAGAGACAGACATGTAGAAGTTTGTGAAAAATGTTTTCTCTGTTTTGGAGGAATGGACATTTAGTGCATAAAATTTTTGAACACTTTACAATAGGTTGGCTACTTATTATAGTAGTTTTCATTAGTAAGCACTGCTATATGATAAGGGCACTTTGTCTAGAGCCCCTATGAATGTTTTAGCATGACTTTGTGAAAGGTTAACTACTAAAACTGAAAGAAACCGCACAGCCCTCTTCATGGCCAGCATCTGCATATTTACCATATTTCATTCTGTAACCTGTTTGTTCTACTAGTGTTATTATGCTACTGGTTTTGATGGCACTGAAACGGTTTCTTTACAGATAATATAATGATAATCATTGCATTTGTATCATGTCAGCACAGAGAGCCTGTGCTCTCTATGGGCCTTTTTTTTTTCTTTGGATTATTGTCAGTTAAAGTGCCAGCGATGCAGGGTTGCCAAGTATTGTTACAAAAACTCACCTGGTCTCATGGCATAAACGTACCTGGGTGCACTTTTTACCGAAATGCAAAATACGTACCAATAAGTACATATCACTGCAGTTTCGGTTTTCATAGATGGTAGGTTTATTCAGTAGCTCACAGAGTACGGAGACGTACTTGAGAGGTGAAGAGCTCCGGTTCAACCCTGTGTAACTACGGTTCGACAAAACAGTTCAAATCTGCATATAAGGAAGTTCAAATAGCATGGTTGCATGTGTTTTTATATCAGTTTTGCATTTGTCAACACTATCGGGTAGGTTTAGGGTTGGGTTTGGTGTAGGGCATATTTCCAACACGATAGAGCATTAAATTTTAGCGACGGTTAGGGTTTGGAATTTGAATTCTGAACCGTTGCAATAGGTACCTGAAGCAACGTAATAAAAACACAGCAATACGTACCTATATCAACGTAATTAAAACATGCAAGGGTTTACGTATTGAACCCATGTTTTAACACCACTCAGTGAACATTTCTCTTTGAAACTGCTGCGAAACGTGCAGTAAGGTACATAAAAACAGTCTCGCTAAAATGTGCACCCAGGTACGTTTATGCCATGAGACCAGGTTGACAAAAATAAATAAGTACAAGTCCCCAAAAAATAAAATACGAAAATGGAAAATGGAAATTGGAAATACAATAAAGATAACTCTAAACTGCAACTTCCCACTTTATTACCTACTTAAAGCCTCACATTACTGTAAGCGGAAAAAAAACAAGTCTAAAGATGCTCATAATAACTGGATCTGGCAACACATCAGAGGCTGCACCTGCGCCCTCTCTAGCAGCTCACTCTAAAGCCCTGTTTACATGGGCTTTACATGTCGCCACCATCATTTTCACACCACAGACAATAAACAACCAAACATTCTAAATTGAATTAAACAGGCAGACACTCATAGGAGGAGTTTTATTAGTTATTCAGGGAACTTCTGAAATTTACTGAGGTCCAGACCTCATAGCTGGCTACGGCCATGGGCTCATTGTACTCAGAAGGAGATTTTCATTATACACTGATCAGCCACAACATTAAAACCACTGACAGGTGACATGAATAATGTTCCTTATATATATAGCCACAATAGCTATGTTTCCATCCAAAGTTGTCAATTTAACTTATGCACAAATTGGAATATTGCATAAAACATTTGCAAAAAACAACATTTGCTGAGACATGCAAAGCCGCATGGAGGAATTTATTTGGCAAATGTGTTTCCATCTTCCATAATTCCCATTAACTCTTTTTCTGATGCAATGGAAACTTCCAGTAGTAGATATTTCACTGATCTTCATCTTTCTTTGTTTTAAGCATCAATTTCACTTATTTTAGATCTCCTTGTAGTGGCTGGAATATGGACATCTGCCCACAATAGTCTTTGCTGACCCCTTCATTTCTTCATCCTCCATTATATCAGTGTCTCCATCTGCACTCTCTTCCATCATCGCTGATGATAGCTTTAAGAAAACAAAGGCTGATTTAAACTCTTTCACTGAGATGATTAGCCAGCAAAACAGCACAAATATGGCTGAAAATTGCACAGGCAGCATGTGTTAAATGTGTTCTGCAATCTGGCAAAAGCAAATGTGGAGAACTCTTTGAGTCTTATGTCATCAGTCTTCTTTCTGATAGATAGTGTCACTGAACAGCCTTGATAATAATGTTGGCATAAATATAAATCAGTAATTAAATCAGCATAGGTCTTCTTTCTGTATGAATGCATGCGTTCCCTGCCTGCATCAAGGCCCTGCTGTAGTTAGTTTCCACTTCCTGTATTTTGACGCTGCTGTACTTTAGCAGTTTCAACTGAAACTGCATCAGCCAAAATGGAAGAGGTAGAAAACTGTGTCCATTACTGAGCATTTCGCAGACAGGAAGAGGTGGAGCATCTCTGCCTCCTGCAGACAAGGTGAGCGCATAATACAGCACAGGAACACAGCGATACCTCTGACTGCATAGAAATAGAAATACACGGATTCTTAGAGTTTGCAAAAAAGCACAAAGGTGAGCCAGAAGAGTTTTGGAACTTTGTTTATGGACCGATGAGACAAAGATGAACCTTTATCTAAGTGATGGGAAAGCAAAAATGTGGAGAAAAAAAGGGCACTGCAAATGATCCCAAGCATACAGCCTCATCTGTAAAGCATGGTGGAGGTGGTGTCATGGCATGGGCATGCATGGCTGTCTCTGGAACAGGCCCTCTCAACTTTACTGATGACTTAATGTATGATGACAGTAGCAGAATGAATTTGGAAGGGTACAAAACCATCGCGCTGATTTGTGACTGCGTGTTTTGAGTTTGAGCTCCATCAAGTTGATTCTTTATCGTCTATTTTCTATCTTAAAAACTATTTTATACACTATCATTTTCGTTTCTATAACGTGTGAATATATCCCCTATAGCATTCTAAAACAAAACCAATCAGAGCGCCTTGTTATCACTAGTTTTATTTTGATTTCTCGAGTCTGCTATTAGCTTATAGCCCGTTAGCATCGGCAGATTGCTAATACTCTATTCACACACATTACCATTGTTTCACTGTTACTTGCTTAAATGGCGGATTTGTGTCTACCTTTGAGTGCAGGTGAGGACACATTCGAGCTGCATTCGGTGCATCTGGAGCTGGAGGCCGTGGAGAAGCAGGCCCAGCTGAGAGAGTGGAGAGCTGCGCTCACAAGTCCGGGGTAAGTATACAGCACGCTGCTAACACTCCCACCACCTCTACTCCGTGTGTTTCTCTGCACAGACCCTGTGCACCCAGGACGCGATCTTCCCAGATGTCCTTCACTCCGGCGCCGGGACACCACGGACCCTGGGTGCACCAGCAGCGGAAGACACGAGCCAGACCCCGGGCGACGACCTCTCCGCCTCCGCCGCCTCCGGTCTTCGAGATCTCCACCCGGAACCGCTTCGCTCCCCTCCGCGAGACGGAACGCGACGCTGTGATCGTCGGAGACTCCATCGTCCGGCACGTCCGTGCTATGTTAGCTGAAGGTAAAGTGCACACTCACTGTTTCCCCGGTGCTCGTGTTCTTGATGTTTCTGCGCAGATACCCCCGGTCCTAAAGGGCGACAAGAGCATCGGTGCTGTCGTGCTGCACGCGGGGGTTAACGACACCAAGCTGCGGCAGACGGAGACACTGAAGAGGGACTTCAGGACCCTGATCGAGACGGT
This sequence comes from Barbus barbus, assembly GCF_936440315.1. Lineage (NCBI taxonomy): Eukaryota > Metazoa > Chordata > Actinopteri > Cypriniformes > Cyprinidae > Barbus > Barbus barbus. The sequence goes on along the minus strand of NC_136721.1, from coordinate 2,587,426 downwards.
ACGCAGCACATCACCCGCAACGACGATCATCGTGTCAGGACAGCTTCCCACGTATCGACGAGGGCAAGAAAGGTTCAGTAGACTTTTTGCTTTAAACGAATGGTTATTGTCATGGTGTAAAGAACAGAAACTGCTCTTTGTTAATAATTGGAATCTTTTCTGGGAGCGTGCTAGGCTTTTCCGTGCTGATGGCCTGCACCCCAGCAGAGTCGGAGCGCAACTCCTGTCGGACAACATCTCCAGGACGCTACGCTCCATCTGACTAGTAAGCCAATTCTCAAATAACTGCTATGACGACTTTTGTTCTACCCACTTAAAAGATAGAAGTACTTGCGTTGTCCAATCTATACAGACTGTGTCTGTTCCCTGAATAGCGAGGTCAAAATATAAATTTAATGCAGGATCTAGAAAAAATCTGATCGTGATTAAACCAGAAAAACCCAAAATAAATGAACAAAAACTATTTTTAAAGCTTGGGCTCCTAAACATTAGATCACTCGCACCCAAAGCAGTTATTGTAAATGAAATGATCACAGATAATAATTTTGATGTACTCTGCATGACTGAAACCTGGCTGAAACCAAATGAATATTTTGGTCTAAATGAGTCTACTCCACCAAGCTACTGTTATAAACATGAGCCCCGTCAGACTGGTCGTGGTGGAGGTGTTGCAACAATATATAGTGATATTCTCAATGTTACTCAGAAAACAGGATGCAGGAGGTTTAACGCATTCGAAATACTTCTGCTTAATGTTACACTGTTAGATATGCAAAAGAAATCTCTTCTGTCTCTTGCTCTGGCTACTGTGTATAGACCGCCAGGGCCATATACAGATTTCTAAAAGAATTTGCAGATTTCCTCTCAGATCTATTGGTCAATGTTGATAAAGGGCTAATTGTCGGAGATTTTAACATTCACGTTGATAATACAAATGATGCGTTAGGACTTGCGGTTACTGACCTAATAAACTCTTTTGGAGTCCAGCAAAACGTCACCGGGCCCACTCATCGTTTTAATCATACGCTTACTGATCATTTCCTTGTATCGTGCATGCTGCATATTACTGATATTAATTATATGGCTCCGCGTTATCGTCCGGGCAGAACTATTGTTCCAGCCACCAAAGACAGATTCACAAATAACCTGCCTGATTTATCTCAACTGCGCTGTGTACCCATAAATACACATGAACTAGACTAGACGAAATGACTAGCAACATGGGCACTATCTTCTCTAATACATTAGAAGCTGTTGCCCCCCTCAAATTGAAAAAGGTTAGAGAAAAACGTACTGCGCCATGGTACAAAAGTTATACCCATTCTCTCAAGAAAGAAACTCGTAATCTTGAGCGCAAATGGAGAAAAACCAACTTGGAAGTTTTTAGAGTTGCATGGAAAAACAGTATGTCCAGCTATGGACAGGCTCTAAAAGCTGCCAGGGCAGAGCATATCCACAAACTCATAGATAATAACCAAAAAAATCCAAGGTTCTTATTTAGCACAGTGGCTAGATTAACAAATATTTATCACAGTTTAATAGTAATGACTTTATGAATTTCTTTACTGAAAAAATAGATAACATCAGAAATACAATAACAAATGTATATTCTACTGCGTCTAGTATTTCAGCTTCATTCATCGCACCCAAAGAAAAACTGCAGTGCTTTACAACTATAGGACAGGAAGAGCTAAATAAACTTATCAGTGCATCTAAACCAGCAACGTGTTTATTAGATCCTGTACCCACTGAACTACTGAAAGAGTTGTTACCTGTAGCAGAAGAACCGTTTCTCACTATTATTAACTCATCGTTATCTTTAGGTCACGTCCCAAAACCATTCAAGCTGGCGGTTATTAAGCCTCTTATTAAGAAACCACAACTAGATTCTAATGACCTGGCAAATTACAGACCCATTTCAAATCTTCCGTTTATGTCTAAAATTTTTGTAAAAGTTTTGTCTGCTCATTTGTGTTCCTACTTGCAAAAAAATTATCTCTATGAAGAATTTCAGTTAGGTTTCAGGACTCACCATAGCACAAAAACTGCACTTGTTAAAATTACAAATGACTTGCTTCTTGGAGTATGGAGTACCACAAGGATCTGTCCTAGGTCCTCTGCTATTTTCAATATACTTGCCCCTTGGTAATATTATTAGAAAATACGGGATTAGTTTTCATTGTTATGCTGATGATACTCAACTATATATCTCAACAAGACCAGATGAAACTTCTCAACTATCTAAGCTAATAGATTGTGTAAAAAAAATTAAAAGATTGGATGACCAATAATTTCTTCCTATTAAATTCAGATAAGACAGAGATATTACTTATTGGACCAAAAAACAGTATACAGAATCTCTTGGATTACAATTTGCAACTAGACGGATGTACTGTTACGTCCTCTAAAGTAAAAAATCTGGGTGTTATATTAGACAGCAACTTGTCCTTTGAAAATCATATTTCCCATGTTACAAAAACAGCATTCTTCCATCTTAGAAACATTGCCAAGCTTCGAAGCATGCTACCTGTTTCTGATGCAGAAAAGCTAGTTCATGCATTCATGACCTCTAGACTGGACTATTGTAATGCACTGCTAGCTGGTTGTCCTGCATCTTCAATAAACAAGCTACAGATAGTCCAAAATGCAGCGGCTAGAGTTCTTACCAGGTCAAGAAAATATTATCATATTACTCCAATTTTACAGTCTCTACACTGGCTACCTATTCAGTTCTGTATCATTTACAAAATAGTATTACCTAAATGGTTTAGCTCCTGCGTACCTAATTCGTCTTCTACCACACTACAATCCAACCCGCTCCCTAAGGTCACAAAACTCTGGACTTTTGGTAGTACCTAGGATAGCAAAGTCCACTAAAGGAGGTAGAGCTTTTTCACATTTGGCTCCCAAACTCTGGAATAGCCTTCCTGATAACGTTCGGGGTTCAGACACACTCTCTCTGTTTAAATCTAGATTAAAGACACATCTCTTTAGCCAAGCATTCACATAATGCATCTTATAATCTTGTACTGCAGTTATATCTGATCAAATGTACATTATTATTATTCTTTAGCTTGGGTTGAACAAATCATTTTTGCTTAGATGGAACAGCAGCTACGCTAATTATGTCTCTATTTGTTTCTCTGTTGATTAACATCCCGTGGTAACTAGGAATTACAGAAGCTTCAGTCTGGAGCCAACCCTTAAATGATCTGAGATGACCGAACACCTGAGAAAAGATAATGCTAACCCCTCAGAGGACCTCAGAGGATGCCAACGCTCAGACAACATACAGAATTACCAAATTTTGCCATAAGTTAAATATATTAAGGTTCTGCAATATATAGATATATTGTGGAAACTTATTTTCCTGTAGAGCTGCTTTGCAAAGATTTGTATCGTGAAACTTGAACTTGAACTTAAAGTATTTCAAAGGATGGACCAAGAGTCTGGTGATGTCTATGGGTCACAGACTCACTGCTGTGATTGTGCACAAGGGATCTGCAACTAAATAATAGCTTTTAATCTTTTATATCTGCCTTATGATCAATTGTCACAATACTTATGCTCACATCAATGAGTGATGAACTCTAAAAGTGCTGTTCTTTTTATTTGGTAAAACATGTATGTGTTGAAACGGCTAATAATAAAATGTGACATTCTGTAGTTTTGTCTCATATTCATCTTTTAAACATATTTGTAAATGTCTTGACTTCACAGCCAACAGAGCAATTTTGTCTTTACTGTTCCAATACTTATGGAGGGCACTGTATATATATATATACTGTATATATATCCAGCCAGTAATCAAAACAACTGAGAAATAATAGATCATCAACAATAAAACGATTTCTCTTTCATAACTCAGAAACAACAATTAGCCAATAAACACACCAAAGCAGGTCACAATACATCTAAACCCAACTGATGAAAAACTGAAGAAACCCAAGTGTGTTTTTGCTTGTTTTTACTGGCAAGATTATCATCAGCACCTTGTGTCTGTAACTTAATACTGCACCCTTAAAGGGATAGCTCACCCAAAAATGAAAATTCTGTCATTAATTACTCACCCTCATGTCGTTCCAAACTAAACAAAATATTGCAAAAAGGTATTTCTTTAGCCAATAATAGTCATGCTTAACAAGCATTGAGTATCAACAAACTTGCTAATGTGCCTTTTCTTCACGTGGAATTCCAGATTACACAAATTGCCCAGATTTTTTGCAGTATGCCAAATGAAGTCATGAACGATACTTGAAAATAATAATTTATTATCTTCCCTTAATTGACTGTGGTTTTATTATAGTAAAAGTGTAGTAACCATGTTTTTGTCGTATTGGCTACCATTTGTATAAGTTTCACTACAAATAGCATGGTTAAACTATGGTTAGTGCAGCAAAACCATGGTTAATTTGTGGTTACCATGGTTTAACTATAGTAACCATGGTTATTGGGTTTTATTTGTAGTAAAACAAAAACGTCTTCAGCCCAATAAGCTTTTAAAATAAAAAAAAGCCACAGCTATCAGACAGATACAGCATCTTTTTGTTATTGAATAACTTTTGTTCCAGTGCACAACATTTAACATTTTCATCAATGCCAGCAGCTCTGGCCCGCTTGCCCATTGAAGCTAAGCAGGGTTGATCTCCTGAGAAAACCATGTTGCCAGCAGTTCACCATGTGGTCTTTTTTGGGTCCTATAGCCACAGTTTCACACTTATGCTTGTGTTTTAAAGGAATACTCCACTTTTTTTGGAAATAGGCTCATTTTACAACTCCCCAAGAGTTAAACAGTTGAGTTTTACCGTTTTTGAATCCACTCAGCCGATCTCTGGGTCTGGCGATAGCACTTTTAGCTTAGCTTAGCATAGATCATTGAATCGGATTAGACCGTTAGCATCTCGTTCAAAAATGACTAAAGAGTTTTGATAATTTTCCTATTTAAAGCTTGAGTCTTGTGTAGTTACATCGTGCACTAAGACCGACGGATAGGGATGGGTATCGTTAAGGTTTTAACGGTATTACTACTCTTATCGATACTGCTTATCGATCCGGTACTTTAACGGTATTCTTATCGGTACTTTTTGTTTTACTTTGTTTCTTTGTTCATATTCTTACAGTATCTTATCTTATGTATATAAAACACTAAAAATGCCTGCTCTTCATCAATTTGTAAATGCACCAGTGTGCAGGTATTTTTAGTGTTTTATATACATAAGATAAGATACAGTAACAACATGAACAAAGAAACAAAGTCAAACAAACTGACAAATACAATAAAACAAACACACAAACGAAATTAAATAAACAGTGCTTTCATTTTTCCATGAAGGTCTACTAATATTAATGTTCAGGTAAGTAATAGTTACAAAAGTAATCAAATGTAAATGAGCACTGCATAGTTTTCACTGTATGTACTGATAGATTTATGTTTATTAAAGCTATAACGTTGTTCAGATTAAGAGCTGTGGGTGATTTTCTCTTTGCATTTTGTTCTTTGATTAACATTGATGGCTCAAGCTCCAGTCTGACACTTTAAGACAATATACTGACACGCATCGGATTTTCTCCCAACTGTTCTCGTCCACTTAAAACATAAAAGTGAAGACTCTCATAACCGGCCATTTTGACACATTGTGTGTGTATTTTTTTGGCATATTTTTGTGTGTTATTTCGACGCGCCCGAAGCTCAAAGTGTACTTTGCTTGTCCGTTTTGGAGCACGCCGCCGCGCAGGCACACGCGCGCACACACATTTCAGCCTGAACAGCGTCACTTGTTCAGATTGTACTCTCAACGTTTTACTATCAAATATGTCCTGCAATGTAGCAACAGTAAAGACGGCATTTTATAACAATCACTGATTGAGCTGATTCAGATAAGTTTTGGTTCGGAGGAACGAATCCGCGCCGCTATGAAGGGAAGGGAGAAATGCGGCTATAATCCTTGGAAGCCAAAATCGAAAAAAAAAAAAAAATACTTAGCTTAATATAACAGCCACAGGCCTAAAGTGTGAGCAGATGTTTGAATAGTTGGTTCTCTCTTCTATCATAATTAAACAGGACTTTCATGTTGCGTGTGCTGATGCTGAAGCTCATCCGCGTGAGCGCGATCTGGCTTCTGAATTGCGCATAACAAAAATGCATCATAGACAAATGTTTGAATATTATTGCACATAAAAACAGCTGGCGACATTATATATATATATATATATATATAGGGAGAGAGAGAGAGAGAGAGAGAGAGAAAGAGAGAAACAATAAATGTATGTGTGTTTTCTTAATTTCTCCAATACCGACAGAAGTACCGATAACGTCAGAGCTTATCGATACTCCGGTCTTTCATAATTTAGCCCCGAGACCGATTTAATACCGAGTTTCGGTACCCATCCCTACCGACGGAAAATGAAAAGTTGCCATTTTCTAGGCTGATATGGCTGATACTCTCGTTCCCCAGTAGTCCTTAGCTATATCATAACTAGTTAACTAGCTGGGGTCTACTTTCAGGCGCTGCGTAATATCACTGCACCTGCTGCACACATGGTACAACAGCAAATTTCTTCAAATTTCTCTTACACAAAATTATTACACCGGAATGAGAGTATAGTTCTTAGCCATATCTGAGCCATATCCATAACTTTTCATTTTCCGTCGGTCATTTCTGTTCCGTCTAGGAGTTGTAAAATGAGCCTATTTCCAAAAAAATTGGAGTGTTCCTTTAAGTATAGGAATCCTGGTTGAGAGATGATGATGTCCCTTGAATGTACATTATTTTACAAGGTTTTTTTTAATGAGGGTGGCAGGGCTGACATGACATCAGGGGACACTGAATTATATTTTATAGAAAAAATGCACACTAATGCCAAAAACATTGCTTAACAATGAGACTATATTTTCAACAATATGCAAATGTGATTTTTATATAATTAGTCCTGCTGAAAAAGAAAAATCATAGTGAGGGACAGCCCAAAAACCTTATCCTTATTACCATAAATGCTACTTGAATTATTTAAAGTAATGTTTAATTGACTTTTTTATGTAATATTGATGAAAGCATGCATAGTATTGTTATGTTTTTAAAGTGCAAATTTATTTGTTGTTATATTAAATCTATGTTTGATTATTTCTTGGGGACGCAAAAGGCACCGGTTTCATGGAATGACCCATTTACAGTTTCTGTGGGTATTAAAAAGTCTTAATTTGCCTTCCACAATTAAGGCCTTAAAAGGTCTTGAATCAGAGCAGAAAGTAATGAATTCAAAAAGTCATGGAATTAAATGTTGCATGCACTGCAAAAGAAAAAAAAACATCAATATCTAACCTTTACCCTCCCACCGATACGGCACCACAAGATGTTTAAGGACCATATTGATGAATTCTGTTTATTCCTTAAATTTTCATAAAAATGCCTTACAAAAAATCGTGCATTTACCTTCGTCAAACCTGCAGAGAAAAGGGCTACACTTTGAGAAATAACACTATATATCCCTCTGTTTGTGTCTATTAAATTCAAGTCTAGAGATGAAGTTTGTTTTTTTTAAAAAAGAAAAGAAATTAAGTGTTGCTATAGCATAGCATAAATAACATTAACTGATGTATTAGAACCATACATTTACATGTGATGTCTAGGAAGGAATTTGGTTGAAAGGTGTGACAAAGAAAAGTCGCAATATATTCTATGTGTTTTTTTATATTTTAAGTAAAAGTTACATATTACAGTAAAAGTTGCACAGTGTTGGCAGTCAGTTTTGAACAAACAAACAATAAGTAAATAATAAGAATGAAACAATACATAAAATCCATATAGTGATCAAGGGATATTCTGTTAGGCTGTTTGGACACTTACAGTCTATCCAGGAATATGTCCATAGTAACTAAAATGAGTAACACCTGCGGTTAATCTGGGTAACAATCAAAGACCAAAATGTAAAGTCCAGGTTCTGTGGACAGGAGAACTAACCTCAGATGTTGTTGATTTGAGCTCATCCCTTACTGCTTTTTGAAGAGCAATAAGATTAATAAGGGCCTGTTTATTTTTTAGTTCACATAAATAGATGTCCACTAGATGTCACACTGCATTCAGAGTCCATCCACAAGTTCCAAAGTCAATTACAATTACTGTTTGCTGATACCACAGAAATGATAGTGCCATCAACTGAATCCTACAGTTCCTGTCGCAAAATTGATTATAAGTTTTCTTATAAAATGTGTTTTTTCAGTGTACTGTAAACTCCAAAAATTGATCAAATTCAAAACAAATGCTATGTTTGCACGTGGTACATTATATTACTATAATTAAACATCTTTTTGAAAAATCAAACAGTTTCTTACTAACTTAAAAATCACAATAAAATACACAATGAAATATAATCGAGTACGGGTAACGGAGAAATTACAATTAGCTTCAAGCTACACATGACAATTAATGAGATGAATGCTTGAATGTCACTATCAATCACTGCTGAGTGTTTGAGAAATAACTTCTGACTGCGATCCAATGTGGATTTTGGTCAAATGATGAGGAAGAAATATGTTGTTAATAACATTCTAGAAGAATTTTGGGGTGAAGAAAAAGTAATGTAACTAGTAGTGTAACTAATTACTGTTGCCAGAAAGTACAGTAACAATATTACTTTTGAAAGGAGTAACAAGTAATGAGTAATATATTACATTCTTTGAGTATCTAGCCCAACATTGCTTACAGAATATGCAAAATATGAATAATTTTAACAAAATAAGATCATAAAAATGTAGTACCGTCCTGAATAAGATATTTCACATAACAGATGTTTACACACTCCACGAGACAAAAAATAACCCCGACATACCCTTGAAACTTCTGTCGTTACCTGGATGATCCACAACTGTTTTCATGTTGTGTTCATGAGTCATATTTGACACCTTTCCAACAATGACTGTATGAATTTGAGATCCATCTTCTCACATCAGGGGTGAATGAGTGACTCATACTCGAACATTACAAAAGGTGAAAACATTTACTGATGCTGAAGAAGGAAACACAATACATTCAGCGCTGAGGTGTAAACTTTTGAACAAGATTATGTGTACATTTTTCTTAATTTGTTCATTTATTTTTATTTTTTTTGTATAGTAGTGCCACTCAGAAAATTGTCTGCATTTTTCCTTCAAGAATATTGTGGAAAAGTGTGGTTGTTAAAAATAAAATGAATAGGAAACCCAAGTCCTATGTTTGGTGGATGTCATTTTTCTCTAGAGGAGTTTGTGTTGTGTTGAAGTATTTAGATTAAGTTACAAAACTTCTGTAATCTAATGAAATACATTACAAATTACTTTTTAAAGCATGTATTTAGTAATCTGTACATCATTTTTTATGGTTTCTATGAAAGTTTCATATAGGTATAAATGTTTATTATTGCCACACTGTAAAAAAAAAAAAAAGAAAACTCAAAAATCTGCTGAAGCTGGTTGCCTTAAAATTTTAAGTTGACTCAACTTTTTTTTTTCTTTTTTTTACAGTGCACCTTTTTTTTTTCTTGATGTTTTATTGGATATTTTTAGAACATGAGAAGTCATAGAATCAAATACCAATTCTAGATCATTTTTATAAGTCAAGTTCTTGAACATTGAGGGATGACACACTTCAGCATTACATATTAAAATTTAGATTTAAAATTAATTTCAAAATGTTGGGTTTGGGTTATCACAATAATGGACAGTAGAATATGTTGTTTCTGTGAGAGCCACACACTGCGGTGAACTGCTGGACAATCACCATCTTGTGTGTGCGTTCATTTGTCCAGAGTAAAGTTTTTCCAGATGTATAAATGCTTCCAGACGAATGCGATACTCTGGAGTTTATGGCTTGTTAGTCGTGCACAAGCGAGGAGCCGTAAGGTCACGGACTGTTGAACAGACCAATCAACTGACAAAGAACTCAGAGGATAGTTTATTTGTTTCCTTCAGTCTGGCCACGGTCAGCCAAACACAGAGATCTCAAAGTGCAAGATTTCTAGAGGCATTCTAGATACATTATTTGGATCCAAATTGATTTAATAGAGCACTTTTATCTATTTTAATCCATTTCATTAGTCTAACAATTCATATACATGCATCACAGGAGAAATCTGTTATTGCTGACATTATTTTCAGAGCCTACATAATTTCCATGATCTTAATGAAATAGCTACAAAAGTTCTGTTATCATTTACTCATCCTCATGTTGTGCCAAACCTGTACGATTGCCTTTCTTCTGTTGAACACAAATAAAAGATATTGAAGAATGTTGGTAACCACTGAATTGCTAGTACGAAAAAATACGGCTACCGTAATCAATGGCTACCGTCATCTGTTTGGTTATCATCATTCTTCAGAATATCTTCCTTTCTGTTGACGGTAGCCATTGAATTCCATAGTATTTTTTTCCATAATATAGAAGTCAATGGCTACCGCCAGCATTTTTTAAAATATCTTCTTTTGTGTTTAGCAGAAGAAAGAAACTCTGGTAACACTCTATTTTAGGGTCTCTTAACTAGTTGCTAATTAGCATGCATATAACTAGAATATTAGCCATTTATTAGTAGTAATTAAGCACATATTAATGCCTTATTCTACATGATGCAAAAAATTAAACTGCACACTTGATAAAAAATGAAAAATAAACGTCTGCAGTTTCATAGAAAAAAATAAAAGTGTACAGTTGTACAGTTTAATTTTTTGCATCTTGAAATAAATATGAGTTCTGTATCCCTCTGTGTTGTTTATTTTTTCTGTTAGGAAGATAACTCTTTAAAGGGGTCATATGATGTTGCTAAAAAGAACATTATTTTGTGTATTTGGTGTAATGCATTGTGTTTATGTGGTTTAAAGTTCAAAAAACACATTATTATCCACATACTGTACATTATTGTTGATCCTCTAAGCCCCGCCTTTCTGAAACGCGTCGATTTTTACATCGTTCTGAGAAGCGAGGCGTGCTCTGATTGGCCAGCTATCCAGTGTGTTGTGATTGGCCGAATACCTCAAGCATGTAACAGAAATGATACGCCCCTCACTGTATTGTGATGCCGTGTCCCGGCGCGACCACGCAAAAACAATAAAACCCATTACAAACATTTGTTGCATCCATTGGGGACATAATTACTGATTATAATGACATATACTGTCTTTTTACACGTCGTGTCGCATAAATATTACCATGTCTGCATTTGTGATCAGAGAAACAACAAACAACAAGCACTACTCTACACAGCTCAAAACTCGTGTTTGAATCGTCAGTGGCAGAAATGTACTTACAGGCTGTGAGTCAGAAGCACCAGACTGTCCTTGCAAAGTTGGAATTGCCCCACTTTATAGAAACAGTCTTTGTGTAAGCCAGCATTGTAGGCTACTCTGCCAGGTTCAGAAAATAGTCCTCCGTAAAATGCGCTGCACACACTCTAATATTTGCATTGTACTGTTCTGGAACAATGTTGTAAATACAACTTAACCACTGATTTCTAGTTGTGTCCTCCTTTGGAAGCCCAAACAAAGTAGTTTTGCTTTCACAATGAAACACAGTGTCTCCAGGACATGGCGCTGGCGGCAGCAACAGTACTACAGCCAGAATAATAGTTACGCCTTCTTTCTTTGCGTATACTTTTGGGCGGTGATATGCAAATCTCCCCACACCGTGACATAGACATGTGGGGGCGTGTTTGAATGAGCTGTTTTAGGGGGGCGTGGCAGAGTCTTAACTTTTATAAAGAATATCTCTTTGGTTTTGAGACTTTAGTCTTTGCAACTTCAGGGATCTTATCTATGCACAAACAGCTTGTAACACTCCAAAGAGAAAGGAAAACTTGAAATCGCATCATCTTTAAATCTCCTTTGTAATAGATATGCTTAAAAATCAGGAACAAGGTCTTTATAGCTGTATTTATAAACTGCTTACTAATGCCTATTAATGTTGGAACAATGCTTTATAAAGGATGAACTGACTATTTACTAATGCATACCTAATGATTCATAGCGTGCAGTTATAAAGTGTTACCCAATTTTTGAAGAGAATGCTATCTAGGTTCAGAAGGAAAGCCGAGTTGAACACATGACTCGTGACCTGCACTATGTGAAAAACGACTTCCTGCATGTGTTCAAGTCATCAGGAGGCAGTGTGCAGATGTTGAAGTTCTTCAAAGGGCAGCTAGAATGAAACGCAGAGCAGAGCACTCATCCTCTGTGCATATATTCTTATACAAAGTTGGTCATTTAAGCCCAAACTCCATATGCTGTATATGTCTGTACAGATCCATCCAGCCTAGCATGCTATAAACAATAAACATTATTATTCCTGTCTGGCATGGAACTGTTTCAAACACATAAGTGGAGCAGAACATCTAATCCTCTTTGCATGGAACAGTGCAAACATTTATCTCATTTTTGGTTAGCAAGGAAATGACTGCCTGAAAAGTCCCAATTTGAAATGTAAAAGTGCAGTATTCTCAGATGTAATGAGCACAAAGGCAACTCAAGTGATTATAATTCATTCGCAATGGCATGTCTGAAATGACAAAAAAGTTTAACTCAGGACACGTCAGCTGCAAAAGTGTGAGGAAAAGCGACTGGAGATATACAGGCATCACCTGGAAGACATTATAAAGGGAAGGAACTGTGACATTCGGTTATTTCTTATATGCTACAAAAAGCTTTTTTTTCTTTTTTTTTTTTATATTGTTACATTGTTATATTCATAAAGTTCAATGGAATGAAAAAATGCCAATATTTGACCATTTGGCCTTCGGTTATTTATTTTGCTACAAAAATCTGTGTTTTTATTTGATTTAAATTTAGGAATTGCTTGTTGTATTCAAAAACTTATTAATGTAATTAAACAATGCCAATGTTTGAACAACCTAAAACTGATACTAAAATATATTTGGAAACAATATCCAAAAGTAAAAACTGAAAGCAAGAACTTAAAAACATGTTTCGTAATTATGTAGAAGTCTATGTTCATATTTGTATATAGATATACTCCTTACATGTTTGGTTATATGTACTGTTGTATGCAAAATATGTTTTGTTCCCGATAATAATAATAACAATAACCCCTAATATCCTGTAGATTTCCCAGAAAAAGCAATGTCTTAGAATAGCAAACCACAAGAGTATTAAACAAAAGAACATTTAATAAGAAGAAGCATTTTCAATTTTGACTATATGGCCCATATTGGCTTTGAATGTTAGTGTTAGTTTCACGTTGCCAGATTTCAGCATTAAGTCAGATCTGGGCCCATATTCACAAAACATCTTAAGGCTAAAAGTAGCTCCTAACTCGCCGATTTAGGACTTTAAATTTAGGACTCCTGAATTTTTACTCTGAGTATTTCACAAAGCATTTTAGTGCTAAAACTAGGTCCTAAATCTGTGAAACGTTAGGAGTCGTGAAGAGGATAATATCGTGCTCTACAATATTTCTATGAATAAATCTCTGACAGAGACCCCTCCCCTATCCTATCAGCCAATCACTGTGTCCATAGTTAGTAAGCATGCTGACATCATCCATAGAACGTAAAATCTCTGACAAGTTTCTTTAGGTGTGAGTTTAGTTTAGGTTTCCCTGTGCAATATTACATTGGATGGTCAATGCAGGACTGAGGGGATTCATGTGGTACTACGTTAGTAAAACCTTAACTTAAAACAAAACCTGATGTTTGCCTTTCTCTTAACTCTTAAAGTAGCACAGATTGTTCTAACAAGATGCCTCAAGCTTATCCTGACCAAACAAACCAAGGAAAACAACATAAATGTCAGAAAACAAACAACCCCCCTGATTTGGACCACACAATGGCCTTGGTAAGGAAGATGGATCACTTTATATACAGCAGTATACAAATCTAAGGGTTCTTTTCTCGTACATTTTATGACCTTCATCTGTTGACTTGTTGAGATGTTGCAATAGCACAAGTAAACAAACCTCAAGTGGGTGATTGGGATGGAGTTTATGTGTCCTGCTTATTATACAGCTACTTGGCAAATGAGTAAACGTGAAACAGATATGAAAATTAATTTGATACTGTATAATTATATATCAGTTATACGGCTAAGCCATTGTAGGATTGTGAGATTCAGTAACACTTTAGTTTAGGGACCAATTCTCCCTATTAACTACACTGTAAAAAAATAAAAAAAATAAAAAATAAAGTTGAGCAAACTTAAAAGTTCAAGGCAACCAGCTTCAGCAGATTTTTGAGTTTTCTCAACTTCTTGTTGTATAAACTCAAAAATCTGCTGAAGCTGGTTGCCTTAAACTTTTAAGTTTGCTCAACTTTTTATTTATTTATTTATTTATTAAAGTGCTGTAAAAAATCAAAAGTTGAGAGAACTTAAAACATTTAAGGCAACCAGCTTCAGCAGATTTTTGAGTTTTCTCAACTTCTTGTTTTAAGTTTATGCAACAAAAAGTTGAGAAAACTCAAAAATCTGCTGAAGCTGGTTGCCTTAAACTTTTAAGTTTGTTCAACTTTCTTTTCTTTTTTTTTTTACAGAGTAGTTGCTTATTAGCATGCCTATTAATAACATATTGGCTGTTTATTAGTACTTATAAAGAACATATAACCTAAACTTACTAACAACTACCTTACTAACTATTAATAAGCAGCAAATTAGGAGTTTATTGAGGCAGAAGTCGTAGTTAATGGTTTGTTAATAGCAACCACTGGACTTTAAAATAAAGTGTAACCTGTGATTCATTGTAATTTAGCTTCAGCTATTTTGGCTTCCAACTATTATGCAAGCATGATAATCGAGATAAAACGATTCATGTGCCGAACTGTCACAAAAAGAAAAAAAAATGCAGTCTAGTGTGTGATGGCCTTGATATTAAAAAGAGTTAAAGAGATTAAATATATTTAGATTAAATTATATTCAATACATTTATTCAGTTTTAAAGTGACAGCAGCCTAATATACTTGCTGCAAAAGAACAAGAAAAATCACTCACTGCTCTTGACTGAATAACTTTAGTAGCTTTAATAAGACTAAATGGGTATTTAATTCATACAAAAAAACTATGGAGTGTTTCATTTTTACATTTAGTAGGTTTTTAATGGAATACTGTACTGTTAGATTGACTCACACGAAAAAAAAGTAAAGCATTGTTTATTTTATTTTAATTTTTTCTATTGTATTTGCTCTATTCTTTGTCATTTTATACATTTTTATTTTATTAATGACTTTTTACTTGTCTTAAATAATTGTTTCATAGTTTTTTTTTACATTACACTTACATTAGTTATCCTAGCATTAGTCTCCGCTATGGTAACTGGTGTGTGTGTGTGTGTGTGTGTGTGTGTGTGTGTGTGTGTGTGTGTGTGTGTGTGTGAGAGAGAGTGTGTGTGTCTTATGTGTGTGTGTGTGTGTGTGTGTGTGTGAGAGAGAGAGAGTGTGTGTGCTTGTGTGTGAGAGTGTGTGTGCTTGTGTGTGTGTGTGTGTGTGTGTGTGTGTCTTATGTGTGTGTGTGTGTGTGTGTGTGAGAGAGAGTGTGTGTGTGTGTGTGTGTGTGTGTGTGAGAGAGAGTGTGTGTGCTTGTGTGTGAGAGTGTGTGTGCTTGTGTGTGTGTGTGTGTGTGTGTGTGTGTGTGTCTTATGTGTGTGTGTGTGTGTGTGTGTGAGAGAGAGTGTGTGTGTGTGTGTGTGTGTGTGTGTGTGTGTGTGTGAGAGTCTGTGTGCTTGTGTGTGAGAGTGTGTGTGTGTGTGTGTGTGTGTGTGTGTGTGTGTGTGTGTGTGTGTGTGTGTGTGTGTGTGAGAGTGTGTGTGTGTGTGTGTGTGTGTGTGTGTGTGTGTGTGTAAGATGCACATTACTGGTGAGCATGCGCAACCAAAATAAAAAAAAATACGATGGGTTCATACCGCTCATTTGTGTACTGACATGGTTAACAGCTGTTAATACACAATCAAATATATTGTTTCATAGTCAAATATAAGATTTACTTTCAAACTGAAAGCATAAATCTAGGCTGCTGGATGCGCTGCCGTTTTGCAAAACTGTGACATTTCATTTCATTCACCGACATGCAACCGGCCATAAAAGCCTGAAAACATAAAAATACAACCTGAATTCCGGAAATGTTGGGACGTTTTTTTTTTTTTTATTTGAATAAAATGAAAACTAAAAGACTTTCAAATCACATGAGCCAATATTTTATTCACAATAGAACATAGAGAACATAACAAATGTTTAAACTGAGAAATTTACACTTTTATCCACTAAATGAGCTCATTTCAAATTTGATGCCTGCTACAGGTCTCAAAAAAGTTGGCACAAGGGCAACAAAGATCTGAAAAAGCAAGACATTTTTGCAAAGATTCAGTTGGGAGAACATCTAGCAATTAAGTTAAATGACATCAGGTCTGTAACATGATTAGCTATAAATGCGATGTCTTAGAGAGTCTCAGAAGTAAAGATGGGCAGAGGCTCTCCAATCTGTGAAAGAGTTCGTAAAAAGATTGTGTAATACTTTAAAAACAACGTTCCTCAACATTTCCAGAATTCGGGCTGTAATAAATAATAACATTTATTATGAAAAAAAAACTTATGGACTCACATAAGCATTGTTTTTATTTTGTGGTGTGTGTGAAAAAGCTATTGTTAATTTGAAAGAACTGTTGTTAATTTTGTTGCAACACAGTAGATAAAAACAGGATGATGCAGAAATGTACTAAGTACTGTATGTATTAACAAGCTTGGCCTTGTGTTGACTCGACTTTGCCCTCGGCTAGAACACTTATAAGCTCTCTATTGTGAAGCTGAATGTCAGTCTAAAGTCACATCCATGTAACAGGGAGTGGAATAATAATGGGCATGACATCATTTGTGTGGTAATGATTAATACAGTGCGAAGTAAGATGTTAAGAAGCTACAAAGTTTCCCTGTATTTTTAATGTTCTTAATAAACTTTAAATGTATCTAATGTTGACCTTTTTAAAAGCGGAGTCATAAATGGTCAATGATAAAAGATCATGTTATTTCAAAGGTGAGGGGGCAGAATTATACTCTCATTGGTAGCTGAAAACCAAATCAAACAGGCCAAAACATGACTTCTTCAGAAGCGTCCTGCAGATTCAGACCTTGTTCTGTCAGGTGGCCTGACAAAGGAGTCATGGTTTGTAAGCATTTATGGCTGTTCTGGTTAATCGTAAACCTTTGATCCATGCCAGGTTCTTCTCTTTTCTATATGTTTGTATGCTATGATTCAAAGGAAATTTACATGTAATCTTGCAGACCATCAGCTCCACAAGTATTTTTTCATAAGCCAATGAAATAAAGTAAATAAAAGAAGAAAGCTGCAGTGGACAGTTCAGCAGTTCAGTCTATTTTACAGATCATTATTTAAAGTTATTACATTTTAAATGTTCTAAATTGCAGCTTCATCATTACAAATGTGTAATTATAAATATATTTATAACAATAAAATTACATGATTTACATTACATTAGTTAATAGTGAGAATGTCTCCCTAAAGTGTTACCATATTTTTTTAAAGTTTATGAAGTATTTGTTTTAATCAAGTGTACTTCTGCTTCACAAGGGTTCCCGTGCTAGAAAGCACTTTGTATCAACTTTCTTCCATTCTTAAGGCTAGTTTAAGTCGAAACGGAGACAAGATTCAGTCTGAAGTCAAAGAAAGTTAGCATGAGGTGAAAATGAGGAAGGAAGCACAGAATCAACCAATGAAAAGCCTAAGGCTGTTTGTCATAGAGTATTATTCACTTATGTGCTCTGCATATGTGACACACATCAACTCCTTTTTTAACACACAACACTATTAAGTATTAAACAGGACCATCTGTCAAACACAGGTTTGTTATTCATGAAAAGTCAAAATGATACATATTATATTATTTTAGTATTTTATTTGATAATTGTAATTTTATTTGATCTTTCCCTATTCTACACAGCTCTCCCTATGTGTGATAAAGCACATATAGTCTTACTGTACTCAGAAGTTGGACACGATTGCACATCACGTCATCTACAAATACATCTGCTATTAATATCCCATGTAGCATTATGCTATCAACATGAATAAAACAGTCTAATTTTCTCCATTGCCTTCAGGAATTGGTTAGGAAATCTATATTGCCATTCCAAATCTCATACTGTAAAGCAAATTATTAATTGTGACTTTCTGCCAATTGGATAGTTGTTTGGAAAAACAATGTGCTGAAGAGTTGAGGTCAAGGAAAATGTATATGAACAGAGACGTCTTTAGCTTTCTGTTTAGACTGATGATGAAAAAGGTGAGGAGTATGCATGTGGGGTTTGGCTGCTTTACCAAACTAATGAGGCACATTTTTTCTCAAGTTAGATTGTTCATATTGGTTAAATGTGCAATGATTCATTCATATGAGCATTGCTGACCATGTTGTTTGTCTGATTTTCTGAGTATTCAAGTCAAAGTGTATATGATGCCACACAAAATGGAAAAAAAAAACCAAGGCACATAATGTTTTTTCCTCCGATAGGCCTTATGCATCAGAGAAACAAGTGTGAAGCCATCTTTAGAATTTTGCCTTTGAACTTCCTTTTATTGCATAGCTGTTTAAGAGTAGCCAAGTTAGCCAGTGAAGATTCACGTAGGCCTATTGAAGAGTTAACATGATGAGCATTGTAATGTTCGAAGCAGATGTCATAATAAAGTCATTCATAAAGTCGTACGAGCTTACCTTCAGGCTGTGAAAATACAAACACAAGCGCAGCTCGATCTTCTTTTATGTGAAGAGCATTTACAAAATCTAAGAAAATAACAAAAAAAAAAACTAATATTTTCCCATTATAAAGAACCTTTTGTGGAATCTTCATGGAACCACAGATGCAATAAAGAACCTTTATTTTTAAGAGTGTCACTAAAAAGCAATTGAGCTGTTTTGTTGAGATAAATAAGCCCAATTGGGTTTTAAAACTTTTTTCTTGCTCTAAAAAGTATTCATTGCTTATGATGTTGTGTTGATTTGCATATGCACTGAATGAATTGTGTGTTGTACTGAAGCCTTTAGAGAAGAAAATTAGTTTTGTTCTTAATTTGTTTGTTATGTTTGGGAAATATCACATTCATAAATGTTGATGGGCAAAAAGTACACCTAGCTTTGTGCAGTTTGAGCTTTGTCAGGTAGCCTATTTTAAAGCATTGGAGGGTGTAAAGACTATTGTTGTAAAGCCTTGAAATTTTATCCTTTTTTAGGATTCTTATATTTATTTTGTAATTAGAGATAAGGATTTGTTTCAATACCCCTCTGTAGGCTATATAGGGTGAAGTGAAGTCCACGCTTTGGTAAATGACTTATAATACCATCAAATAAGCTATGCATGAGATCTAATGATGTTCTTATAAATTAGCATGGGTCTCTTAAACAATCAGGTAAAATGGACCAGCTGCTCAGTTAAAATGGGCCAATATAAAAACAACACAGGTAATTTCAGCTTAAATCATTTTATTTTTAACAGTAAATTGACACTAATGTTTTTAGTGTGCCATAGCAACACCATAAATGTATTTCATTAAATAGAAAGTTGAATGAATATTTAATTAAACAATGCAATATAAAATGAACTGATCATGTCGTATAGGTGTGTGTTTCTGTGCACTGGTATCTTTTGTGTGCATGTATGTGTGTATGCTTGTATTTTTTTAAAAGACTGTTAAGATTTTGCATGGATACATATCTACAGTAGGCCTATAAACTTATTTTCACCCTCAGTTTCTGTGTGTGTGTGTGCATGTTTATGTGGTTTATGAGGATCCAAATTTGTATAATGACATGGGTATGACAGAGGTATTACAATATGAAGGTGGTTTATGAGGACACTGCCTATGTCCCCGTAATTCAAAAGGCTTAAAAAACATACTAAATGGTGTTTTTTTGAAAATCTAAAAATGCACAAAGTCTCCTGTGAGGGCTAAGTTTAGGTGTAGGGTTGGTGTAGGGCAATAGCACACACAGTTTGCCATAAACCACAAAAACCAACATGTGTGTGTGTGTGTGTGTGTGTGCAGCCCATTTTAGCTGAAAATTGTGGCCCATTTTAGCTTAACCAGCCATTTACCTTTTTCACAAAACTCAAAGTTTCTTTTATAAATGTTTGTTTTGTTTAGTATTATTATTACTATATTTGTAATATTTTTATTGATTTGATTGATTTATTGATTTTATATTTTATTGATTCTTGTTGTTGTTATTTTTACACATGTTGTGTGAGTTGTTACTAAAAAATTTTTTTTATTATTTTATTTTTTATTTTTTTTAATAAGTGTTCTGTTGCAGTGGGCGGGTTGTGAAGTTGTTCTTCTCTTGAAGCGCTGCTCTGAGTTGCTCCTCCTCGCGCGTCAGCGCTGGTTTTATTTAAAGAGTGAATGAGGAGAGCGCAGTTTTTCTGCTGTGGATACTGTTTGACTCAAATATGTCTGACACCGTGACTCTCACCGGTCCCTCGCCGTGGGGTTTTCGTCTGGTGGGTGGACGGGACTTCAGCACACCGCTCACCATTTCAAGAGTACGTCTTTTCTTATTCTTCTCTTTAATGATGCACTTTTTCAGTGCCGGGCTCACAATGCAACGGAGGCGAGGGCCTCTTTACCCCCGGCGTGTTACTTCACTGTAAAGATGGAACGTGGAATTTTAGTTTTTTTTGTTTTGCGTTGTATGTTGTGTCGGTTCTGTTACAGTAGCAAGATAGTGACCGTCTTTGCATTCGCGTCCCTTGTTACGAAAATATTTCAGTTTCACATGATTTTGTTGTTCACGCCGCTGTCAAGCAAACATATTGGTCAGAAGTTGTTCTTTTATGCTCTTTAAACTTAATGGAGTTCTTAATTCGGTTCCATTGAAATATCAATCTCTAAAGAGAAATAACATGAGAAACATTAAAGAGTTCATGACTTACAATTTGAGCATATAGTTGTTAAATGAATAGCATTGTGATCTTGGAAGAATCTAAAGGAGAATTGTTTTCTGATTTGGGCTCGGTCGAGGAGTTGAGAGATTTAGGAGAAAAATGTAAAAAGCAGGAGACATAAAGGGAAAGTTCACCCAAAAGTGAAAATGATGACAGCATCGTTTACTCACTGTACAGCTGTTCCAAACCTGTACGAGTTTTTTTCTTCTGCTGAGCACTTAAGAAGATATTCTGAAGAATGACAATAGCCATTGACTTCCATGGTATAATTTTGCATCAGCTTTTTAGTTACCCGCTTTCTTCAAGATATCTTCTTTTGTATTCAACTGAAGAAAAAACAGGTTTGGAACAACATGAAGATGAGTAAATATTAACAGAATTTAGATTTTTGGGCAAGCTGTCACTTTATGAAGAGGTCTATGAGAAACATTTAAGATATTTCAGAGATCTCACATATCTTTGGGCACTGACTTCGATGCTTCTCAAATGAATGAAAAGCTGAATCATGCACGACAAACCCTATCATTTACTGCACATTTGTGGTCAGTAAATGCTTGTGCCAGAAGAAATCTTACTCCGCTGCCTTCCACTTGCATTGCTTTAGAAAAGCGGCAGCTGGTTTTCACCAATTAATATTTACAGCCAGCCAAGGCTTTATCTGTGGTATGAAGTGGTCGTGGATGTTTAGTCTACTCCATCCATCCATATTTTATTTGTATAGGATCTGGATCTGGATTTTTATCGGCTCTAATAAAACTGTACCTGCATCCACTCCATCCATACATCCACTGAATCCATGCAGAACCTTGCGTTGAATGCTTTTGATGTTGTGCAGGCCAAAGAAATATCTGCAACTTGTAAAGATAGCAGCTTGATCGTACTGAAAGCTGGTGAAAGGCTCATCAGCACCACTGGCTTGAGCAAACTGGTAAAGTGGAGGCTCGGCTTCGGATATTTTGCATTCACGTCCTATGAAGGTTTCCATCTGGCACTGTGGGGATACATTTCCCAGTAAATGCTGAGATTAATAGGTCAGCCACAGGTTTTGTTAGGGAACGTGTCTGTTAGGGTTGCAGATGTTAAGTTGTCTGTTGGCAAAATAGCCATTTTTCCTGAATCCGAATGGAAAACCTCCAAATGGAAAAGAGGTAACAGTTTAAACACAACCCAAGATGCAGGTTTAATTCTGATTCGGATAAAGTGGCAGATGCATTGTTAATCTGGAGATGTTGTGTTGAAATCTGCAGTTACAATAGCCAGTGGGGTCTCTCCACAACCTTGTTGTCAAATGCTTTCGCTTCTGGGCTAATGGGTTGAACATTTGGTGTTTTCCTGGTGAATGTGAGAGTGGTGAGGTAAAAGCTGTGACTGAATCACTGCCAAGCGCAATATATAACAAATTGTCAGCACTTGTCCAGACTGACAAACATGGCCATCCATTCACAGGAATTCACAGCCCCGTGTCACACAGAAGGCAGAATGGAGCAATGCTTTCACTACTCTTCACTACAAAATAACTGAAAGTCTCATTTTCATTCCGATGATAAACCTTACATTTCGCATGCACCGTCTAATAAACATATTTACTCTGTTAATCTTCAGTGTCTGGCTGGCTCCTTTGGGGATTTCACAAGGCTAATTTATTGCATCCAGGGCCTTCCTCTTGTTCTTGCTCTGTAAGGGCATGCAGTAATGCTGGCACGCTGCAGCTCATTGTCCACAGTCGTTCAGCTCTGCATTCATAGCACAGCCACATTCCAGGAAGCCATGTGACATTATTCAAAATGAGATTAAGTAGCAAATAGGAGATTTTCAAGCACAGGACTCATCAAAGTTCACAATTGTTCAGCCTCATGGGCATCTTGCCAAGCAAGTTGAGTGTCTGTTCAAATGCTCTATACAACTGGGAAAAAATGGGTTGCTGCTCTATTCTGACAGGGTTATGGACGGTAGGGAAAAAACAATGCTTAAATTCCAAGGATTGCCTAATCAAACAATGCTTACCCAAAAAAACAGTATGCAAATTCATCTGATGCTAGGTAGAAACTAGGCAGATGCCAGCACTGACAGGTTGCGTGACATGCCCCCATCCTTGAAAAACAATACAAAATAAGAAACGTTCATGAAAATATGGTCTAGTTTACAATAAACACGGGTTCAGTTGCAACAAAGATAAACATGGATTGTGCTGACCACAGTGAAAGCATGATTCCCTGTTGCAGGTAATTTGTTGGGACTAAAGATCTGGATCCTGAAGCTAAACCGGTTTAGAACAGTGGCTCTATACTCATTTTTTATTAATTTTTTTACTATGTGTCATAAGAATTTGAGTTATAATGGATTTTTCTCTGCTGTGTTTATCACAAATTTAAAGCGTTTGGTCTGGAAGGATAAAAAATAAGCAGTTATACAGTGAAGTCTTGTGCAACATTCAGGATAGGTCGTTGTAAACCGCTTATGATATTCTGGTTCTGGGTACACTGAAACCAACATTTTTGACTCTTTATATCCAATTTTCAGTGAGTGTTCAGCGAACAGTGTTTTTTCATATTCCCATTATAATCATTAAACATTTTAAGGGATAGAAAGCACATTTTTATTTTGACAACTAACTCATCCTTTCTCCTCGTCATTTTCTCTGAATTGTCAAGTTCTCACAATGTAGGCCTATTTCCAGTGTTTTTCTCTGTAAAGCTTGGCTTTTTTTAGTTTTCTTAGATCAGTGTGAAAAATTAGTCTTCACACTCTCAGAAAAAAAGGTTACTGTGATGGTACTTTTTCAATGGATACACTTTTGTACCTTACATATGGACCTTTAAGGTACCAATAATAGATACTTTAGGTCCAAATTTGTACCTTTTGAAAAAAAGGTCCCGCCCTAGTGACAGCTTCTGTACCTTTTTTTCTGAGAGTGCACAAACTCTCCAGTGAGTTCAAATCACATAAATTGCCCTCTGTAACTAGTCATTTTCTGAGCAGGGTAAACCAAGATGTTTCAAGATAAAACACCATCCCCCGGTTTCACAGACAAGGCTTAAGCCTAGTCCTAGACTAAAATGTAATTCTGAACTGTTTCAAGTGAAATAAACGTGCACTGACTAGTCTTAAAACATATCAGTGCCTTTGTTTTGTCTCAAGATGGACACCAGTAATGTTTTTTCTAAGGCATGTTAATAAAAATTACTTAAATGTCCTAATTGAACTATGTATGGCCTAATCCTGGTTTAGTCTAAGCCCTGTCTGTGAAACCGGGCCCATGTGTCTTAGTTTGACTCAGGACAGTCACAAACATGGCAATGAAGCTTGTTAAATGGGATGAATTAGTAGGTCAGTAGCTTCTGTTTGCTAAATATTTAGGGTTGTACATATGTGCTTGGCTTATTATAGGCAGTTTGCTGATATAGTCTTGTAGTTAATGACTTTTAGGTCGGCTAAATCCCACTGTAATAACAACAGACCTCAGTGCTTAAGTCAAGTGTCCTGTACTTAGGAACAAATTCAGGCAATTTCCTGGCTTTACATCAAAAGTGGTCTTTTGTGTGACATTTAGAGGTCTCTGAATACTTCAACTTCATTGTATCTACAGTGTGTTGTTATAGTTGATCTTTAACATTAGATCTCTGTATCAAATAATTATTTTTACTACGGCTGGGCGAACATTATTATCACAATATTTTATTTTCATTTCATACAATATCAATACCATTAATAGGAAAATGGGAAATGCTTTCCACATGTTTGTTAGACCTTGAGAATGAATGTAAAGATAATTCGTTTTTTCACAATTAAACTCGCTTTAAATTGAGCTCGCTTTAATTTAGGGCCCCATAAAAACTTTTTTATTTTCCACAAAATTTTGTCTTCCATTTGAATTTTTTTCCTGGATATAATGGTGTCTAATTAAAAATAATAATAAAAAAAAATTATAAAACTTTTAACAATTTTACCAATGTTTTCAAATGTAATGAAAACATAATTAAACAAATTATTGCATTTTTATTTTTTGTCAAATAAGTACTGCATGGAAAAAAAAAATACCTTGGTCATATAATATTCCTTAAAATTATTATTATTATTATTATTTGAGAATTACTTTTTAGTATAGAATAGTAATATATTTCTGTCATAAATTCCTCAAGTTAAACCAGACTTTTATTTTGACAGTTTGTCATGAAGGTCTTTCAGTTTTACCCGTTTCATCTGAGATTAATCCATGTCAAGTAAAAATGTCCTGAGCTTATCATCGTTATCAACATAAATTTTATTGCGACTCCGTATGATATCATTTATCTCCCAGCTCTAACTGTAACCGGTTACAGAAGCATTTAACCTTTTACTGTACATTAGAATGTTTTTTGATACCTGATGTCTACATTCATCCATTTTTCAAACCACTTGTCATTGTGGCTGGTGATTTCTAAAGCTCTATATAGGAGTTTAATTGTGAAACACTTGAGTATAGATTTATAATATCGTCCCATATAACAGTTCCTTACTAACATAAACAGGCTATCTAATGGTAAAAATGGCTATTTGCATTTCATCACTAATTTTAAGTATTCAGAGATCAAAAAAATGGTGGCTGCTGTAAAATCACATGACCAGTTTTATCCCCATGAACTGAACAGATAACTGAGTTTAGTTTGTGAGATCTCAAAACCAGCGAGTGCTGGCAGGGTTTGTGATGAGGGTGAGTTAGATTATATAATTACTGAAAATCGTATTGAAAAGTCATACTTTTTTTTTTTTTTTTTTTTTAAGGAATTCAGCCATTGTTTACTGTAATTGTTTGAAGTACTTTTAAAAAATAATATTTTGGTTTTTGCTTCTCATGAAAACTTTGTCATTAAAAATCATGTGTAGATAAATATTTCTCCATAAAATCAAAAGAAAAAAACACTAAATTTGTTTTACGTAGTTTCAGTTAGTCTTTTTTTAGAATATTTTTTTATTACAAAAACCTTTGGCATTATGATGTTCCTTTTATGACTTCATTATTGCCTTTTCTGCTGTCAGAAAAAAATCTCTCTCATTACTGTAAGAAAAAAAAAAAAAAACACCAACAACTTTTAATCCTTTCCACACAAATTATGGTTGAAGGGGCAGATTATTGATTAATGAAGACTTTTTCCTTACACAGTACTCTTATAACCTCAGAACACTTTTAGTGTAAAATATAGTGCAGGGGACCCACATTTTTTGTCAGCAGATCTCCTTATACATAAAATATTTACATATCCCCTGGGATTTTCGGTTAATATTTTAATAATTTAATGACACATTGAGTTCTCTGATAACAGTCACATGACATGCAAGTAAACAGATACAATATTTAATCTTTTTTAGCACGTTTTGTTATTATTTTATAAAATATTTAAATAAAATTAGTAGTAGTAATTATAAAAAATTAAGGCAGAAATGTTACTGTTGTAAATTACAGTTGTACTACAAAATAAAAAATGAAATCTTTGACAACAATTTTATTATACACTATAATACTAATGTTTATGTCTAAAGTTCTTCACTTTCAAATGTTCAAACCAGAATGAACTCGTGAACTTCTGTCCACAAAATATGGAAAATTATGCATGAATCATGTAAATGAAATGAACATGGTGCTTGCAACACCAAGGTCATTGGTTTCATTCCCAGGTAATGCATAATAAGCTTACACAGTAAATGTACTGATTGTTGTACTAAATTTAATTAATGCTAGTTTTAATAATAAATAATGTTTTGAAAAGATGTTTTTAATTGCTGTGTTAAGTTGTAGTGATGAAAATTAGTTTTTCGCATTGCAATAACAATATTGTGATCTGTTAGCATAATAATGAGAATTTAAGGGGAAATTTGGATCATTATGCAAAAAAAATTATTAGATTTTTGGGAAATGAATCAGACATTTCTATAGAAGGTTTACACTAAGCATAATGAGCTGAATTTTGACGTGCAAGGTCTTGATCATAGAGTCAAAAAAGCAAACAGTGACTATGGAGCTGCCTCATAAGCATGGACTCATCACATTGAATAGTCATTACATTTCACATTGAGTGACTGATCATCTGTCATTGGTCTAGTTGTCGGCTTTGTCTCACTGACGGTTTCCAGTCAGTCAGTAATAGTACCTTGCAGGCGCTGTAGTGTTTGTCTTGGGTGTGGTGCTTCTTTAACCTTTCTTTTGTTCGTCTTTTGTTAGATAACACCTGCGAGTAAAGCAGCGCTGGGCGATTTGTGCCCTGGAGACACCATCCTAGCCATCAATGGAGAAAGCACAGAGACCATGACACACATGGAGGCTCAGAACCGCATTAAAGCCTGCACCGATCAGCTCGTGTTGGCCATCAGCAGGTAAATCTGCCTTACTGTCCATACATTCACATGGAGGTACTTTACAAGAGCTGTGACTGGGACGGTACCAATTTAAAGGACTTTTGTGCCTTATTAACCCCTGAATGGTGTATATTAGTTCCTAAAGTGTACATATTAGTACCTACAGTGCCCTCCATAAGTATTGGAGCAGTAAAGACAAAATTGCTCTGTTGGCTGTGGAGTCAAGACATTTGCAAATATGATTAAAAGATGAATATGAGACAAAACTACAGAATGTCACATTTTATTATTAGGCGTTTCAACACATACATGTTTTACCAAATAAAAAGAACAGCACTTTTAGAGTTCATCACTCATTGATGGACCCCAGCATGACAACTGATGTGAAATAACGATTGGCTTAGAAGAGTGTGGCTGGAATATGGCTGCGCTGTTTCTGCTCTGCTTACGCATCCAGTAAGAAACAGCCACTTTTCATCGATTTTCACATCTCATTTTAATCGTTACAGTCATAATAAATTGTTTAATTGTTCAACCCCTTTATCTTGAATTTGAGGGGCAATTTTGTTCATTTTGGTGCTCCAAGCCCCTGTTCATTACTGACCCTGCTCTTTAGTCAATTCTGTGTTGACAGAACAGAAACAAACTGTTTTTTTTTTTTTTTGGCCATTTTTATTCAACCACAGGAAACCTTGATCATCATTCTCCTTAAAAGTTTATCGAAATGACAATATGATAAAAGACAATCCTTTTCACACCAACAGATTTTTAGTGTGTGAGTGTCAGATTCACCCAGAGGCATCATATGCTACATTTTGCCATATTTGGTGTGTGTTCTCAGAGCGAGCTGCTCTTGTTATTTGGAAAAGCCCTGAACTCTTGGTAGACCTGTTCATATATCATCTTTCGACATTAAGTGGTACATTCACATAGGAGTAGTAAATTTATTTAAGGATACTCTGGGTTTTTTATACTCCGCATTCGACTGGGAACTTTAGAGACTCCTTTAGTTTTCCTCCACAGCTGATCACATTTCAAAACCTTCAGCCTAGCTTTTTTTCACACCAGTGAATCTACGTGATCTCTGCTGTCTTCGTAGGTGTTTTTTATGGCCTGTGTAAATGGCCCTGTGAAGGTCATGTGACAGCATTGTAAATGTAAAAACAAGGCCCCCCGTATCTTTTGGTATGTGACCTTTAGCATATGCCAATGAGTCATTTGTATTAGTCTGTGCTTTTGAAATGAGTTGTGCGCTGGCACGATAAGCACCGTTTCATTCCAGTGTGCATGGATGTACTGGAGCAGGGCGGGGAAACTGATTACAGACTGCAGATACTGTTTTCCGTGTGTTTGGATGGAAATACTTAAAACATGCCACCCAGAATCATACTGAATCATATTCTTCTTGATGACTTTGAAATAGACATATATTAAAATCAAAAACAATGAAGAGACATTATACAAATTTGTGAACTACTGTAGGGGTTTGTGTCACACTATTATGTTTAGATGGAAGAAATAAAGCAAATCATATGTTAGTAGTTGCTGTTTCAGTTGAGATATGCATAATGATAAATTGAAAAAATGAGTGACACATAATAAATAAGCCAATTCAGGTGTAGACAAAGAATGTGCTGCCTCTTCAAAAAACAAAACTTCTATAACCCATGTTAAAAAAAAGCAGGTTCTTCCAGTTAAATCAAATGTGCATGTCAGTTTAGATTCAAGAACAAGATTTAAGATTCAGGAGAAATCATTCCTGGATTATTTTCGGTAAACTGTGTCATTTGTGCCAAAGGGAAGTTTTTATTTTTACTTTCAAGAAATCATATTTTCCCACCAGGGTTACAACTGCCATATACCACCGTATACAGTATATATACAGCCCCCTACATTTAGAGTATACAAGTCAACAAATATGAGTTTTTCAGTAATTGATTGTTAAACTACTACCTATAATGCTAAAATGTGGTTTATAACCTTGTCAAGTATCAACAGTTTTTATAATAATTAGCCCCTGTGTTATTTTAGCCCTGTCACAGCAAGACTGGAATTGATGTGCTTATGCAGTGAATTGAATTACACTGTAGTAGTATTACAATCAGTGTTGGGGGTAACACGTTAAATGTAACGTGAGCTACGTAATCAGATTACTTTTTTCAAGTAACTAGTAAAGTAACACCTTACTTTTAAATTAAGTCCCATTTATTGACTGACAGCTCTCCTGTCCCTGTGTTGAGAGAAATGTGCAGAGGTAGAAACTCTTCCTTCAGCCGGAGGCTTATTAATTTCACTTTTGGTGTGAAAGGGCCTTTACAGTCGCCAAAAATATAACTTTTGGGTTTTTCGTTATTAAAATAAAAAAACAAATAAGCAAGCCCAGCCCAGGTGACAAAAAAGTAATGCAAAACTAATATAATGCATTGCTTTCCATTAAAAAGTAACTAAGTATTGTGATTAGTTACTTTTATATGGAGTAGTGCAATATCGTAATGCATTGCTTTTAAAAGTAACTTTCCCCAACACTGATTACAATATTAAGTTTTGGTGTGCCTTGTAATAAATCACAGGCTATCATTCAAAATGTACATGGTTGAGCATTATGGGATGAACTTATGCATAAAATAGCTGGCAACATTCAAATATCTTCACATCATCTTCCTATTATCTACAGTTATGCGGTCTTCATGCTTTTTATTTGTGCTGGTGCTGATGAAATGGGGACATGTAAATAATATATTCATATGAAAAAAATAAATCTTTAAAAAAGTTTAACGTTACATACTAAACAGTCACATATTTGAAATAATGTGATTAAATTTAATCAGTGTGACATACAGCACGTACACACGGCTCTGTTTATAATAATTACTACCATAATAAGTTCAATTTTTTAAGTAGCTGATTTATGCCACATGATGTTTGCTTTAGTGTATTTGTTCAGCCATAAATTCTAAAACAGATGAATTTGTTGTCCAAACATGTCAGTGTTTGAGGAATGAGGCTGGAAGTGACACGCATATGCTGACAGTGTAAAATTAGAGCATCACATTACAGCCAAAATGACCAGGAAAGCATGGGATTCTGAAGTAGAAGAGCATCCAGTACTTACATAAACATATTTGGGCACTGACTAAAGCAATTCGAGAAACCATTGTCTGGATGAGGTCGTATATTCAGCTTTTTATTGTTTTCAAGTGTCACAGTATGATTGATCTCTCAGTGATGCAGGTTAGTAAAGGTCATGACACACTAAGCTTATGGCCTGCATCTGGGCCCAAGTTGAACACGTTGCAAAGACTACACCTAACGGCCAACTTACATGCAAGGACTCTATGTGTAGGTGGCAGTAGTCTGTATTCAGCATTCAAAAGAGAAACTAAAGCTAGAACTGCAGATATACCATTTTGAATATGAATCATAACCAGACAGTTGTTGGTCACTTCACTTTCTTCATTCCAGACCGTCATGTCATTATGAAAATATTTATTAAAATATGAATATATGAAATAATAATAGAAATGAAAATCTAGCAAAAAAGTACATTTACTAAAAAAACTACTAAAATTAAATAAAGAAAATATAACTAAAGAAAATATCAAATTTAACTTATAAAAATAAAATCGAATTCATAATATTAACAAAAAACTATAATAGTGTATTAATGGTACTAAAATAACACTGTCGTTGATGGTCTGATTAGTTATAATGGTGCAAAACTGTAAAAACTGACCCGACAGACAATCAACAACAGGTTGTTCCAAACCTGTATGACTTTCTTTCTTCAGCTGAACATAAAAGAAAATATATTGAAGAATGTTGGTAACCAAACAGTTGACGATATCCATTGACTTCCATAGTATTTTTTCCATACCATGGAAGTCAGTGGCTATCATCAGCTGTTTGACTACCAACATTCTTCAAACCAGCTTGGTATTGTTACAATGCCAGTAGCAGTGTTGGGGAAAGTTATTTTAAAAGTAATGCATTACAATGTTGCGTTACTTTAATTAATAAGCTACGGATGCGAAAACTCAGAAAATCGAACCTGATCCGATTTTTCTTTTTTTTGACAGACGTAAGTTTCAGAGGCAGTGTGCAAACATGATTGACACAACATGAGGTCGTATTTATTTTTTAACGTGCGAAAATTTCGGACTCAGTGTGCAATGACCTTTACTCCCAATTTCTCTCAACATGTGAACAGGAGAGCTGTCAGTCAATAAACAGGAAAACAAAATTATTTGAAAAAGTAACTTAATTTAAAAAGTAATGTTAATTTACTAGTTACTTGGGAAAAGTAATCTGATTACGTAACTGATTGCGTTACTTGTAACGCAATACCCCCTCATACTGATCAGTAGTATACAGTATGTAAATGAACAATGTGTATTTTTTTCTGTTAACATAACCCAGATATCCCTCAGCAAAAGGGATTTGTGAAAACTACATAAAACATTAAACATCGTACTTCCGGATTTTTGTCTCCCCATTCACAAACAGTCGGATCGAGCCCAGTGCATTATGGGGGATGACGTTTTCCTACCTTTTAGTCAAACGGGAACAGCCTCTTTTCTCAGATTTCTCTAGTAATTATCGTTTTTCTACTGTATAGACAGCCCATGTATTGTTAAAGCCAGTGTTGCCAGTGATGAATTTCCCCTTTAACGCCCCTCATTCTTGTGTTTCTGACTGCAATGTTTAATGGTGCCATGTCTGGTTACTGGATGTACCGGATGTGTTCCCGCTTGACCTCTTGAGTCAGCGCTGGACAAAAAGGTCTAATGTTCATACAGACGCACCCTGGCATATCCTCGAGCCGCTGTGAAGGCCAAGAACAGCTGCTGGGAATGTCTCTGTATCTCCCTAGCCTCCTCCTTCCTCTTTAAGGAAAGAAAGTTGCAGTCTGGAAAAGGCGGAGAGTGCGGATGAGAAAGATTTTTTTCCACAAGTCATGAAGCTGTTGGAAAGAGGCTGCTGGGCCAGCGACTTAAAGCCGAGTGAGTCATAAGACCTGGGTCATGAAAGTGCAGGGGAGCGGAGAAAATAAAAAAGAGGAATTAAGGCACAGAGAAAACAGGGCAAGACTTAGTGCTTAGTGGACAATGACGCAGGAATGAAGAATTATGTGTGGATTTGAAAGCTTAGAGGAGGAAACAAAGGGAGGGAAGAGCTACGTTTGCCGTTCCTTGACAGATGAAAAGGATCGGTGGAGACGGGTGATGTCAGAGAAGAGAAACCCTCATTAGTGTTTGAAATGAAAATATAGTTTAGAAAGTCAAACTGGTTTTGCTGTTGGTTAAACAAACAGGACGTCCCGACCAAAGACACAGTGGTGGTTGAGCCAAAAGTTGACATGTTAGGACATCCTGCATGGGGGGGGGCTTTTTTGTTTTAGCAGCCTTGTATTGTGATACTTTTTTTCCATGAAACACAAATGTTTTATTAATATGATACTAGAGCAGGAATGGACTCTGTCCTCTAGGTTTGATCTCCATCCCTTATTAAATAGGGATGGAGATCAATAAATGCTCTGCATTTAACCCATCCAACGTGCACACACACAGCAGTGAACACACACACATACACACCGTGAACACACACCCGGAGCAGTGGGCAGCCATTTATGCTGCGGCGCCCAGGAAGCAGTTGGGGGTTCGGTGCCTTGCTCAAGGGCACCTCAGTCGTGGTATTGAGGGTGGAGAGAGCGCTGGACATTCACTCCCCCCACCTACAATCCCTGCCGGCCGGAGACTCGAACCCGCAACCTTTGGATTACGAGTCCGACTCTCTAACCATTAGGCCACGACTTCCCCCAAGTCGTGTAGGGTTATATTATGAGTAAGAGATTGCAAAGCGAAACTGGAACAGTCAGCTGTCAGCAAAGTGACACATCTCTGATGCAATAAAGTTACTCCCCAGTTTCTCTCGCTCCAAATTAGCAGTTTACAACAAAAGAGCTTTGAAGACAAAATTGATGCTTTAGGCCTTTAGCGATGCTTATTTATTACACCCTCAGTCCATTACACATGAGCAATTATAGCTTCACGGCTGGACCCAGGCCACAGCCGTGAAGATGGCCCACGGTGGAGGAGTCTGGCGACCGAGGCGGAGGCAGAGACCCGGAGATCCGCGGCGGAGCCGGAGCAACTGAGGACCCAGGTGGAGCTGAAGGGAGGAAGGAGCCCAACGGAGCGACGAGGCGCAGCCAGAGGAGAGGAGTCCTGAGGCGATGGCGGGTCGACGCCCGACCAAGGCGGAGCCGGAGGGACGAGGGAGCCCGGTGGAGCTGGTGGATCGATGGGTGACGGTGGAGGTGAGGGAGCTAGGAGCCGAGGTGGAGCCACTGGGTCTACGGGCCGAGGCGGAGTCCGAGCCTCGGAGGCTGGAGGCGGAGGTGAGGGATACTCCAGCCCCGGCGATGCTGGAGGATGGCAGACCCACGGGGCTCGCACCGTACAGATAGGGGGCTGAGGGTGAGCGGGGGGCTGCCAGACGACAGCGGTAGAGGAGGCAGGAGCGGGTGGAAGGGTGGGCATTTTTGAGGAGCGGGCACAGGAGGGCATTTTCGAGGAGCGGGCACTGGGGGGGGCACATTCGAGGAGCAGGCACTGGAGGATCGGACACCCCCTCTCTGTCCAGCAGTCCCAGATCTATCCTCAGCTCACCCTCAACCGTCCACGGCTTGTTCCCTCGTGATGGGCACTGTCGCTGGCTCTCGCACCTGGTCTGATGGGTTGGGCTCAACTTCTGGGGCGATCATCCGCTCAGTCGCTCGGCTTAGCGCTGGCTCGCAGATCGCGGCGGGAAATGGCTCTCCGTCATCGGTGGGCTCGGGCTGGTGCTCCACACCGCGGGGAGATGGTGGGCTGGGCTCTGAGTCTGGAGTGGCTCTGGCAAGATCATCTTCTTGGGAGACTGTGAGGGGCGATCCGTTTCTCGCCAGAGTCCACTCCACGAAGGCGGCGAATTCCACTCGAGGACCATCTTCGATCTACAGTGC
The DNA here is from genome assembly GCF_936440315.1 of Barbus barbus. Classification (NCBI taxonomy): domain Eukaryota; kingdom Metazoa; phylum Chordata; class Actinopteri; order Cypriniformes; family Cyprinidae; genus Barbus; species Barbus barbus. Next base: position 2,553,186 of record NC_136721.1, on the reverse strand, counting down.
CGAGGTGTTGAGGCTTGCATTATAGAATGAGCAGAGCGCGTTGTCCGGGTAGCTGGTGAGTTCCGCGAGGGCCAGAAACAGTCTGGTATGGTCCTCGAGCTCCAGCAGGAGGAGGAGGAATTCAGGGCGAAGGAAGGGATCCATAGGACACAACGTGGAGAAAAACACTGAGGAAAAAAAAAAAAAAAACGGAAAACAAAACGGAGGGTAGACGCAGGTAACTCTGTTGGTCGGTTCTTCTGTCACACTTCTCAGGATGCACGGAACAAGGAGACGAGGAATTCACAGACGAGAGTCTTTAATCCAACTGGGAGCATAGAAGGCACAGGAAACACAAGGAATGACGTTCAAGAACGGACAAACACTAACTGAAAGGACTGGGGCTTATAAACACAGGGAAATCAGGGAGGAAGACGAGACACACCTGGAATCAAATTAACACTCAACATGAGGGAGAAACTGGGTCACATGGAACACATGGGGAGCAAAACACACACAAAACAGTCCACAATCCTGACAAAGACTGGTTTTGTGGTCCAGGGTCACATATTGAATATATTAACTAACATTAACTTGCAATAAGCAATACATTGTTTCAGTGTTTATTAATCTTTGTTAACCTTAGTTAATAAAAATACAGTGATGGCCAAAATTATTAGAACACTTGGCATATTTAAGAGGTTTCAGTTGTTTTGTTGAATTGTCCATTACAATACCCATAAAACGACAGAAGGAATCTGCGGGAACATTGAAAATGATGGACTGGCCCCTAAAAGTCCAGACCTCAACCCCATCCAGCAATTTTTGGGGAAATATATTGACACTATGCCAGAGAGATGTGCTGCTGTAATTGCTCCAAAAGGTGGACATACCAAATATTAAAATTAAAAAGTGGATAAAAACAGTACGACTCACTTTATCTGATATTTGTTGTGCTCAGAGGAACCTTCTGCATGTTCCATGAACAATATGAAATGAAAAAATGTTTCGGAGACAAAAAAAATCAATATTTTCAGATCCGTCAGAGGTTTTCTAATAATTTTGGCCACCACTGTACAACTGTTCATTGTTCATTAGTCCATGTTAGCTCAGGTCCATTAAATATCATTAACAGATACAACTTTTGATTTTAATAATGTATTTGTAAATGTTGGAATCAACATGAACTAAGATTAATAAATGCTTAATGTTAACTAATAAAGGCCCGGTTTCACAGACAGGGCTTAGACTAAGCCAGGATTAGGCCATAGTTCAATTAGGACATTTAAGTAATTTTTATAAACATGCTTAGAAAAAAACATTACTGGGGCGCATCTTGAGACAAAAGAAAGTCACTGATATATTTTAAGATCAGTCAGTGCAAGTTTATTTCATTTGAAACAGCTAAGATTTACATTTTAGTCTAGGACTAGGCTTAAGCCTTGTCTGTGAAACCGGGGGATAGTTAACTAATGTTAACAAATGAAACCTTATTGTAAATTGTTACAATTTTAATTTATATAATACATAATTCATATTATGGCAATTTCATGTTTATAATCTTTCTTTGTGAACTGCTTTCATTTGGGGCAAGACCTCAAAAGGATCAAATGGATTTATAGTATTCGCTGTCTCCTGCTTTTGAAAACACATCTTATCATTGTTGCTAGTGAAGAACATAATGTCTCCAGTGAAAAGACGGGCCAAATGAGTCGATGTGCTTACACTCTTCAGAAAGTCATAGCTGACCGTGACACATTTCACTGAGATCAGAGGAAACATTTTACCATGTAAAAAAATAAAGAAGTAAATAACCACATGCTTCAGGGCAGAACGATTGTAGAACAGACTCCTAAAATGTAACGTAAGAATAATTCCATTCCTGTTTCAATGAATGAACCTGAAATAATTTAATAGTGCTCAGATACAAATACATACACAATACAAATGTAAATGTAAATAAGCGTCTGTTTTGTATTACTGGGGCACAGCAAAGTACCAAATGCTCACTGATCATACCGCAAGGGTCTTATGAAAAATGACATGACAAATTGGAAACTGTTTTTGAACAGTTCATCGCTGTGTTTTCTGGAAACATCTGTGCATTAGTCATCACCTTCCTGAAAATGGAAATAAAACAAAGCAGCAAAGCCAAAGCAAACGCTCTACTATTGCAACTCAGTTACTCATTCAAGGAATCCCAACCAGAAGGAAAATATGATAGACAGGAATGTTTTATTTTAGCAACAGGGCTGAGACACCCACCAATAACATGAGCTCTTTTTTTTTTAGTGTATATAGTACTTTTGAGTTGCTAATCTCACTCTAAACCTAACCGTAACCCTAAGTATATACAATATAAAGAAAAATGCAAACAAATCATGGTGATTACACCTATGTTTATTGCTAAAATGTCACAAAAGCAGTGCCAAAGTAGTCCAAATAACAATGTGAAAAGTAATGGTTAAACAATTACATAAAGGTTTTGAAGTGTAGTCTAGTTTAACATTATGCAATTATTTTACAACATTTCATTCTGTTCTGCCAATTTGTAATAATTTCGAATTAAGTAAATGATTCAACAGTGTTAAACAAATGCAAATGAAAACTAATGCAATAGAATCAAATTTATTCAGACATAATGATTTATAAACATGTTTATGTCTGATCATAAGTTTACGCTTTAGATGGCGTCAATCATTTTATTGTCTATGCAAACATAAGTAAATGTAAGTGTGGTACAACCACACTTTACGTAAAATACAGACAAATGCTCATGAAATCACGTTGAGAAATATCTAATTTGTCCCCATGAGGAGGTCAGTCTCCATTTGCAGTGCATGTCTCAGTCGTGCTGATAGAAGACAGATTTTGAACACCCTCCAATGCATAATTATGTGCCACATTATGAATTCTAAATTACTTCATAGATTATAATGGAGAAAGAGTGGAAACAAAATGGTACATTGTGTGCGTCATTTCTGCCCACTGCATCTGCCTCTCTCATTTTCCTCTCATTCCCAAACACACAATACTTCATGTTGTTGATGCACTAAGAGTATGACTGTTTATTTGCCACGTACCTCGTGTGAATTTTCTAATGTTTCCAATTGTGGCAGGCCAGAAATTCCTAGTAAATTTCACTAATAATTATAAAGAAATAGCAGTTTTCAATTTCAACAAATTTGGCTAGTGAGACATTAAATTAAATTTAATTAAATATCTTGTAAACGTACTCCAATAATCTTGGAAATGTATGTTTTATGGTGTAGTGTGACACATATACACTATGTCATGATATTACAATTTAAAAAAAAAATCCAGTAAAATAAATACTTTTACAATGAATAATACATATTTTATACAATATATTTTCAGTTTTTTTTTTTTTTTCTTTTTTTTTCTTTTTTTTGATGGACACAAACCAAAATGTATTCATCACAAGTAAATTATCGGTATCAGTACAAAAATCATTAAAAAAGACTCAGTAAAATTAATATTTAAAAAATGTTCGAAACTTGGAAAACGTATGTTCAAAGTAAAAAAAAAATAAATAGACGATAAACCCACACCTGTGACAGCATTTCAGTTCAGTTCCATATTAATTTGGAAAGTTGTGATATTACTTGGCGACCCAAAATACTTTCTTTTTCTTTTGCCGCATCTCATTTCGGAGGCTGAGTCCTCCAGAGGTTGTATTTGTCATCGAGGCAGACTCGTTTAAGAAAAGCAACCGTTAGACTGCAAAGTAAGAAAGAAATACCTGTGTTTTACACCTCACAAGGAGTAAAGGTCAATTTTATTTTATGGTCACTTTTCTGAAGTAGGACATCCTTGATGATGTATACAGCCTAACAAACGCAACCTCTGGAGGATGCAGCCTCCGCAGCTTTTGTCTTGAATTTTCCTTTTTACGGCATGGGTAAATAACATGAAGCTTTCCTGCCCAATATATATCTCCTGGTAAATAGTGTGGTCTCTGTACTGTCATACTACCCAGCCTTAAATACAACAAAAAGTCTTTATTCGAGTGGCTTTCATATGGAAAACATCCTTGAATCAGTCACATCCAGATGACCCTAAGTCACTTTGACATTCATTTCTAAGCCATTGCCTCACCCTGCCACATCCAAGCCAACTCAGAAGGGGGTGCATTCATGCTCCAGTGATGATGTGTCCATTATGGGAGGGAGGGACCACAGAGGTTTCTTTGTTGCGCAGATCTGCGTATGGCTGTGTGCATGTAGGTGTAAGTGGAGAGGGGGCAGAGGAAAACCGCCGTCTTTGTTCGTCCATTTGGTCTAAAGATGCTCAATATCCCTTTAGTTTTACCATTTAACTTGACCATCATGCTGTTTGAGATTTTCATGAAAGCAAGCACATTGATCACTGATATCAGTCAGGAATGTTATCTGTTATATAAACAGGCAGACTGTTCTCACTCACCTTTGTATATGGCTTCACTCACCTCAATGCTTTTGTTTTTTAGATCTGGAAAGGTTTGGTCTCCAACTGGAATAGAAGAAAACAAGACAAGTCCATACACCGGCACACTGGAGTCTGAGTCACAGGTATAATGGCTGGTGGCATAAATCTAATGCATAATGGGATGCTTTCAAACCCTCACAGCTTCAATTACATTTTAATTCAAGGCGTTTAGCAGATGCTTCCCTGCAGTGAATGGCAGAATTATTTTAGCTTCACATGTGAGCATGTTGTGATCAACAGATGAGCAGCAGCTGTTTTGACCATTCGTAGGAATATAAAGAACTTCACAATACTGAATTGAGTCTTTAAATCTTAAAAAACACATAACATTACAAAAGCCGCCTTCAAAATTCTAAGGACCAGTCAAAGATAATTATGTGTTGCCTTCTGATCTGTTTCGTATGGAAGCTTGTTTCAGAAAAAAAGTCTGATCTGTGAGATAAACACTTGCAATTACCTTTTTTATTCAGTGGTGAAAACAGGTTTGCCTACAATTCGGTCTCTAATAAATATGTTATAATGTCACTCACTTAATAAATATGCTAACAGAAAAATCAGGCTATTATTGTAACAATTCATTTTTAAAGGAGGTCAAATTCTGAGTTCCGAGTAAAAAAGTCCGAATTTTTTGTTAAGTCACAATAACCTCTTGTTTATGGAAACTTTATGGGTACCTTCGTGCATGGTAAAAGCATGATATTTACATTTTGGTATCATTTTTTTGCTGATACTTTCCATACTATGGAAGTCAATGGCTACCAGCAACTCTTTGGTTACCAGCATTCTTTGAAAGAAGCTCATACAGGTTTGGAACGACATGAGTTTCATTTTTGGGTCAACTGTCCTACAATATTGCTTTTAAATTCATGATGCTAAAGCTTTCTTTCTATTCAGTCATGTCATGAAAAATAGCGTATGTCAGATATTTTGTGGTAAACGAGACAGATGGCCTGAAATGGTTTTTGGCCCTGACATTGGAATCGGTTGGGCATTGCACAAATCTTCAGTAAAATCACATTCACATTTGGTGGCTGTATGTCATAACGTCTATAAAGTGTGTTTCAGTGATTTCCAGAGCAGATGTGTGCCTCATGCTGAGATGTAAGTCATTGTGGCTTTTGCCATGGCCACTGGAAAGTATGAATGTTGAAAGTCTGTAAGAATAGTGATAGAACAAGTCACGTCATTTCCAATGGAAGTAGACACAGCCAAGCATGAAGCCAAAGAATTTTTCAGAGGCTGTATTTTAACCCAGACTGTGTCGGTCAGAGCATAACTGAGGTATTGTTTCATTGCTTGGAATTCTTGTTTCTTCAGAGTTGTAATATGAGGCAGAATTTCTTTTATGAATGGAACAAAATTGCCTATTTCCCGTGATTCGCCGGGCTTTTAAGGCCCTCTTTTATAGCCCTATTTTTTTTATTGTTAAATACATGTTAACATTGTTATTATTTTGACTTATAATTGGGTTTAATTCTTGGTGCTTACCTTTTTTATTTGTACTTTTCCAGTCATGTGAGTAATCATTCTCAAACCAATATCAAATGTGACCCTGGAGCACAAGCAGTGGCCAACAATATGGGTCAAAATTATCAATTTTTCTTTTATGCCAAAAATCATTAGGATATTAAGTAAAGATATTTTGTACATTTCCTACCACAAACATATCAAAACTTCATTTTTGATTAGTAATATGCATTGCTAAGAACTTCATTTGAACAACTTTAAAGGTGATTTTCTCAATATTTAGATTTTTTTGCACCCTCAGATTCCAGATTTTCAAATAATTGCATCTCAGATCCAAATATGGTCCGATCCTAACAAACCATACATCAGTGGAAAGATTATTTATTCATATGAAAAACTCTTGAATGACTGGTTTTGTGGTCCAGGGTCACAAATATTTATCTATCACTCGTCAGTTTAGAATTAATTTGATTTTTAATGTTATTTAAATAAAGTCTCTTATGATCATCAAGGATGCATTTATTTGATCAAAAATGTTGTGAAATATTATTACAGTTTGATCAATCTAATACTGTATTAGTTTGGTGCTCACTTATTATCAATTATCATTGGTGCTCAATTATTAATAATGGTTTTTATTATCAATGATGGAAACAGTTTTTGATACTTTTTTAAGGATTATTTAGGAATATAAATTTCAAATGAATAGCATTTATTTGGAACAGAATTTTTTTTGTAACATTATAAATGTCTTTACTGTCCATTTTGATTCATTTACTGCATCCTTGAATAAAAGCATTAATTTCTTCTTTTTTAAACTTACTTATCCTAAATCTTTCATTGGTAATGTATCACAGTTTCCACAAAAATATTAAGCAGCAACATCTGTTTTCATCATTAATAATAATAATAAGAACCATAATTGACCACCAATGATGATTTATAATAATTGATATTTGACAATAATATTAAAATTATGAATATGAACCAGCTCAGATATTTTCAACATTAATCACTGATACTATTCAGAAATGTTTCTTGAGCAGTAAATCAGTATATTAGAATGATTTCTGAAGGATCATGTGACACTGAAGACTGGAGTAATGATGCTGAAAATTCAGCTTTGATCACAGAAATAAATTACATTAATATATATTCACATAAAAAAAAACTGTGTGTGTGTGTGTAAACTAAATATATCTAAAATATTTTGCCCTGTTTGGTACATTTTGTGCACTGTAATCTATTTTATTAATCTTAAATTAATTTTTTTTGAATGTATCTTTAATTGTTTGCTCTGCATTATGTGGTTGGTGAGGGGGTGACGTTATGTTATGCTGGGAGGTTTTTTTTTAGTCTGTCAACAGAAGCCATATGGTTTCCATCAGGTCCTCCCTTCAACTTCTGTATCTCCCTGGCAGTGCTCAGGTCGATATCAACCTCCATAAATCAGGGGTCATTTCCCCACAGCAAGCCTTAATTCATAAAAGTAGGCTTGGGGTTGGTTTAGATTTATTCAGTTCATTGCTAGCAGTTCGTGGCAGTAGCAGGGTGCTTTAGATGGTTCTGAATGTTCTGGCTCTGTGGGCAGTCACCCAGAACCAATTAAATGCAGTACCACAAATATTGCATTGCATGGTATTGCTTTGCAGTAATTTAAATTGCATTAAAGTAAAAGTAAATTGCATTAATAAAAAAAAAAAAAAAATATATATATATATATATATATATATATATATATATATATATATATATATATAATTCTTATTTCTTTAATAATACTTTTTTTTTTTTTTACATTTTTAATTTGTAAACCTTTTATGGGCTGATAACTCAGGTGAGGTTGGTTAGATCTGAAGACCCACACTGTTTTTAAACTAGTTGTCTGAAAAGGATGTCATGTAATATTTCCTCTGAAGTTGTGATAAACGTGGCCTGTAAAAGCAGAGTTCGTTTCGATGGCTGCTATTTCAGTGCTCCTCTACATTCACTGTACTGCAGAGTAGGTTAAATAAATCAATTTAATGAGACACAAGTCTTATCCAGATAACAAAAATTATATAGTGAAAATTTACAGTTAAAAAGGTACAGAGGTACAAATGAATGGTTTTCAGTGTTAGACTACAAAACTGGCACTTTTATAAGCTATACACCAGATGTGTAGACTAGTAAATCTGCCATTTTTATTGCAGTTACACCCTTTTGTGGCAGACATGTGAAGTAAAGAAGCGTGCATCAACACAGAGGTCCTTAGCGGCTAGGTTTTAGCAACAAGATGATTTCTGCCAAAATTTCTCTATAGAAATGCCTCTGGATGCTGTGTCCTCAACAGGGCTGTAAATATTATCTATAGCAGAACTAGCAGTCTGTTTGTTGGTCTAGTTCAATTTATGTTCCCAGAGGTTTTCGGTCTCTGTGTTTCCTTCCCAGTAAAAGTCAGAACAATCTGCATTGGTCTGAATTTTAATTGTTTTCAAATATTAACATGTTAATATTAACAGGGAAGTCGTGGCCTAATAGTTAGAGAGTCGGCCTCGTAATCCAAAGGTTCGAGTCTCGGGCCGGCAGGGATTGTAGGTGGGGGGAGTGAATGTCCAGCGCTCTCTCCACCCTCAATACCACGACTGAGGTGCCCTTGAGCAAGGCACCGAACCCCCAACTGCTCCCCGGGCGCCGCAGCATAAATGGCTGCCCACTGCTCCGGGTGTGTGTTCACGGTGTGTGTGTGTGTGTGTTCACTGCTGTGTGTGTGCACGTTGGATGGGTTAAATGCAGAGCACGAATTCTGAGTATGGGTCACCATAATTGGCAGTATGTCACTTCACTTCACTCATGTTTATGTGCTTCAGACAACCATAATATTTCTGTTCACTTCAGTGTTAATCAGCTTGTGGCAGAATCATTGTCCAAATACTGTAAAACAAAGAGTGTCTATAATTATAAAATAACAAATGTATATATGATGATAAATGAGCTGCTGTTCAGGTCTAACCAATCTTGCCCCGTTTCAAGACCACAGTCTGTAAATGTGTGGCGTTTGATCTTATTTGAACAGCTTTGTGAAGTTTGATTGAGGTTTTGTATCCATATTGTGTTCATGCTTTTCCAAGATTTTCAAAGGTTCCATATATATACTAAAATATACAGTGCCCTCCGAAAGTATTGGAACCGTAAAGACAAAATTGCTCTGTTGGCTGTGGAGTCAAGACATTTGCAAATATGATTAAAAGATGAATATGAGACAAAACTACAGAACGTCACATTTTATTATTGGGTGATTCAACTCATAGATGTTTTAGCAGCTAAGAAGTTCAGCACTTTTAGAGTTTCATCCCTCTATCTGATGTGAGCATAAGTATTGGAGCAGTTGCCTCTCAGGTCTTTCTAAGTGATCAGCTGTGTCCTGTTGCATTAATTCTTCAGATATTAAAAGCAGGGAATGTGTCGTATCAGTTATATCCATTACTTCTGTATTCTGAATCTTGCATTCGATGATGACACACACAAACCAGGATGAAGATGAGGGAGCTGACTTTGAGAAAAGCAAGCAATTTGGATGCTAAAAGAAAAGAGGAAGTCAGTTAGAGCTCTAGCAAAAACAAAGGGCATGGAGAAATCAAGAGTTTGGAAACCATCAGGGACACCAGCAACCAACAACGACCTGATCAGCTGAGAAAACAACAGTAGTTGATGACAGACAAATCATAAAAGCTGTGAAAATGAATCCTAAAAGACGTGTCTGTAAAAGCACCAAAAATAGAAAGGCAAGATTAGAGTTTGCAAAAAAGCACAAAGGTGAGCCAGGAGAGTTTTGGAACTGTGTTTATGGACCGATGAGACAAATATGAACCTTTATCTAAGTGATGGGAAAGCAAATATGTGGAGAGAAAAAGGGAACTGCAAATGATCCCAAGCATACAGCCTCATCTGTAAAGCATGGTGGAGGGGGTGTCATGGCATGGGCATGCATGGCTGTCTCTGGAACAGGCCCTCTCAACTTTACTGATGACTTAATGTATGATGACAGTAGCAGAATGAATTTGGACGGGTACAAAACCATCTTGCCTTCCAATATTCAAGAAAACGCCACCAGATTAATTAATTATTAATTAATTTATAAGGGCAAAGAAATGGAAAGTCTTAGATTGCCCAAGTCAATCTCCAGATTTATATCTGATTGAACATGAATTTCAGCAGCTGAAGAGGAGAGTAAAGGCAGAAACTCCCCAAAACAAGCAACAATTGGAATTGGCTGCATTAAAGGCTGGGAAAAGTATTTCAAAGGATGAGAGCAAGAGTCTGGTGATGTCTATGGGTCACAGACTCACTGCTGTGATTGTGCACAAGGGATCTGCAACTAAATAATAGCTTTTAATCTTTTATATCTGCCTTATGTTCAACTGTCCCAATACTTATGCTCACATCAATGAGTGGGATGAAACTCTAAAAGTGCTGTTCTTTTTATTTGGTAAAACATGTATGTGGTGAAACGGCTAATAATAAAATGTGACATTCTGTAGTTTTGTCTCATATTCATCTTTTAATCATATTTGCATATGTCTTGACTCCACAGCCAACAGAGCAATTTTGTCTTTACTGTTCCAATACTTATGGAGGTCACTGTATTTTCTACCAGTATATTTTTATTTTATATATTTTTGTTATATTATAATGTAAATATATTTTTTAAACCATTTAAAAATATAGTTTGCCCTCTAAATAATTACCAAAATATATTTACAAAATATTTACATATTTGTTAAAGTATATTTCAAAATACATTTACATATATATTTTTACCAATATATTTTGCCCTCTATATATTTTAGTCCAAGTAAATGCATTCACTTATGTAAAATTTGAAGAAAATCTTTATTTGTTGTCTGTAACGTGTGTGAACATATAACACATAATCCAGCAGGCTATTCCATCACACATTTGCATTTAGCCTAAATGTAGGCTATTGTAAGATTGGAAATTTATTTTCTTACCCCTGAAATACATTTTGAAATATATTTTAGTATGTGATGGTTGATATATGTGATGGTTTGGTATGTGAAACTAAATATATTTTCCATTTCAAAAATAGATGTATTTAAATAAATAAATAAACAAACATTATTTTATGTGATGATATGAGTTCCATGACTTTCCACTTTGTTAATGAAACTAACTAACATTTATTAAGACGAACAGGCAAAACAACTCATTCTGAACTTCTGGATCTTTCTGATGTTAACTTAATGAAAGCATTAGCAAGTTTATTGTTATCCCTGATCATTTCAGTCTGATCTTTACATTTGAGCGCCACATTTCTAAGTGGATCGTTTTTATGAACCTCCCATGCATTTTTGCACCGAAGCTGGATTGGGATGTTGGAGCTAAAACTGTACTTCATGTACTCTATCCTATTCATATTCAGTGAGGCTATTTACAAAGATACAGTGGCAAAGAATTCTGTTTTTCACATTATAAGAGGCCCTCGAGGGAACAGATAACATTATAAAATGCATATGAACCTGTTAAAGCATACGCATAGAAATAGTCTCGTACATTGTTTTAAATGAGTAGCTGAGAACAGCTGGCTTCCGTCCACTCAAAATGAGAAATGCAATTTTCATACTGACTTGTTGCCCTGGGAACATTTTGTACCGTAATACAAAGGGATGTGAGATCTTTTCATTGTCAACAGAAAACAGAACCTCTTCCTCAAAGAGATGAAAATGTGGTTTGCAGACGAATCTTTCTGCCCCCTGCTGTGGAGCTCAAAGACGGAGCACTGCTTGCATGCCACAGTTTGACTCTTGTGAACGTTTATTCACCCAAAAATTAGAATTATGTCATCATTTATTCACCTTCATGTCGTTCCAAACCCAGATACTGTTATTTTTTGGTAAAACACAGTAGGATAAGCCATGCATTTTGGAATCGACTCTAAAGAGATTCAGCTCTTGTTTTAGGATCGTCTGTTTGTTAATGATAGTCCAGTGATGGAGTCGCACCGATCACTAGAACAACAGGCTACAAATGGTACACTACCAGTCAAATGTTTGGAATAATTTTATAAAAGAAGTATTTTCTGCTCACCAAAGCTGCATTTATTTGACCCAAAATACAGTAAAACAGTACTATTGTGAAATATTGTTACAATTTAAAATAACTGTTTTTATGTACATATGCTATTAATATTTATATGATGATTTTTTTAATATAGTATTATATGCAGCAACCATGTATGTCAACTATATGTATTTTATGTATGCATTGGATAAAAGGCCCTGCTAAATGAACAAATGTAAATGTATAAAAAAATCGGTAACACTTTATTTTAAGGTAACACATATTAAATATACCAACGATAATAATAACAATTAATTATATGCAAATAACCCTATAAGCCAAACCCTAAACATATAGTAAGTACATGTAGTTAATTAATATTACTCAGTACTTAAATATATAACACTAACAAGGACACCTTAAAATAAAGTGTAACCCAAAAATCTTTATATGTTTTGTAATATTTTAAATACATGTCCATCTGTCTAAGTACTTGACATGTACTTACAGGTTTTTAGGATGATGTACATGTGCATGGTATAAACACATTATGTGCATGTCTTAAAAATGAATTACAGATATCTTAAAAATACATATTTCTATAGGCTTTTTTCCATTTCTAATAGATTTCATATGTGTTTACTTCATATGACAATGTAGTTTATATATGGAAATGTAATATATGTATATATTACATTTGGATATGGGATATAAATTGAACAGCACAGTTGCAAAATGTAGAATGATTTGCTACCATTCCTTCAGAATTTTCACCAGAATTTATTAATGCTTGTTTGGACTTGATGTAGATTAAATGGCCTGGTATTTCTGGCATGCAGAGATTTGAATTTGGCAGCCATTCATACTGAGAAAAAGTTTCTTCTTTTCTCAGAATTAGTCTTGAAATATGCTACTTCAGACAAACTGTTTACCAAAAAAGGCATATCTACTCCGTCTGCAAACAATAACACAAATATGTTTCCTTAAATGATTGCTGATTTCATAAAATGTCTGCTATAGCTTGTATTTAAGCGTTGAGTTGACCAGAGGTGAGTGTATGATGGGAATTTGTGTGCAACTGTCAATATTTACATATTTGTAAGTAAGCTGTTTATTGGGTGCATGTCAGATCTGTAAACTTGTCCTAGGCTGTTTTACTGTTCCAGTCATGGATCGTGCTGGACTCGTACACAGTTCGGTAGGGATGTAACGATTCACTCAACTCACAATTAGATGCGATTCACAATACTGGGGCACGTTCAAGCTCACGCCCAACGTTTTGCTATGGTTTCCGGGTTGAAAAACATGTTTCCTGGAAACGATGTGCAACGTTTTCTCTTGTTTGGTGGGTGTGCCAAAAATGTCAGCCCAATCAGCAGCAAAGTGTATATAAAGCACACGGTATTAGAGAGACAATGGGTCCAAATGTGTCCCTGCAGCTCGGTTTACGCAACAATTGAAGATATTAGAAGATATGTTTGTCATAAGAGTTTTATAGTAACATAGCATATCAACATGATGATAATGAATTTGTAAGTAAACGTAATTAACATCAAAATAAATTCACAAGAGCAAGTATATTGTTTGCACGTTTATTGACATTAAAGGCAAAATAACTGACATAATAAGAGCACAAGTATAGATCTGGAAGTCTGTCTAAATATCATAATTGCAATGTCTTCTGGTCCACATCCTTTCCTCAGGAAGGTGTGCTAGACACTGATTAATGTAACATAAAAATACTATACATATTTATATATTTTGCTATTGTATTGTGGAGTGACACTTTCATAAACTTTTCTATGCTCCTCTGATTATATAATGGTAAATATTGCAATATCATAGCACAACAACAGTGATCAGCAATAATGATAAGCCTAATACTCACAATAAGGTCATATAGATCATAACACAGTCTCGGAGGTAAGAAGTGGATTATCCTTCACCTGATATGTTTGTCTTTTCATCCTGAAATGCGAGGCAAATGTTGGATCACTATAATTAGGAACCACAGTTTCCACAAATCCCTTCACTCGACTGGGATGTTGTCTTTTATTCTGGATGGCAAGGGCAGTGACTGTTACATCGAGCGTATTTTGCAGTATTAAATATACCGATTTCATCAGGCTCAGAAAATTCTTCAAAAAGAACAGAAAGAATGGCCTTCTCAGCTGCCATAGCTGCAACTCTTGCATCATCAGAACAGGGTGTTCGGCGCACCACCGTTTCTGTTTAATGAACTTTGTGCACCGATTGTTTCGGGGCTGAACGCAGCCCTGGTTTCACGTTATGAATTCATCATGATTTTTTGAACAAAATCAAAATTTAAGACAAATTATAAATGAAAAACTGTCAAAATGCTGCACGTTTCTTTGTGAAATTGAAATATATTTGATGTCAAATAACAAAAATTTTAAAACAAATCCTAAATCAAATAAATGTATAAACCAATAGTACAAATAAAATACATATTTTCATATAAACATAGGCTTTGCTTATGCTCTTTCCTAGCTTGGATTTATTTATTTATTTCAGCATGTCCACATTTTCCATCAGAAAATGGACCTAGTATAGAAAAAGCATTTAAAGCAAAAACAGAATGGTCCAACTTTAGCTTTGTGAAATTATGCTACATAAAAGCACACAGGCTGAATGAGATGCAAATTCACTCTCTGACAGCAGGTGGCGCTTATGGAGCAGCAGCGATACAGTGTTTCTTTGGTTATCGCTGTAAACAAAACAGCACTGCCCTTAGAAACACTACTTTAACATGCATTATACAGAGACAAGATGAACGAAAATACCATCTAAACTCTTCTGAAGACAGTCAGTTCTCCACAGAGATGCACTCATATAAACCCCCACACCCAACGGTATCGTGAATAATTTAACATCTCAACCTACTTGAATCGTCACATTTTCATCAACCAGCTCATGGTGCATCATTACATCCCTACAATTCAGACAGGATTTGCTTTTAGTAAAGCAGTGGATAAGATAATTTGCTTTGGTATTTTGACATTTTTGGAATTCAAATCACTTTTTTTTTTTCACAGACCTTTCGACCAATCAGCAGCGGCTATAGCCCCACTCCCAAGAGTCCATCCCCCAAGAGTCCCATCACAGGCGCTGTGCCCTACAATAACGGCAACTCCAGATCTACATACAACAATCCAGCAGGCCTGTATTCACATAATAACGGAAATGGTGCCCTACCGAAGCAGATGGCAGGCCTCAGCCTGGGCTCCCCTCACAGGTGTGCTATTTCACAGCTTTTCACACATGCACAAGAATAAAGCATTTTTCTTTGGAATAACAATTAGACAAAGCACGCTAGGTAAATTAGGTCAGTTCTGATTTCACATTAACTGTATAACTGTACACCGCTAACTTCTAGCCAGCACAAACCACACTGCTCTTGCAACGGCCAGAAACTGATATTTATGATCCTCACAAGACTGTGATTTATCAAGGAAGCAATTTTGAGCATCTTTCCCATGTTGGAAATCTACAGCGCAGGTCCTGTCTTCACTCAGAGCACTACACAACAATAAACACTTCAGACTGTAAGATATTACAGCTCTTCGTGTCTATTGTTATGAAAAACGAGTTCATGTTAGAACTGGATAGTGAGTGAAGAGTCTTCAAGGAGCATCTGCTGCACTGATATTTGCAAAACACCCTTGAGTTTTCTGAAGCACTAGAGTATTTGTGTGTTAGATAAGGGTGTTAGAGAAGCATTTGGTTGCTTGTAAATCCCACTGTTTACTCTGAAGATGACAAATCCACTGTTTATGAATTCCTCCTGTACTGAAGGTAGAAGTTGTCATAACACTGATCACTCTCGTGGAAACTTCCAACAGGAAAATCCTGCTGTGTACTTGGGAAAAAAAAACTTCAGTACCTTCAAAGGTCTTAATGCATACTCATATCTTCATTATTATTTATATACTTGTAAAATGAATATTAGTTTCAGAAATATGCTGTGCTCAAGATCAAGCACTTGAAGTGTGTTAATTATAATTTTTAGCTATTGTTATTTATTGATTTCTGTAATTGTATCAGTTCATTAAGGCAAACTAAAATTCATCAGATCTGTTAATTGATTGTGCTTTTATTTTCAAATTATAAAGCATGCCATTTCTGGGAGTAACATCAGGGAAATTACTTTTAAAGGAATATTTCAAAAGTCCTAACAGGTGGAAAGTGATACCAGAAATATTTCTTCATGCCAGAAATAACTCCTTGAACCCAAAAGTTTTAAAGCTATTTGTAATTCACTTCTATTTTCACATAATTGTGATATTGTAATAAATATGATTTCCAACTTTAACAATTGCAAGTTTAGTACACTACGCAGCTTTACTGCATTTAAACGTTTGACTGGTAGATTTTTAACAAATGTGTTGAGAATTTTTTAATCAATTACATTGGCTTCCATTCCTTCAGCTTTTATAAATAGCGTGATGCACGGAGAAAGTGTTTAGCTCACTATGAAAACATATGGCAATGGCAGATGTTTCTGGAAGAGAACGAGATCTGGATGTGTTTTCCTCTCAGTTTCAGCCCTGAACTGCCAGTGAATTCATCAGGCAACCCCAACGGTTTCGACCCGCAGTCAGATGTCTACAGGATGCTTCAGGACTATGAGGAACCTGTGTCAGCTCCCAAACAATCTGGCTCCTTCAAATACCTGCAGGGAATCCTGGAAGCTGAGGATGGGGGTCAGTTTTACTTTTTTCATTTCTCTCTCAAAATGGATGTTGAAATTGTTATTTACTGGTATTGTCCTATATAGTCTTTTTTCTGAGTATGCGATTTTAAAAATGGATATCTTTTTTTTTATCAGTTGTATCTTTAAGTCTAAATAACTAGCATGTTTCTACTCGTGTGAAATAAATTCATATTTGCACTTCCAAATATTCAAACGTTAATAAACATTCTGCTAGAAAGAATGTCATATAGGTTTAGAACAAAATGCGGGTAAATAGTGACAGAATTATTTATTAATTATAATTTAATTCCTCTGAAGAATTTGGGTTTCTGATATTAGAATTACAAGGATTTTGGGTCCAAGTTTTTGTAGCTTATTTGGATTTTTATTTTATTTATTTTATTGGTCGGATCGTAGTAAACTCAAACCTTTTAATTCAAAAGTCCAAACGTTACTCTAAAGTATGGGCCGTTCATGAGTGAAATCTGAAACTGACTGAATGGTGAGTTGCCTGCACGCTTGCAATGTTAAGCACTGTATATCTGCTTTTAATTGTAAATAGTCTTTGCAATTTATCCATCCATATCAAAAGTGAAAATGTTGTCCAACGTGGCACACAGATTTACTAGCAGTTTGCACCAGCGCAAGACCTTTTTTGGGGGTTAAAAACTGCTGTCAGGATTTACGAAAAAGACATTAGCGAAAAAGTATGGACTGAAGTTTTTTTTGCAGCTGACCTTGTTGCATATGCATTGGTAGGAGTTTCCCTTTGAGACAAAACATTTATGGGAGGAGAGGATTTACAGTGGGGATCGAAAGTTTGGGAACCCCTTGCAGAATCTGTGAAAATGTGGATAATTTTACCAAAATAAGAGAGATCATACAAAATGCATGTTATTTTTTATTTAGTACTCTACTGAGTAAGATATTTTCCATAAAAGATGTTTACATATAGTCCACAAGACAAAAAAATAGCTGAAATTATTAAAATAACCACATTCAAAAGTTTGGGAACCCTTGGTTCTTAATACTGTGTGTGGTTACCTGGATGATCTTCGATGTTTTGTGATGGTTGTTCATGAGTCCCTTGTTTGTTCTGAACAGTTAAACTGAGCACTGTTCTTCAGAAAAATCCTCCAGGTCCTGCAGAATCTTCAGTTTTCCAGCATCTTTTGCATATTTGAACCCTGAGATTGAACAGTGGTCAACGCTGCAGAAACGGCGTGTTAAAAACCGCACTTATGTGCAAGACGTTGCAGAAGACGTGAAACAGGAGCGCAGTGATTATACACCGCATTTACATAGAAAAACAATGGAAAAGTAGCGCATTGGAATGGAATAACGCGTTCTGTGTGAACGGCCCCTACAGATTCCACTTAGGGTGAGAGCAGTAAATTAGATAAAACACATATTGTATTTATAACTAATGAAATTAGAGAAATGTATGCAAGTCTATGCAGCAAATTTACATGAATCTACATGAACTTTTCACATCAGTATGAGCAAAGGGAATAATAGCATCTGTGATGCAGCATTTTATCACAATGCTTTGCTATTTGCTTGTTAAATGCTATACTCTTTTGAAATTGTCATGCTACTTGCACTGGATTTTTTTGGGCCAGATCACTCTGCAGTCTCTTGCAGGCTAAAAAGCCCCAAAAATGCTGTTCTTTATGTCATATAATCCCAGAAATGTGTTTTGTCTAAGCCTGATCCCGTAGAGAGGCTCCTAGACTGCTATACTTAAACTCTGTGTTCTCTTGCACACTGAATTAAAGCCCCGTGGAGCCACAGGGCTCAGAGATCAAGTGTTTAAGCGTGTAATTAGTGGTATTCGTTGACAGGTTTGGAGTTGTAACCTGTCCCTGCAGTCACTGGGAATAACGCAGAGTTAATGATCTCACTTTGGCACAGCAACAGTCAGATGATGGAGGCGGGCACCATTGTTAACATTTATCCTTCAGATTTTTCTCGGATGTTTCCACATCTAGCAGCAGGGTGGTTTTCTCCACTGAGCTCATGCTACGCCGGCCCTGGTTTTAGGCTTGGCTTGAAACGGAGAAGATGGGAGGAGGCCTTGGCAGCTGTGCTCCATACTTGGCCATATGGTTCGGCCCCCGCCGTGCCCTGAAGCTAACACACACCCGCGATTTTCAGCTATGTCTGCATGGAGAATAGCATCTGACCTGGGACTGAAGTGTGAAGGACATTAATTTCCGGCCATCTCTTGTTCCAGGGACAGCTGCTGAGCGCACATTTTGAGTTATTTCTCACTTTTTAAAGCAATAGTTCACCCAAAAATGAGAATTGTTCATGAATGTTATCTGAAGAGCACATTTGTATGTGAATTAATTATATGAAATCATCAAAAAGTTGAAAATAAAGTATAGGGTAGGGTTATCCTATCGGGGAGGGCTTTATTGTCCCAATAAGGTGGCATCCATTTAATAATTTGAATTAAAATTTAAAAAATTAACTCAATTAGTTATTATTGCATACTGTTTTATAATGTACTAAATACTGAAGTGCAGATAATTGCTACTATTTGCAATAAGTAGTATAAATAGCATTTTTACTTGCTTCTATCGCTATTTACACTAATTATTGCAGGTTTGTGTCATATTCTGAGTTTGCTTCTCTCAGTTTTTATTCATTTTGAGGAATACTGAATCTGTTTTTGGCTGTACATATCTGAAAAAGTAACTTAGATTTTTTCTTGTAAGTTAAAAAGTAATGCATTACTTTACTAGTTACTTGAAAAAAGTAATCTGATTACATAACTCATGTTACTTGTAATGATTTACCTCAACACTGTAATTTAATTCACACAGTGGAGAGACAAAGCTTTGTTGTTTGTATCATCAGTGCTTCATAAGCTGAGCGTTTAGTTAGCGTTTTACTGAATTGATCATGAAAATGAAATATTAAACAGTTCATATTTCCTTAGTTTATGTTGCCCCATTATGAGGAAATGAAATTGAATTTGTGTTTGAATTATCATTTGAATTTTGTTCATACATTCATACATCTGCGAGTTCTTTAAAGGGGTCCTATCATGATTTTTCATCTTTTCAACCTTAGTTTGTGATGTTGCTGATAAAAATAATTAAAGATCTGCAAAGTTACAAAGTTCACTCAAAACAGAAAACACTTTTCAAGAACTACAACAAACAGCTTGTTCCATTCTCAGATCCTGTCTTAGTAGAATAGTTGATTACTTACTGTATATGAGCATATAATATAATATTCTGTGCACTTGACTTGAGTTTATTTTCCTTGCAGGGGTCTCACCTGTGGACAGACATGGGGTCAGAGGCTTGCGTTCCCCTGTCAAATCCCCCGTGCCGAAGCTGGGCAGCCCCATTACGGCTCCTCTGGCACCCATCCCTGGCTTACAGAAGCTGCCGCAGTGCACACGCTGCACAAACGGCATTGTGTAAGTGTGACGTTGAGCTTCTTATCGGTTTGTTGAAATACATTACAATATTTGCCGAGAAAAGCCCCCAAATGAACATTTAGTAAGACATTAAATAGTATTGCATAGTCATAGCAAATGGCTTTGGAAGCCAGTGTGTTTGTTTCCATATCTTTGAACACAAGCCTTAACTTGCTATTAATGAAAGACTTTAACAATAGCGGCACGTTCATTGAGTATGTAATTGTTAATGAAGCCGGACATGCTGCAGCATGTGTTCCTCCCGCTGCACAGGTGATCCAGATATTACTGTAAGTCACTCTACCGCTGTTGGCACTTTCCCACAGTTTCCACTAAAAATGAGTAAACAGTGAGATCATATGATAAGGAAGTTCCACAGAAGAGTAAAACAATGTGTCCATTGTAAATGCTGTTGACAGATATTATAGCTATCAAATATAAAAGGAAATGGATTTCCAGCTAACAAAAAAAAAAATGTTTTACTTTAAGTTCTAATATGTTCTAATATGTCCAGGTTTGGTGAGAACATTACATTTCATTTTTTGCAACATATGAGAATGTTACTTTAGAATGTTCTCTAAACATTCTAAAACAAGTAGTAACATTTAAAAAAAGATGTTTTTAGAACATCATTAAAGACCAGACAACTTTGAACAAACGTTCCATTAACGTTACAGCGTTCCCTGTTAGCTGGGTTAGTGCTATGGATTCAATCAGCCGTCAGGTTCACATAACAGACATTCGTCCAGGACAGTAGCTTTCTGTTTCTGTTTTATGTCTAGGTTGTGTCAGATTAGCCAGGAATTTACCGTTTACTCTGTTACTGAACAAATGTTATCTGGCTATAATCCTGTCATATTATCATACAAGCCTTTTTGAATGAGTCTATCCATAGAGGTCTGTAGTATTGGAGTAGTTTTTAAAGATAATATAGTCTGCAGATGTGAACATACACTGAAAAAAGTTAAGTACATTTTTATATTGGTCTAATTGAAAATCATGGTTTAAATCAATTTTGTTCAGTTTGCCTAAAAGCAAATAACACTTCCTCATAGAAAAATGAAACCAGTTTTGTTGTTGATGTATATTTTAAATAATATACATCAACATATATTTTATATATATTTTATATTATATTTTAAAAAGAAATCACAGTATAAATAAAGACAACTTTGAACAAGATTAAGTAAACTAAATTAAATAAAAAATAATTAAAATAAATGATAATGAGCACTCTTTCATATTATAGCTATTTCTTGTGTCTAAAGCAAATACAAGTATGTTTTCTATAACTTTTTTTTTTTTAAAGAAATGTTTGATTCAATATTTTGAAATCAAAGTTTATGGTTTGAACCAAAACTATTTTAATTTGAGAAAAACTAGTACATTTGGCAGTAACAAATAAGAATGTTTTAATAAGTATTTAGTTTTTTTAGTGTGCAATACTACTTCAGAAGATGCAGAGTATTTTTTTGTTCACTATAGCAATCAAATTGAACAATGTTCATTTTTCTTAAAAATAACCTGAAAATATATTTCAGACGTTTGTAAGGAAAATCTACTTGGATACTCCAAATTGTGTTGCAATTTGAATGAAACATTTATAAAGCATAAACACTTAAAAGTTTTGTCCTTAAAATCTCAGCATTAAGTAACATTTAAGAACTGTCTTATCACAGGGGAACCATCGTGAAGGCCAGAGACAAGCTCTATCATCCCGACTGCTTCATGTGTGATGACTGTGGGCTGAATCTAAAGCAGAGAGGATACTTCTTCATCGATGAGAATCTGTATTGCGAGACGCACGCCAAGGCCCGTGTGCAGCCTCCTGAGGGATACGACGTGGTGGCTGTGTATCCCAACTCCAAAGTGGAACTGGTCTAAGCACGCACACACTCCTTAACCCAAACACACACACAAGCAGGTTTTCCTTAAGGATTCAGCTTGGCGAAGTGGAAATGAGAATAACAAACTGAAATTTCTTTTTCAGTCCCTGCTCAACTTTAACCTGGACTCTGTAGTTTGTTAACCTGCAGTTCACCTCGTACTGAAATCGAGCAGCACGTATTCCTAGGTTAGACAGCCTTCCTAACATTCGTACAGAGCAGTTTGGTGTTGCTTTAAGAGGAAAATTTGAAATGCAAGAGAACAGAATATTCCAGAAGAACATCTGTTCACCTAAATTCCAGTGGCACACCAGCGATTTATTTTTCTGAAAGCTGTGGTGAAACGAGGTGCTCGAAAAGACCACGGAGAATGTCTCGAGCCATGCGGAAAATGGAAATGGTATTCATTTATTCAGAAAGTTTGGGATGGTGTGTTTATTCTTTGGCTAAGAAGCTAAGACGTGAGTGTGTTTTTTTTCGATGATCTAGCTTCCATCACCAAATCCAACTTTATATTGCCGTAAACCGAAGAAAAGGAGACTGCATTTGATTGGCTCTGAGCAAATTTATGCTATATGCATGTTGTATGTGAACACCTAATGACAGTTTTCTGTCATAAATATGCATTGCATTCTTAGAAGAAACATCTACGGACTGTTTTCTCGTTCACATCAGCTATCATCATGGTGAAGCAACCATTTGAAGAGAATATTGCAAAATCAGACCACACATACCAGCATCTTTTATCTATTTAGGATGTTTTCTGTCATAAAGCTAGCTAGCTGAGTACTAATGTTTGTTACTTCCACAGTAACGCAAAAAACACACACGTTATGCACAATAGCGCCACATGGTCCAAATGTGTCAGCCAAGCAATTCTGACTGCGTTTGCATATTTGCGTACAGTATGTGATTTAAACTAGATTAATTTTGATGGTTTGGATGACTTCATGTAAAACTAAACCAGAATAGTAAAGTAGATATACTTCTATTTTTTTTCTTTAAGTGGTGAGGCTTTTGTAAATTCTGTAAAAAAAAATGAGAAATGTTTGTTTTTCTAGTTACTTATGAATGATATATATGTGGGTTTTAAAAACATGTAACACATAACTCTTCTTTGTTGTACTAAGGACCTTCTGTAAATAATTTGAATGCTAACAGATCATCTTTCAACTGAAAAGCAGAAACAGAAACCAGTTATAGTCATTTTAATGTAATAATGTGTCATTCCAACCCCTTCTGACTTTCTTCTGTGGAACACAAATGAATAATGCTAATGGTGTACAGATGCAGTTAAGCTACTAAAAAGCAGCATGAAAGTATTATAAAAATAGTCTGTAATGGTGTGAGCTCCCTGAAGCCAAACGATAAAATTGTGTGCGGAAAAGACCAAAATTGAAGTCATTATTGTGTTTGACTCATATTCTATTTTCAAAACGGCTTTAAAATCGCACTGGTTTAACTATTTATTTCTTCTTAAAATTTTGCGACAGTCATGAATGTGTATGCAAAGTTTCAACACACATACATACCTTTTTTTTTTCAGAATATTTGCCAAAAATCAACCATTTGGAAAACAGCAAACAGTTTCATTTCTCACAAGACACAATTTATACTTAGTTGTCATAATTTGATTCATGGTGTGCACATTTTTTTGTCTATTCAGCTATTTTATTTTTTAAATATGGGAATAATTTGTCATATTTTGTATTTTTTTGTCTCTGACAAGCTACAGTAGAGGTTTTCTGTTCCAACACAAATATAGTGCCCAGATTTTTAACGCAACAGTTGGGTTAAGCGGCCGTTCACAGACACAAAATGCATCTAAAAACGCTCACGAATGGTTTTTAAAGAAGTGCAGTACAGAATGCCTCCTCTGTGACATAAAACACTTGCCAACTTGCTACTGTAAACAAAAGCTTGCAACGCTTGCCCTGCCTCCAGGGTCTTCTGAGGTCCACTGTTTTGGATTTTTTTCAACTTGACACGGCGTCTTAAAACCACAGCGTAATGGTCATACGCAACCATCTAGTGCATGTTTACATAGAAAAACTATAGAAAAGTCTGTGTCTGCGCCTCGCAGAGCTCCTGAGGATGCGTTTCCATACCATTCCCAAATTGCTGTTTTCATTGTCACAACAAGCCCGTATGATTTTTGCTTATCAGACACACTCTGCATAAGTGACCAACATTAAAATCCTCCACTTTCACTGCAGTTGGCTTGTTTCTTCAAAGCACTTCATGCAGACGTAAGTTTCTGTGGTTTAAATGAGCATGTTTTCTTGAAGAAATGTAACCCAGCTGAGAGGTGTGCATGTAAAATGAGAGGGCTTTGTGTTTTCAGCTGTCAAGGTCACACTGCACTTCTGATGCATGGCTCTCGCTCAGTGGCCTCTCCATAATCAGAAGCAGAACTAGTTCTGCACTTCAGTTGCTTTTCAAATTCCATTTCTACTTTTTCTGTATCCCTCACCATCTCCAACCACAATGAGGGCTGTTGTAGTTCCTACATGAGAAATAAAATGACTCAGTGGTTAATATTGCGGCAAACCCTCGGACTCTCCATCACTTTTGCCGAGCTTGACTCAGTGAATGCTTCAGGTCGGGTCATGCTAAAAATATTGTGGAGCATGTTGGTACTTCATACTGAGGCGTTTTCTTCTCAAAACTTTGTGGTTAAGGGTGTAACAAAAAATGAAATGAACTGAGATTATAGGTTTCTGCTAATGAATAATGAGATTTCTCCCCGCTGAGTTGATGTAGGGCCCCGTATTTATAGCTTGTATAGTTTATACTTTTTAACACTTTTATTACACGCACATTTGACAAATAATTTAAAACTGTTAAACGAATATAATCTTTAAAGCATTGACTCATAATTCAAATTAATGCAATCTTCATTTGTGGGCCATATGGTCAAAAGTGACGGAAGCTTTGAAATTTAACTTTTTTTTCAGGAAACTCAATCTACTATATTTGATATATTTATAAAATTTTATGAGCTATTTTTATAATTTTTTTATTTTTTTTGTATTCTTTCACATTTCCCATTCATTTCCTATGTTGGTCTTTTTTTTTTTTGCCAAGTTCATCCCATTCCGATGAAGCAAAAAAAAAAAAATTAAAATTCAATTTATTTCCCATGTCCATCATTTTTGAACATGAAAGTGTTACTTTTTATTTTTTGACCCTTTAACATATCCAAATTATGTCTACGATTGTGTGTGTGTGTGTGTGTGTGTGTGTTCACATAGCTAATGCAACAAAAGTTACCAAGTATCATTTAATTCCGATGAAGCTACATTTTTCAATCAAAAGTGTAGAGGATTTTAAGGCTAAAATATCCAATTGTGAGTTAATAGCCATGTCTTTAAACTCTGTAGAAAGTTCTGTGGTTGCTTAGCTAGATAAACAAGTAATATTTGAGAACTTCTCTTTTCAGGAATTTCTCTTTAGATCAATTCTTTCTTCTTCCTCAATAAAATGTTCATGAACGCTGACTTCTTAAGCAGCAGAAAGACAAAGTATGCCAGTGAACAGCATGATCTGCACCTTCCACGAGACTAGCATCAAACCAGCATGGAAATTTATGGTCATTTCAGTGGGGTCACTAATTTTGAAACGTCGGAAAGATCCGCTGGGAGATCCAGAGGCATGCATACAGAAGCAGATCTCTCTTGTGCTGAGTAGCACACTTCTCAAGACCAAGTTTGGACAAAACTGTGGAAGGCAAATGTGGAGAGGGCTGGGATGGAGTATGGTTTAGATTAAGAGCTTCCTTTGCAACATAGCTAAAAATAAACCAAAAACCTTGTGCATTGTAAAAATCATCAGCAATCGTTATATAACCATCAGAAGGTGTCTCCAAAAACTCCTGAAGGCCACTCCACTTCTGTGCCAAGACTCTACAACTAGTCAGAAATATAGTGAATTACAAGCATATAACAGAACATTTCATAGGTCACAAATATGCTTAATAATGTGTTCTGGCATGTAATATAATAGTAACTGCAATAGTCTTTAGTAGAATGTAACAACTGGTACCAAACAACTGGAAATCTAGCGCAGTGATCTCTATTTGATCATTTTTACAAAATCTTTTCCACACTGAAATGTGTTGGTGAAAAGAGTGGGAACCTCTTCTGAAACCGCCAAAGGCACAATGATTGAGTCTTTCTTTACTGTATTTATGTGTGACAAAATGGCAAACATATAGCAGAGCAAACCGCAGTATAATTAGTGGTTTCACAGAATCCAAAATCCAGCGGCTTCTCAAAACAGTTCATATGAATTAATCATCTTACTACACAAAGTTCCCAAAGTGTGCTAAATGAGGTCATTAGAGGCAAACGGAGAGAAACCCCTGCTCTCCAAAACTATAATAAAAAACAATAAATGTTCTTTCATGTATAGCCAGAATAACCCGGGTTGCCAAGTGCAAGGTTTCCCTGCAGAACTTGTTTCACAGATTGCATACATTTTTTTATCGAAATGTTTGCATGAATGTACACACCTTCCAGTGTATGGTTTTGCAAATAGAGGGACTGTGTGTGTGCTTTGAGAAAGTGTAGGGTTTTGTTCTGTTTGGGCTTCAAATAGTAAATGGAGGGCCACATAGTGAAGTCTCAGCCTCAGTCGTCACGCCCACGAACCGTTGGCTAAATGTCTGACACACGAAATGGCAAACACTCAAGGAGTTTCAAAGTCGTCATCTGATTGGATTAATTCTAAAGGATTTCTGGGAGACGTGTGTCGTGTTCCACCTGGAAGCTGTTGTGACTCCAAAACCCTTTATGGAAGAAGAAGTCGTGTTTATAACTGTGACATAGATCATTTATCAGAATCAACTAAATGCTGGATTATCAAAAGTATGTGAAATTCGCAGCACCATCGTTGCAGTAAACTTGCATGAGATTTTTGTATAATTGATTTATTAGTTGCACGTCGGTCTGTAATTGCAGGGACATCAACTTTACATGTTAACGCCCCTAAATTCAGCGCTGAACCAAACAAACTGTGGCTTTACATGTCTGCCAGATGGTCCTTGGTCAGTGAAAGTTGTAAAGGAGTCTAAAGTTCTGGCTATGGGAGACTAGTGTAACCCCTCTTTGAGATGTTTCTTACCTGGTATTACTTACCTGCTAAGTTTGTTATTTAAATGTGATTAATAAACTTGTAAAACAAGAGGCTTATTTCTCTCTAGAACTGAAGTATGGTTAATATTTCCAGGTCTTTTTAATGTGGCACACAGGTGTAATATATTAATGGAGGAATCACACCAGTGACGGGAAACACTGATCCACTGATGCAGCTGTGACAGACTCTTCTTGGACCAGAGCAGCTTTAGTAGGAACCTCTCTGACTAGAGGGGTAGAGAGGGACTGAAGCAGCTTTGGAGACCAACTCTGGCTGAGGCTACGACAGGAAACCTTGCCTGGAACTATTTTGGCAGCTTCTGACCCATTTTGGGAGGAACCTTTGTGGCGGACAGTGTGGCACGGTTGGTCATGTCAGGAGCCTCTGGGAAGCTTTGCAACTGGAGCTGCCATAACACAGAGCTCTGGAAATGCAGTGGGATCTAGGGCTGCAGCAGCAGGAACCTTCAAGAAACTCTGGGACCAGGGTAGTTCTGAAATGATACCCTGTTGAGTAACTTTTGTGGTGCTTGAGACTCTGACCTCTCTGACCTCAGCCGGTTCTGGAGCAGCGGTGTTCAGGGGGGCAATCACAGTTATTTCTGGAGCAGCTTTGGAAGCGCAGTGCCTGTGGCAGGAACCTGTGGAGCTGCGGTGTGAGGGATCTCTGGGACCTGTGAAGCTGTTGAATCCTTCGATTTTCAAGTCAGGAGACTCTGTGGAGCCTCAGCAGCTTCTGCAGCAACAGGAATACTTTATAGTTGTTTTCACATGGATTTTGGATCTAAGGTGTCTGAGACCGGGAGCTCTGTGGTAGGGTGACCATACGTGCCATTTTTACAGGACACGTCATTGCCAGGATTTCTATATTGCCTAAAATATCCAGGTTTTGGCTGTTTGCACTTATACACACAGATAGAGATAGATAGCTATAGAGGGCAGAGCAGACGGCTCCTTATGCTCCTGTATAAATGGCACATTTGGCCACCCTACTCTGTGGCCATGACTGAAATGTCTGTTACATCCATGACACTAAGTCTCTGGCAAAGCCACTAAAATGTAAGCCTGCAACCTTTATCCAAAAAAAGCGTAACGGCTAATGCTAACGCTTCTGTTTTGGCAGTACTTGGAAAAGTAGACCAGAGGCCTATTTATTTTTTATTTTTTAAATGGATGTCAATGAAGGAGAGGCTTCACTATGCTGAATAAACAGCTTTTTAGAGGAAATGGCTCATCATTTAATGAATCGACAACCTATCTGCTAATCTTCGACATGTTTTACACTAAAAATAGTTCAATCCAAAAGTATTGTTTAGAGTTTACCATGAAAAAAAATGCTGTTTTATAAGAGAAGTCACTGACTTTTTGCGACAGGTGGGATTCAGCTTACGGCACTTCTCATTTATTCCTATGGTATCCGTAAACAGCGATTGAGTGTCGCACACCTCTGACTGAAATTCAGTGACGTCAAGGCTGAAATGTGATTGGTTATTAAGGTTATTAGATCTTTTAGCATGAACTTGACTGGGAGCTCTGGGAAGCCCTGGGCGACTCCATTATATAAAAATATGATTGGATGGTGCAATGCTTAACTAACTTAACTAAAACGAAAAGTTCTGCAGAATGCAAAAACTACCACCTCAAGCCAGATGCAAGGCTGACGCTTTCCACCATGACCAACAGAGGAACCTGAAACACAAAGTTGTACAATTAGACATAATTTATGAACATGTTTTGTTAAAGCAGGTAGGGCTGCATTATTTAAAACTTTATACAAATATTAATACAAATTTTGTACAAATATTAAATGTTCTTATCTGTATAAAACATTTATCACATTGTGAAAAAGTACTTAATTTTAAGTTATGATTTCGATTTTTATATTATGTGTAAATGATTAAGAGACGTCTTATTGAGAAACAAGAGAAAAAACGAGGCAAGCCTCAAAAGCCTGCTCTTTTTCTGCCTCTTCTTCTTGGTTTTCTGTCCCCCGTCTCCTCAGGGTGGCCAGGTCTGCGTAGCAAAACAGAAATTGCCCAGAGACCTTATTCCAAATACAAAAACTCTAAATATGCAATTGCCATAAGGCTCCCTATACCAGAGGCCCTCCGTCACAATACTGTTAAAGGGATAGTTCACCCAAAAATGACAATTCTGTCATTAAGTACTCACCCTCATGTCGTTCCAAACCCGTAAGACCTTTGTTCATCTTCAGACCACAAATTAAGATATTTTTGATAAAACAACAAAACAAAACCATGCGTCAGTGCATGCATCAATACTCTCTCCATAATGGCGGCACGCCGCTGCATACGGGAGGAGAATTGTTGAATAAAGTCATTATTTTTATTTTCTTTGCACATAAAAGTATTCTCGTAGCTTCGTAAAATTATGGTTGAAGCGCTGATGTCACATGGACTATTTTACTGATGTCCTTGCTACGTTTCTGGACCTTGATCGTGGTAGTAACCTTGCTGTCTATGGAGGGACAGAGAGTCTTATGGGTTTGGAATGACATGAGGGTGAGTAATTAATGACAGAATTGTAATTTTTGGGTGAACTAACTAACCCTTTAAGTTGTATCATTGGTAGAATATAATAGTTCAATATGGTATAGTAGAATATAGTAGTAGTCATGCTATTTGTCAAACCATTAACCCACAGCAACAGTGTAAAACTAGCCCAACCCTGTCTTCTTTCTCCCCCGCTCGCCTCCGTCAGTAACCGCAGCCGCCTCTTCAGGAGGGGGATGGAGCGCAGCCGTGTGGTCGATGGGTGTCAGTGCTGTATGAGAAATATATAGGCCTATACAGTCCCCTCCAAAAGTATTGGAACAGTAAAGACAAAATTGCTCTGTTGGCTGTGGAGTCAAGACATTTGCAAATATGATTAAAAGATGAATATGAGACAAAACTACAGAATGTCACATTTTATTATTAGCCGTTTCAACACATACATGTTTTACCAAATTAAACGAACAGCACTTTTAGAGTTCATCCCACATAAGTATTGGGACAGTTGAACATAAGACAGATATAAAAGATTAAAAGCTATTATTTAGTTGCAGATCCCTTGCACACAATCACAGCAGTGAGTCTGTGACCCATAGACATCACCAGACTCTTGGTCTCATCCTTTGAAATGCTTTTCCCAGCCTTTAATGCAGCCAATTCCAATTGTTGCTTGTTTTGGGGAGTTTCTGCCTTTACTCTCCTCTTCAGCTGGTGAAATTCATGTTCAATCAGATTTAAATCTAGAGATTGACTTGAGCAAGCTAAGACTTTCCATTTCTTTGCCCTTATAAATTCCTTGACTGAACTGGCAGGGTGTTTTGGGTCATTGTCCTGATGCAATATGAAGCACTTCCCAATTAATCTGGTGGCATTTTCTTGAATATTGGTAGGCAAGATGACTTTGTACCCGTCCAAATTCATTCTGCTACTGTCATCATACATTAAGTCATCAGTAAAGTTGAGACGGCCTGTTCCAGAGACAGCCATGCATGCCCATGCCATGACACCACCTCCACCATGCTTTACAGATGAGGCTGTATGCTTGGGATCATTGCAGTTTCCTCTTTTTCTCCACATTTTTGCTTTCCCATCACTTAGATGAAGGTTCATCTTTGTCTCATCGGTCCATAAACACAGTTCCAAAACTCTTCTGGCTCACCTTTGTGCTTTTTTGCAAACTCTAATCTTGTCTTTCTATGTTTGGTGCTGGTCAGAGGTTTGCATCTTGCTGTGTAGCATCTGTAATTCTGTGTCAAAGTCTCCTGAGGACAGTAGATTGTCAGAGCATCACCCCAGCTTTCTGGAAGTTGTTGGTGATTTTACAGACACGTCTTTTAGGATTCATTTTCACAGCTTTTATGATTTGTCTGTCATCAACTACTGTTGTTTTCTCAGCTGATCAGGTCGTTGTTGGTTGCTGGTGTCGCTGGTGGTTTCCAAACTCTTGATTTCTCCATGCCCTTTGTTTTTGCTATAGCTATAACTGACATCCTCTTTTCTTTTAGCATCCAAATTGCTTGCTTTTCTCATCTTTAATGCATGGTTTTTCCTTCTGGAGCATCTGTGAGTGTTTGAATCTTCTGTAATAGTTGCATATGTGTCCCTCATTTGTCCTCAGCGTGAAAAGATGGATCTCAAAATCATACAGTCATTGTTGAAAAGGGTTCAAATACACAAAAATGCTGGAAAACCAAAGAATTTGTGGGAGCTGAAGGATTTTTCTGAAGAACAGCAGGCAGTTTAACTGTTCAGGACAAACATGGGACTCATGAACAATCACTTAACAAAAAAAACAAAAACACAGCTTTGGATCGTTCAGGTAACAACACAGTATTAAGAATCAAATGTAAACTTTTGAATTCAGCTATTATTTTCTCTTGTGGACTATATGTAAACATCTTTCATGTGAAATATCTTATTCAGGTCAGTACTAATTAATAACATGCATTTTGTATGATCCCTCTTATTTTGGTAAAATAATTAACATTTTGCAGATTCTGAAAGGTGTACGTAAAGTTTTGACGTCATCTGTATATATACACACACACATATAGTGTTTAATGACGAATGATTGCATTTGTGTATGAATTACTGTAAAATGTTTAGGTAGCTTATTAAAAGTGTTAAAACAACACATCCAAAACACATTTCAGTATATTTTACAGCATATCAC
Source organism: Barbus barbus (assembly GCF_936440315.1). NCBI lineage: Eukaryota > Metazoa > Chordata > Actinopteri > Cypriniformes > Cyprinidae > Barbus > Barbus barbus. The sequence continues at coordinate 2,521,335 of NC_136721.1, read as the reverse complement.
CTGTTTGTGTTTTATTAATCTTTGTGTGGTTCTAAGTGTATAATTACTGTGTAAATATAATAATTATAATTACACACTAAGATAAGCCAATTTAGAGATTTATTTTAACAATTAACAGTGTGCTTTAAGGGATTGTTCTGTCTGATAGCGCTGTCAAACAGTTGCTGGTATAGCCATTAACTTCCATAGCATCTTTTTCCACATAGCAAAGCATACAGGTTTGGAATAACATAAGAGTGGGTAAATGATGACAGAGTAGCATTTTATGGGTGAATTATCCTTTTAACTGTTCAATCTTATATACATATATTTTCTTTATTCTTCCAGTAAGACAGACAGATATTTCCTTTGTGCAGTGGCCCCAAAAATATTTGTCTGTTATATAGAGAGAGCGCAGTTTATTGCATTGAAGATATACGTGTGTGTGTAACTTGCTTGGTGCAATGCAATAAACGGTCTATTTTCTGTGATGCAGATGACTGTTGTAGGCCTATAGAGCCCACTGATTATCAGTTACAACTGATTTATACAACAGACTGCATTTAATGCATAAACCTGACTGATTCAAAAGCCATCAGAATTATATCTTCTCAGCCATAAAATTATCAGAAACTCCACCAGATGGCATGTTATTGCTAGTTTTTTTCTTTCCTCAAATATGATCTCTATATTTTCCTGTATCATACTATATGAGAATAAAGCTATGAATTCTTTGCTACTGAAATGGAAATGAAGAAACTCTGACAACTAAACAGATTTTCAATAAGACTGCGAACCCTGCAGCAACGTGTGATGAAAGGGTCCCAGCAGCCACTGAATGGACATTGAAGGAAAAGAGGCTTTTTTTCTTTTGTAAAAAGTCAGTCATGTTTCATTTGATTACAGGATTACAATTTCTGTATTTACAACAATAATAAAAAAAAAAACTCCATTCAAATACATGAATAAAGCCAGGCAACATGGGTTTCATTTGGACGGTATAAAAAAAAAAAAAGAAACTTAACCGCAACCATTTACAGGCAAACTCATGGCCTTTGACCAACCCGCCGTCCACTATGACACTGAACACTGACAGGTGGCTGAAAGAGTTTCCATTTGACAAGTCTGCTGTTAAATTCACTGGCGCAATAATATCACACGAGTCTGTTCATTCTGAGTCAGCCTTGGCATCCTTGGGCTTTTTCTTTTTCTTCTTCTTTGCGCTCTCCGTAACCTGTGTGAGAGAGAGAGAGTACGTTCAGAATTAGTGCTGTCAATCAATTAAAGATAAAACTTTTCTGTAATAAATCGTGACCAATTGTCTGTTAATATATTTAGTTATAATTTCAGTCAAATCTCAAAATAAATGTAGACACATGGTTATATTTGAAATGTCTTTAATGGCATCTTTTTACGAAGTAACCTATTAATAATGAAGGCCAGTATCATTGATATCAATACTGCTACGGAGGTCTCTTAAATGTATTTTTCCCTCAATTTATGTCATTAAATATTGCGGCATAATGTAGTCCTTTTTAACATTTAACAGGCTTTGAAAAATATTACTCGCCTTAGTTTCTTCCTCTGCTGGAGCCTCAGCCGCTGCCTCTTCTGCTGGCTTCAATTTCTTTTCTTTCTTCTTTTTCTTTTTCTCCTTCTTGATTTCTTCCGTCTTTGTGTCCTTAGCAGCCGCAGCTTCACTTTCGCTTCCGCTCCCATCTCGCTTCCTCTAGAATACCCCAGAAAAATTGTTAATTCAATACCAATATGAAAAAGTGCAAATGTATCCATGCGCTCCAGAAATCATACCTTTGATGACGTCTGAGCAGCCTCGGCACTCTTTTTCACCTTGGATGTGCTAGGAGAGGAAAAACTAAACATTAATTTAGTTCCAAACCAATGCAGCTCAGGAGTCTAAAGGAAGCGTGTGAGTGTTTGTGGCCATCAATTGAGCGCATTAATCTGATGAATAAAATGTGTTCAAATTAATGAAACAAGTTTACCAAATAAGACCGGTTTATTTTAATTAGTCTGACTTATTTTCAGTTGATTTGGTTCTAAACAAGTCAGTCTAACTGAAATGAACCTGGCTTATTTGGTAAACTTGTTTTATGAAACAGGACACAACTGTATAATGTAGCCTATTGGGATGGGAAGATTCCCCGATTCGCTCGGTGCATCGGCAAAAAAAAGTTAATGCATCGGTTTAAAAAGCATGCATCGGATACAAGTTGGCATTTGTATAGCCATGCATAGTTTCTAACATTTGCATCGGTAAAAATTGATTTATATATAATTACTACTGGATGCGCCACACTTTTGTTTAGAAAGTGACCAATAATCTGTGACCTATATACCTGTGTTGCATATATATTTTATAGGTAGATTGATTTCTCCTCTTGAAACTGTTTCTAAAGCGTGTTCTTTCATCACCGATGCGCGTGAATATGACGAATCACAACAACACAGTGACTCGAGGAAAAGTGGGGATTAAAGTCCAAAACCTGACTTGAAATAACCCAACAAATCAATCAAGGCTAAAGCGGTTATAAACTATGTAAATTCAGACAAACTAATTTGTGCTCACTTATTCTTAAGCAGCCCTTCAATGTCGATCATGGATCAAATTGATCCAGCATGGCAAACAGCGAATATATTGTGACGTGTTGTTTTCCTCAGTGCATAACTTACAGATGAAAAATATACTCGTGACATGTCAATGTTAGGAAGTCAAGTAAATGTATCCATTTTGCTGTCAGGAGTGGGCTTACGCGCTGCATGCACACTTAATTGCATGCACACATAATTAAGTCAAATATGCATTATATGGCGGCAGTAACTGTAAAGGGACTATTGTAATGGGTAAATAAAACGTAAGCTAATACAGTCCTAATTACTAAGCTCAGATGAGTTAATGTGTTTCTTAGCAGTTAGATTTTAGTGATTGTTAATGCTTTAAAGAGCAATGTTAGATTGTAATGTCTTAATGCTATCTGTTCTAACTATAAAAGCTACAGCTGTTATAAAACCAGAGAGAAAGGCTGCATGGCTATGATCGTATGTGAGAGAGTCAGTGGTAATATTGCATTCCTATTGGTCAGTGTTAGAGGAGCTCAGCTTAGCCTGAACCAGGTTAGCTTTCCAGCATAAGTAGTCACAGTGACTGAGGTTGATCATATCGTTGGCTATGTATCGAGATGCGCATCCCATCGGCCTCAGTTATGGAGCTGCACATCCCTATTCCCCTAAGAATGCAGTTATACACCCTAAAATTCAAGATACGACAGCAAAAATGCTCCTATATGGCTGTGTCTTATATTAAGATCATATGAAAGCGTTTAGCAAGAGTGCTGTTGTTTCTCCAAATATCTACATGATTGAAAAGTGATTTTATACAATTCAACGAACTGAGTTTCCTTTTTGAAACAATATTAACATGCGAGTCAATGATTCATAAAAACACTTGCTTAGTTTCTGAATGAGTCAGTCTTTTCAACATTTGCTGTTATATGAATATTAAAATATAAAACTATGCAATTCCACAATGTAGCCTTAGTGTTAAATCAAAATATTTGTAAACTATGAAATATCTACTCAATGTTTTTAAGACGATAATGACTATAAAAATTCTCTTTTGTTTGGCACCCATTAGACTAACTGCATAAGTGATTTGACGTTATTTAGTGTGATGTTTCTCTTCTGTTAGAATGAGCACTGTGGAGTCAGAGGCAACAAATGCTCTGTTTTCCACCAAAATGGAGCTGTAATTTGTGCCATGCATGCATTTAAAGACTACATCACTGACCTAACACATCCTTCCAGTCTATTTTGACATCAGAAATAATTTTATGTCATTACAAGATTCTTTTGATGCAACAGGAAGAAATTCTTAAATCAAAAATGGCATTTGCAAAGCTGATAGACTCCCTTATGAAATGCACCATTTATTTGTCCTATTATTACTGCTGTTGTGTTGAAAATAAAGATGTGATATGTTTGTGATCTTCATAAGTAAAACATTAAATATCGGCTCAGATGTAAGTGTACCTGTAGTCTACGTAGCCCTCTTTCCAGTCTGTAGGGGTGCTGCCATTCGGTTTGCCATGTTTGTCTAGAAGTCCTTTTTGGATCATCATTTTCTTCTGACTGGCCTGAAATGCATGAATTTTTAAAATACACGTAAACGCCGATTTCACCAATTAGCAGCGTGACTTCTCTGAACGTTTCTCACCTTCGGTCCGAGGCCCCATTTGCGCGGATACGTGTCTCGCTCCATAATGACCCTCTTGATTTTGGCGACAATACCGTGGTCACATGTGGATATGACTGCTGTTGTCATCAGGGCAACCGCTGAGAATAAAATAAAATAAAACTGAAATCTGCTAAAAGACACGTGGCCAGTATCTCACACAGCCATCAGTCTTGGGTGATAGATAGACGGTCATCTTTGCAGTAATGCTCATGAAATCTATATCACATCATGTGGTTTAAAACGGTACATGCTGGGGCTGAGAGATGTGTTAACATTTACCTGTGCAAATGGCTTCTCCTTTTGTAGTTATAATGACTATGTCTTGATTCACTTCGATACCATCTTCATACCGCAGGACGCCTGGTAGCATGATCTTAGCGCCGTAACATATAGCGTTCACCTGTTACACAAAAAGCATCATTAGACCGGCCGACTTCAAAACTGGTCTGGAACTTTGAATTGCATAATGAACAAGTTTTCATACAGCGCTGTCCTTCATGACGATCCTTTTGTGGGAGATGAGGAGTTTTTCCAGAGGGTAGATCACTCTCCTCAGGTAAGACTCGTCTTTGTTGTGGTCAAACTGCCACTGGGCATCCATCACGTCATGCATGGTCACCAGGTTATCCTTGGAGAAACAAACACTGGTATCAGCCAATGTGGCCTTGATCATTCAAAAGTCTTGCAACAGATGAATTAAAAGTTTCTGATGCAAACATTTGAACCTTTGCATTTTATGCAAGTAAATATTGTAATTGTTCATGCAATGCATGTAGTTTAATGTAGGTTGAAGTTCTATAAAGGTGGTCAAAGCATAACCACTTCGTCTTTCTATTGTCATCCAGCCATTTTCTGTATCAAAGATTAATTACCAGAACTGGGGAGAAAGCCCAGATCTGAACTCAACACTTTGGTTCTGCAGACTTCAGCGAACAAGTTATCGACGTACCTTTTCACCCATCACACCGGAGCGCACTCGCCGCAGCTCCTGCATCTGACCGCCAACTCCCAGCAGCAGACCCATATGAACACACAGAGTCCGGATGTATGTGCCCGCTTCACAGCTCACCCAGAAAATACCTGCACACCATATGAGAGCACACAATTACTCTCAATCTTGCACTTTTCAAACAAAGTCATTGTAGGGCATAAAAGCCATCAGTCAAGGGTGATAGATAGCTGGTCATCTTTGCACAGAGTGCTACTGCAATCTACATCACATCATGTGGCTTCAAAATAAGAGTCAACATCCAACTGCATTCACAATATGGCTGGGTGATACGGCTAAAAACAAATCACAATATTTTCCATATCAAACGCTATTGATATTTACTTACGAACAGTGTTGGGGAAAATTACTTTTAAAAGTACTGCATTACAATGTTGCGTTACTCCATAAAAATTAACCTATGCGTTACTTAGCATTTTATGCTGCTCCATTTATTTTACTGTAGGATCACTGTTAGATGAATCCAAAGTAAAAGTGTCCATAGATTAACGTTATCGACAAATTGTATCACCCAGCTTTTTGTAAAACGTAAATAGAAATAAGGTGCAGATTTCACGTGGTCTTCAATTAATCCTTTTAAAAGTTCCTACCTAATCGTCTCTCTGGATCATATTCAATAAGTTTGCTGTCATAGATGGTTCGCACTCGCAGCTGGCGCTTCACAGCGGCGATGAGCGGAGGCCTCTGGAACAGGGCTCCTGTCAAACACTCCAGAGCCTGCAGAGAAAAGCACAAAACACTCAGAATCTCTCTCAGACGTCCTGTAGCCATTTACAGTCACACGGTCCGTGTGTACGTGTTCAGACGTGTCAGCTCTTCTTTGGTGAAACCAGGCCCTCCAAACCTGCATGATCCTCCAGACCAGCGGCTGCAGAAGAACACTGCAGCAGACAGCAGGAGACCAGAGAGAGAGGAGGCCCGGAGACACTCAGAGAATGGATAAAACAAGCTCATCATCACACAACAGCGAACCGCCACGCTAACAACCTACACTATCTGCTGAATGAAGAGAAGTATTCAAGACATCAGAACCTCAATGTCAGAAGGAAAACGCAGTTGGGTCACGTACAATTAAATATTGAGTTCAATACAAGTTAGACTCAAACGACTGCATTCGCAGCATATTGTTGATTACCACAAACAAGAACTCACTGTTTTGTTGTTTTTTTGCCAAACTAAAGGCCTGTTAGACATTTTTAATTTGACAATGATTGCTGATGCCGCGATTTAAACCATCATGTGCACAATTTTTTTTTATAGAGTGTAAAATGTAACTTGGCCAAAAAAATGTGCTCAAATCTTTCATGTTTCTTCACTCTGATTTTAATATTGATCTGATTAACAAATGTCTTGCATGTGTTTGTTTTATTGGTTGTGTTTGACTCGTCCCACCAGACGCATTTTTATTCTTTTTAAATCTAAGGAGAGAACAACCAGATTTGTTTTAACCCAATAAAACCTAGTTTCAAATTTGATAATTTAAGGCCCCTAAACGATCAATCAAAACTTCTCTAATAATGCTGTTGTTCACAATCTACTACATTTTTTTCCATGAAGAAAAATATATTTTAGTATAACTACAAATGTTCACTTCCACTTGTGCTTCATGCATTTTTGCTGTGAAATATTTACTGATCTTTATGAAGTAAAAATAACTTTGATATTAGCAATATTTCCAGATGAATACTTACTGGACTAAAGCAGCTGCGCTTGACTTGATTACCCAGACATTTTTTTTTTAGAAAAATCAGTGAGTCTCAAATATGATCATCATCAGGCTTTTGAGGAACGTTTATTTGTTCATCTCTCAATCACCATTGGATTGAACTGTATTATGTTTTTATCAAACAAAGCATTTAATCTTTTTGTCCATACAAATAACAGCACCTGCACCAAACTTGAGCATTTTGCCCAGTTTGAGCCTCTGAATAAACCTCTGGGCTCCATATTCTCACTAAATCATACTATATGAGCCATAAAGGCCTCATGTATCAAAAATGCATGTGCAGACATTTTAGATTTTGCCTAAAGGCTCAATAAACCTTTGATTTTTCTGTCCATTTCATATTTCAGGCTTTACAGGGTTAAAGGACCAGTCAAAATTAATTGTAGTAACCAACATCATGGGACAAGCACTGTTGACTGAGCTAAGAATATCCCTTAGTCACAATTCTGCACATTTACATAAGCTTGCTTTAACATTACTAATAATGGCTTTCAAAAGTTCATGCAAATGGATTCTATAAGGACTCTATTAATGTTTTTTGGTCCAATTTCTTAACATACAAAAGTACCTCTTTAGAATTAAAGAAAATATACATTTTAAAAAAAGATTTCTAACATCAGCGTATATACAGTACCAACTCGACTAGTTTAAAGCACAGTCCTACTTACCCTGGCTAGCTGGTGCTCGTTCTCTAGTGCATTGTGCAGCCGTACTATGCCCACATACTCTTTGCCTAAAAGCAAGGGCACAAGAGTAGTAAGGAGAGGCCACTAATTTTATTGTGAGTGTGAACATATCAAAGTCTTGATGTGGCAGCGTTACGACAGACCCACCTGCGCTCTGCTGAGACTTGACCAGTCGTGTAGCTCGATCCACACACACGATCAGGCAGCCCGTGACTTTAGGGTCAAGAGTGCCGCTGTGGCCTGTTTTGTCCACACGAAGAATTCTCTTGATCCAAGCCACGACTTCATGGGAAGAGGGGTTTGCAGGTTTGTCCAGATTAATGAAACCAGTCCTGGGCGGATAGATAAAAAAAAAAAAACTTGTAGGAACTCATGGTACAACTCATAACCTTGCATTTTTGGAGAAACCATCAGTCAAGGGTGATAGATAGCTAGTCATCTTTGCACAGAGTGCTACTGCAATCTACATCACATCATGTGGCTGTGTGTCATGACAAATACTTTAGGGATGTAACAGTTCACTCAACTCACCACGATACACGATACTTATTTCATGATAGGATTCTCACGATTTTAACAATTATATTTTAGGCAAATTATAAATGAAAAGGTGTCCTTTTATTATTATTTCTCAGATAAAATGCTGCACATTTCTTTGAGAAAATTAAACGCTAAAATTAAAACAAAAACCTAAATAAAACAAAGATAATCTCGTCATATAAACAAATTAAGGCTTTGCCTGTGCTCTTTCTATTTAAAATGGGAGGCAACTACTGCCTTTTAAATCACGATCCAAACAAAGAAGCCGAATACATGCAGCCTGAGCGGTTTCCGTTTCAGAAAACCGATTTGCTTTGTGAAACTATACTACATTAAACATCAGAACGAACAACCAGCAGATGGAGTGAATGAGATGCAGATTCACTCTCTGACAGCAGGTGGCGCTTATGTAACAGCAGCGATACAGTGTTTCTTTGGTTATCGCCGTAAACAAAGCAGCGCTGGGCTTAAAAACTCTGCTTTCACATGCATTACACAGAGACAAAATTAAAGAAAATACCATCTAAACTCTTCTGAAGACAGTCAGTTCTCCACAGAGATGCACTCATATAAACCCCCACACCCAACGGTATCGTGAATCATTTAACATCTCAACCGGCACATTTTTTTAGATTTTCAACCGGCTCATGGTGCATCGTTACATCCCAATTACTTATTAATGATTTCATACCTGACATAATCATGTATGTTCCTCTTGAGTGGATTCGAGCCATGTGGCAGAGGAGTGTAATGAGCCGTCCGGATGTTGAGCTTATCGAAGTTCTGTAGAGGAGCAGGTTTATAGGTCACAACAAGAACACAAAGCAGAAGCGACTATATCAAAACCTAAGTTTGCATGTGTGATCAGACACGTCTACTCGTCTTTGCCAGAACCGGTCTGACCCTAGCACCAGCGCATCAGATCCCGCCGCGGTCGACCCAATAGAACATTGGAGCAGCCGAGCAGAACCAGACCGCTGTAACCCTGCAGCCCAGAACGGACCACAAGGCCGCTGAGGGACAGAACCAGCAGCGCTCGGCGAATGGATAAACACGTTCATCACGCCACACATGCACTCAGTGAGAGGATCTGTGGGTAATCAGACACCAACCTTCAGCAGTAACGGCCATTGAGACGTGTCCAATCTTGCGACCTTAGATTCAGGTTTGATGAGGAAGTCTCCACATTCTTGAATCTCCTGAAGGCAACAATTTAAGAAATGTATTAGGAAGCTGAATTTGAAAATGACCAACATCTAGATTGAAATCAGGTGGTGTTGTCATACCAAAATTCAATACTACAATAATTCTGTACAAGTCATCAATTCTGGTTTTAACGCGTCTTAGAAACATGTAACTAAGAACGGTCTATTCAGTGGTCAAATACAGGGTTTCTGCAGGTTTTAGGATGATAACATTTTACGAAAATGTGTCATTGCAAAATGGGATGTTCTTTCTCAACATTTCTGTCTTGTTGACCAGTGAAAGTGTCTCAAGGTTCTCAAATCAAGATACATTTACTTTAAAACTTCAAAATTACACAAATCTTGTTTTCTGTGAAACTAATCTGAATTAAGTGAATTTATGTTTTAAAATCTGCCAACGGGCTCAGAAAAATCAACTAAATTTAGAAGCGAAGAGTTATATCGACCGATATTTGTTCATGTTCAGTATACATTCACATTTTGTTCTCTCTCAAAACAAGATTTCATATCTTCATTTTGCATAAAGGAAATCAAGTACCTTAAGACAAGGACATCTATTTATTTGTATTAAAATAAAGAAACATTAGGAAAAAAAAATTTAACATTTAATGCCATGACTTCACGAATTCATGACTTCCATTATGACTGCATTTGTAACCTTCAATCCGTTGAGCACCATTTAAGTCCACTATATGGAGAGAAATATTCAACCCTCTACATATGCAACTCAATCTTGGGCGACTAAATGACTGAATTAGCCACTGGCTAATAAGTTCACAGATTTTACTCGCCAGTGTGTGAGTTGGAAGCCAAGTATATAAGTTTAGCACAGATATATTTTCACTCTCCGAACACGCTTCAGAGTTTCACTCTCCATCAAGCGACCTGTGCTTTTTTTTTCCCAGTTCATCTGAATGGATGATAGATACATTTTTAGATGTTTTTATTAGTAGGCTACATGAACGCTCTTACACATTTTATCTCCCCAACAGATTAATTTGAAATAAGTTTGTTCGCCAATTCAGAAGACCGCACACAAAGCCCGTGTCTCTGAATGCTTCTCATACTCGCTTCACTTCAATTCCACTTGGATGAAATTAAACATTCAGCACATTTACCACTTGTTCTTAAAATCCCAAATACTTAAAAATAAACAAATCAGCCCATGTAACATGTAATGCTCTAATAATTGACAAAAGAAATACAGTTCTTTATTTATAAAAAATAAACATCTTTCCTGTGAAATTCAGTAATTCTGTAAAAAAAAAAAAAAAATAGTAATACCATTATAATCTTCCCTGCAGAAGGAAAAAAAAAAAAAAAAAAAAAAAAAAAAAAAAAAAAAAAAAAAGTAGAACCCCTCCCAAAACACAATAGAAAATGTAATGTATTTAAGGGTTATAATGGGAATTGTATTGGTTTTAACTATAATGCTGTCTGCTGGTATTTGATGCATTCTATTGGTGGGATGTAATCTAGCAGATGGCAACCAATAGAACAACAGTAATTCCTATTGCAATAATGCCCAAAACAAAAAACACATCTTGTAATGGTTTTTATGGAAACTATAAGAATTTCTGTGATGGCTTCTATTGTTTTTTTCAGCAGGGTAACGATACTTATACTGTGCTGCACATTATTGACAATATTGAGCTGAAGCTTGACTTTGCAAATTTAAAAAAAAAAAAAAAAAAAAAAAAAAAAAAAAAAAAAAAAAAAAAATCGCAATGTCAAAAAAAAAAAAAAAAATACAAATCGCAATTTGATATTTTTCCCCAAATTGCACAGCCCCAGCGCTCACCTATTATCGTCCCCATTTTGATTAACGAAAGTGAATTAACCTGATTAATATTCATGAATGCAGCAGCTCATTAATCCTTAGTGCGTTTTATATTGTTCTTAATAGAATTCTTATTAATCATCATCATCATCTATTATTGTTCATTTTTTACAGAAACACTGAATGACCAAAAAAGCACCACCACCAGTCCTAAGTTCAGTTAAAAAGACTAACATGCATTCATAAACGGTAAACAAGATTTAATTCAAATTACTAAAGTTCTATCATTACATAGGCCTACTTGATTATCATATTATAATGCTTGACTGACTGATGTTAAGAATACGTCCAGATATTTAAAGAGCTTGCATATATATATACACACACGCGTGCGTGTGTGTGTGTGTGTGTGTGTATATATATATATATATATATATATATATATATTTGTAATCTTTGTAAAATGGTGCATATATATACATAGAGTATATCAGTCTGGCAAGTAAACGGGAAAAAAAAATGTACTAGCCAATGGTGATTCAATTGCCAAGGTGTCCATAGAGGGTTGAATATTGGAATGTTTTCCTCAAAAAAAACTTAATTTCTTTGCAACTGAAGAAAGAAATACATGAATATCTTGGATGACATGGAGAATAAATGATCAGGACATATTTATTCTGGGCGTGGAGTAACGTATTCCTTCAAGACCTGCACAAACCATGCAAATATTTCAGAAGAATGAAAAATGACTATTCATTTTGGAAAATTTAATGTAAACATTTTCTCCTCGTGGCATACCCAGTTATCAGCATTAATGTGTACTGATGATACATCTATACATGCAAGTTAAAGGCTATGTAATCTGCTGATAATTCATAAATGTGCATGCATATAAAAAAAAAGCATTACCCCAATTTCTCCTTCTGAGAACGTCTTCGTCTTTTTCTTCTTCTTAGCTGATCCAACTGAGGACAAAATAAATCACGGTTACAAATCATTTTATCATGAATATTCTTCGGTTGTAGTTAGCAGTAACGTTAGCTGCGGAACCACGTGGCGTCTGCCTGAGCTCCCGAAAGAGTTTAACCTTGCATTATTAGCCTTAAATTACATTAAACCACCGTCACTACTAAATTCAGATCCCTTATTGCATTGTTATGTATTAAGGCTATTTATTAAAATTTTAATATGACAAGATATCAGGCGCCCACGCAAGCAGAAATATATATTTCCTTAATACTAGCCAAATAATCACAGCTTATTCGTGTTGAGAAAATATGCTTAGATTTCCTACTAGTGCTAATAGTAACATCAGTAAAACACATTACTTAAATTAGATGCATAAGCATAAATCTAGTATTTCTAAATGCACGCGGGAACTCTATTACTCGTTTGGTGCAAGCCGAGAACTCGATTTACGTTTACACTTCTGAAGCGCATCATACTTGTGAATAAAACGCAAAATAAATCATTTTGAGTTTAATTTTAAGCATCGTTACAGAAAACGTAACAAAAAATAACGCAAACGTGTAAAGCATGATCTTACCTTCTGTATCCGCCATCTTCACTGCTGTGCAGCACGTGTTACTGAGCGCGCATGCGCATTTCTCTGCAGAGCTCAGATCTCGGGGTATGAAGCATCGCGATATCATAGCACTTTAGCAACCAGAAATGTAGAGCCCCGCCCTCTTTCTAAGGAGACGCTCTGCCTTTTCACTTCAAAATATAAACATTTTTACTCCACAAATCTACAACATAAACGTGTTCACAAATCCCTCATTAACACATGAACACAGTCATGGCCAAAAATATCGGCACCCTTGGTAAATATGATCAAAGGCGGCTGTGAAAATTAATCTGCACTGTTAATCCTTTTGATCTTTTATTTAAAAAATTGGATAATAAGAATTTAAAATGGGGGAAATATCATTATGAAATAAATGTTTTTCTCAAAAACACGTTGGACACAATTATTGGCACCCCTAGAAATTCTTATGAGTAAAATATCTCAAATATTCACAATTTTGAGCACTCCAGGGTGATTATAAACATGAAATTATCCAGCCATGGCTTACTGTTTCACAGAAATATAAATAGGAGGGAAAACAAAGCCCAAATTTCCTTAATCATCCATCACAATGAGAAAAACCAAAGAATATATTTCTGATGTGCAGCAAAAGATAATTGAGCTTCACAAATTAGTGAAGTGGCTTTAAGAACAGAGCTAGAGCAGTGAAAAGTCCCATTTCCACCATCAGGGCAATAATAAGAATTTCCAATCAAGAGAAAATGTTATGAATCTGCCTGGAAGACGACGTGTGTCTATATCGTCCTGCACGGCGAGAAGGACAGTTTGAGTGGCTAAAGACTCTCCAAGGACCACAGCTGGAGAATTGCAGAAAATAGTTGAGTCTCGGGGTCAGAAAACCTTAAAAAAAAAAATTGGTCAAACAGCTCCTACATCACCACATCTTGTTGTCCTAGCTCATCCAAAAACAAACTCCAGCATATTCAGTTATCAGACACGACTGGAACTTCAAATGGGACTGGCTTCTATGGTCAGATGAAACTAAACACTCAAGATAGGTTTGGTGAACACAGGGATAAAAGGTACCCCATGTGTACAATGAAATATACTGCTGTATTTTTGATGTTGTGGGCCTATATTTCTGCTGAAGAGTAGAAGCTGTGAATCTGAAGGGTCTGGAGTGATTCTGGATGAAGGAATGATCTCTGATCTCTCGTCAAGTGTTCTCTAACCTCATCAGGCATTATAGGAGATAATTTAGAGCTGTTAAACTGGCAAAATGGAGTATTGAATAAAAGGGTGCAGTTAATTGTGGCCAATGTATATTAGAGAAAAACATTTATTTCATAATATTTCCCCACATTTTAAAATCTTATTCCAATCCAATGAAAGGTTAGATTTTTGTGAATTGTTTAAATAAAAGATGAAAATGATTAACAATGCAGATTAATTTTCACAGCCTTCTTTGATCATATTTAACAAGGGTGCCGATATTTTTGACCATGACCGCATAATAGGATAATCTTACAACACTGGTATAAAAATACAAAGAGAAAGAAAATATATTCCATTCTTTATTAACACTATGAAATGCTAAAACATTGTCAAGATTTCTTAAACCGGGGTTCATGAAGAAACGGCAAGAAACATGCATGTGTTACTTTAGCGTATTACTTTAAAATCTCAGGAGTACCTCAAATAGCACTTAGATGAAAGAGGTTTGGCTTAAAAAAAAGTTTGGGAATTCCTGCTTCACATGTAAAAAGTAACTTGAATTTGTGCATTTTAATGTCTTTAAAAGACTAAAGCCTTCCAAAGACAAAGACTTGTGTGAATATGTAATCAATAAATTAACTGTAGTCTGATGAGTATTTTAAAATGTAATATACTCTAGACAAGTAATCTGTGGAATCAGCACTGGTTATACAGCATGTCTGTGTGTCAGTGCATTCAAAAATTACGTTTACATTTACATTGATTCACGCCGTATTCATTTAGCAAAAGATTTTATCCAAAACGACTTAAATGACGAACTTCACAAGCTATTTTTTGTTCAAGTAAACTAGAGTAGTACACAAGCTAGAAAAGATATTCTGGGAAATAATAAATGAATAAAAATCAACTAAATTAAAACATACCTTGGTTAAAACTACACCTTTACATTTTAAAATGTGAATTGCATTGACTTTTCCATGACCTGCTGCACTCACACTGTGTGTATACATTATTATTATTTAGTCATTTAGCAGACGCTTTTATCCAAAACGACTTACAAATGAGGACAACAGAAGCAATCAATTGTAGTATTAAAACTACTAAAACTTTATAAATGCTACCTATATTTTAAAAATAAAGAAATTAAGTTTTGAATATGCATTTGTTATTTTTATCTAAATGAAAAAATAAAGCTAAAAACAATTAAAAATATTAAAGAACAAAAGGTATAATTGTACTAACATAACACTGTTATTATATACATTGTGTAGTGTTCAGTAAGTTCTTTGTCTAAACAAATGAATATAATCAAAAAGTGGTAAGACTAAAGACAAGACAAAAAAAAACACAAGGAGATTCATTTATTTTCTAGAGGTAACATTGGTATTTTTGTGCGTACATTCGAGATCATTTTATATAGGATACAAGATGTTAAAAAGGTACAGATTTTGTAAAAAAAAAAAAAATTATATATAATAAAACGCTCAGATTAATGCAATAGCATATATTTAAACTTTGTAAGATCTTAGCCATTATCTCAACCATGCATTCCCAGATCACTGTTAAGGCACAAACCCACAGAACTCCCAACATAGACAATCATTTAAAGGAATAGTGCACAGTGTTAGTTTAACTGGAGACGATTGTTATTGTGAAATAAACAAAAACAACTTTTTGCCTTCGTCATGCATGATCTTCACAAAATGCATGTGTCACAAGCTGGACCAATGCCACCATTTGTAGTTAAAAAGTACATAATTCTTTATTTTTCTCTGAAATTAACTGATCATAATCACTGGAGAGGACTTTTGTTTGTCAGCTAGGGTCATGTGGATTTCCTTGAATCTGCCTAGATACGGATTTCAATCGGTTGCAAATGATCTACAATGAGCGCCATTCACTTGCATTAGATGAGGATTTACTCTAAAAACTTTCATTTCTCTTCAGCTGAAGAAAGAAAGACCAATCGATTGCCCATTTCCACAATTCAAACATCATTCTGTGAAACAAACAATCTTCTGAACTTTTAGAATGTCTGTATGAACAAAAACCTTAAAACAGACATTAAAGCATAACCGTTTTTCAAATAAGTGACTTTTCACCTCATATTCTCTCGAGTTAAAGCATGTCCTGAACGTTTCTAAAAAAAAAGATAACATTTAAATTAAACTGTGGAAAGAAAACTTTATGGATCAAAAGATACAAACCTATTTTATTAAGATCATAAAATCATTGAAACAAAGAGCCGAGTCGATAAGTAATACTGTTGTGATCCTGGGCTGTTCTAACGCTTGAGAAATCAAGGGGTTTTTGGTAAATGATGGTTGGGTAGTCGCTCAGACCTGGAGACCCAGAGAGCGAGCGGTGTTCAGCACATCGTCACGCGTCAGATAACATCCACACAGCTGCCGCAGGCCGGTGAACGACTCCCTGCCATGCAGAACGCGCCAGTTATCGATGAACAGGACCTTGGAGAAAACAGTGGGTATGTTTACATGCACTGATTTTCAACAACATGAGTAAATCCAGTCTGATTCGGAAAGTTCTGTTTAGATGCAGCATAAACCATCCAATCTGATTCACATACATGAGCAAAATTTCAGTTGCTGCATTCAGAAACGCAAAAAAGACAGTTTGTGAGAGGCAGAAAATCTCCTTTTAATTTTTGATTATTAATATGCATTGCTATGAACTTCATTTGAACAACTTTAGTTGAGATATTTACGGTAGGGAAGTTACAAAATCTTCATGGAACATGATCTTTACTTAATGTCCTAATGATTTTTTGGCATAAAACAAAATGTATAATTTTGACCGATACAATGTATTGTTGGTTATTGCTACAAATATACCCCAGCGACTTAAGGTTTTGTGCTCCAGGGTCACAATGGTAGGTAATATTCTCTCGTCTCCACACATAAAAATATACTTTATGCTTCCAGGCACTGAATTGATTGAGAAGGATTCAGATTTAGAAAGTAGTCAAATTTTAAAGTTTGGCAAAAAAAAAAAAAAAAAAAAAAAAAAAAAAAAACCAATTATGATCTACACCACCCCAAAATTGAATTAATTTTTTTCAGTCCAACTGAATCAAACCAATTAAAGATAGATTTTTAGGTTGCATGTAAATGTAGGTAGTCTGAATTAATACACAACTTTTTCCACATCAGATGAGAGAAACCTTATGAAGAACTGTCTGGAAAAGACATACTGCACCCATTAATAAGAGATATAAGTCTATTAATAAGTCTGTGTGTACATTGACAACTGACACTGTAAAGCTTGACATGAAATTATATTTGAAATAAATAAATTTTTTTGACAAGTATGCATAGGTGTTTTTTACGGAGTATCATTTGAATTGGTTTGATTTTTATACATCTGTCTTTTGAGGCTCATATAGTATGATATAGTGAGAATACAGATCTAATAGTCAAACTGACCACAAACATAGTTTAGTGCAGATGCTGATATTATGGACAAAAAGTGATGAAATTCTGATGCTTGTAACTTAAATCAGATCTTACTTCCCTCTATATCTCCAATAACATGTCTTAGTAAGATGATGTTTAAATGCTTAGTTTGATGATCAAAACAATGCAATACAATGATGATTGAGAACATAATAAATGTTCTTCAAAAGCCTGACGATAAGATTTGAGATTTTTCTAATAAATGATAAAATATGATCTAGGCATGTTTTCAGACCAGTTTCTCGTTTCACAAACTTCAGTGGAGATGTACCGCATACCTTGCCTGGTTTGAGTTTGACCCAGAGCTCATTGTCTGGTCTCCTGAGTTCAGCGCTGAGCTGCCTGTGAGCCGTGTACCAGCGCCGCACCACATCATGAGGGACGGTGTTAATAACAGAACGGTCATAGTTATTATACCTGCAAAACAAGAAAACACAACAGGACGAAATGCAGCAGAACCTTCATGAGTTTATTAATATCAGGAAATTAATATCCTTTAATAGCTTAACCCTGCTTTCAGTTCAGTGCTAAACTTCTACAGGAAAAAAATAAAACAAAAAAAAAAAAAAAAAAAAAAAAATCAAAATGCACATTTTTTTAAAAGATTTAATCATTTAAACTAAATTATTACACCTTGAAGTGTTCTGATCAGTTTTGACCCGGAAGTGATCTGTAGCTTTACACATGAAATACAGATATTTTGTATTACACCTATTAGTTAGAGTGGTCTAAAATTACTAATGTGTGACCCTGGACCACAAAACCAGTCAGAAGGGTACATTTTTCAAAGACTTAAGAGGTTTATACATCAAAGGTGAATAAATAATCTTTCCTTTGATGTATGGTTTGTTAGGATAATTGGCTGAGATACAACTATTTGAAAATCTGGAATCTGAGGTTGCAAAAAAATAAAATAAAAATTAAATATTGAGAAAAATCACCTTTAAAGTTGTTCAAATGAAGTTCTTAGCTATGCATATTACTAATCAATAATTAAGTTGATATTTGCTTGTGTGTTCCAGGGTCACATAAAATGCATTTAGCCTCTCTCTCAGGAATGAATTTTGTTGGTAAATCTAAATATGCACCCACAGAGACTATAAACTGATTAAATATGTAACTGACATAAATGAACTACATCTAATGAACAACAGCTCAAAAGGGTGTATGGCAGAAGTTAAAAAAGGAAATAAAACAGGACTGTTTTGGTGCAAAAAACATGTTAAAGAAAAATGAATGACACGTGCAGGAAAAGGTCTGTTACCGAATCATGTACACCTCGTTGTTCCAGGGATAGACGTTGAGCACGGGGCCGATGCCGATCATGTGGTTGCGATGCTCCCTCAGGTTCTCCACATACTCGTGTTTGATCGGCACGTGGGAGAGCAGCTCAAAGTTCTCTGGCGTTTGCTGGAGCACCGCGTCAGCGGCGTGGAACCCGTCCACCAGCAGAGTTCTGCCCCCCGTTCCTTCATGTCTCAGACAGTGAAACACCTGCATGCTTATGGAGCAAAACAAGATATTAAAACCATATTCACCATTATATATGAACGTTGTGTTACTCATTTCAGTTCACCAATGCCGAGTAGTAACTGATTACATTTAAACTGATTATGTAATCAGCACAAGCACTTGTATTACATTTTAAAATGCTCATAATCAGATTAGTTACTTTTTAAGGATTACATGTTAAACCTTGCATGTCATTGATTTTCTCATGTTTATTAATGTTTGTTCATGAGATGCACGAATTCACAAACGTTTTTGTCAGCCTTAAAGGAACACTACACTTTTTTTGAAAATGGGCTTGTTTTACAACTCCCCTAGAGTTAAAGAGTTGAGTTTTACAGCCGAGTGCATCAAGTGTCCTACATGCCACACTTGATGGTTTCGGTTGAATAAGTGCATCAAGTGTTTGCTCTTGTTGGAATTTTCATTGTGAACCCCACTCAAACTATTTTAATCAATGAAATGAGTAATTAGCAATTTGCTATTGGGCCACTCTTTTCGGCTTCACCTCTGATAAAACTGAAATCTGACAATTTATAGTACATGCACTTCAGAGATCGGACAATATTTTTTGTCTTGCATCCAAGATCAATACAAATGTTTTTGTTAAGTGTCTTTAACCATTTTGCAAATTAAATCTCATTTTGTTCTTATTTCTACTTCTTAACTAAATCATAGATATCAGCGAAATTGTGTCTTTTACAATCATAACAATACTTATGTGCTGCAAGTCTAATATCTTCTGCAACATTTCACTGAGTAGCTGATTGCCTGTTACAAGATAAACAAGCTAATAGTACGTAGTACTGTAGTGTTGTTTGTTTTTTAGAGACTGGCATTAACAAATGAGTAGAAAAATGTGAACATCAGTTATAAAAAACTAATTAAATACAAATCTGTCAAATATCCTAACTTGTTTTCTAAGGTTACTCCAGTGGTCATTAGATGTTTCAAGCTCTTATAACAGAACAGAGGATGTGGATTTGACTCCCTGCCGACTGACCGAGCATGCACTACGGAAACCTGATCTGACAGACAGACATTTGGCTTTTCGTGGCTAATTGAAGCCAGACTTTGATTTTCCCGTTTACCCGCAGGGATCTTGAAAGTATGACGTGTCGGTGTGGCAGTCCAGCGCCAGCTTTGTGTAGGCTGTATCTCCACGAGAAAAATCTGAAGTGAAGCTCCACACCCGCCCATACATGGTCTCCCTGGAAACAAAGAATTGCTGATCTTAATTAGGATAAACTATTACGGTGACCTTCATTTTCAAAATCTCCAGAAAAACGGAATGACATGGATCTACTGTTACACTGAAACAAGGGCAGCATGACATCCATGTCACAAGGACTTAAGATAACTCAATGAATTTAATACTTATGAAAGTTTATGGTGATGCAGATAGCAGACAATAAACTAAGTGAAAGGCATATGAGTGCGCAAAAGTCTGAAAGCGGCCTGGGGCAAACATGAACACTCATGTACCTGCGGTACTGTCTCAAGAGTGCATTTAACTAGACCAAGTCTACGCTTTATACAGAGAAATATCATATTATAGACTTCACTTACCATTGCTCCTGTATTTATTCATTCTGGTGTGCAACCTGTTTTAGTCTTGTTTGGATTATCTGTAGTATTATATAATTGTCAGTTTTTATAAATGTTTTACATTTTAATTTAATTTATCATATCACATACATTTTTCTTAACCATCAAGCAGCAAAAATCTTCGTCTAAATGCAACTAAAAATGGAAGAGGACTGGTGGTCCTGAACTTGATTTGGTCTGACCAGCGGTTTAATGAAATCCCTGGCTAGAGAAAGAACCTAAAGTGCCCATATTATGCTCATTCAAGTTCATACATTTTATTTTGGGGTTCTGTTAGAGTAAATTTACCTGATTTGAAGTTCAAAAAGACATTATTTCTCTCATATTGTACGTTGCCGGAGCACCTCTTTTCAGTCGCTGTCTTAAAATACTTTTAGTTCCTGTCTCTTCCCAAAAAGCCCAGTCTGCTCTGATTGGTTAACTGCTTATGTAAAGCCTCTTGACATTACTGAGGATTCATAAGCAGCTGTAAACATTATGTATTTGGTAACTTTGGCGTCGCTATTATTAATCCATACACGTCTCCATTTCTCACAGTGAAAAAACAAAAACAGCATCTCCAATCAACAGTTCTTTGAGGACAGGCCAAAGCAGCCAGAAGGTGGGAATTAGAGTCGTCAGAAGTACACTGGTACCAAGTCGATACTTAAAATTTGAAAACGTTTACAATTCCAGCCTCAAACGCTGTACATATTTGAGTGAGTCTCTGAAGAGCGTCTACGGTTTCTATTTACAACATGCTTTTGCAGCCAATCACAGACATGTTTGTTAAGCATGTGACCGTAATAGCCAATCAGAGGCTTTTAAGTCAGAATCCACTCAATATGCTAGAGTTTGTTCGGAGTTCTGCACACTTGCGAATTCTTTAACTATAACAAAGTATAAAAACAACAAGCGGTTCCCTACAGTAGACAGATTTTGAGTGGTCAATGATTATAAAGCAAGTGCTCTTTGCTCACTTTCTGTATAGAACTCATTCGTCATTTGAATAAAAGTTGTATTTTCACATTGCATTCTACGCTGAAATGCAGGACTGAATGTGCAATTGCGATGTTTGACAATCTGTAGATTAAGTTTTGCAATTTAAGTGCAACAGACCTGCCACTTGTTCGGTTACCTGTAATGGGTTTCTTTGTTTTTAACTATTACAAATTTTTAATTTGATCTTTTTAGTGCAATGTTTACCTAGTAAGTGAATCATACATTAACATGTAGCCTTCAAATATTGTTAAACTAATTAACAGCATTATTAATCAAGCAAATTACACTTTTGTTTTTATTTTCAAATAGATAATTTTGCTATGGCAGTGAAATGGGGGGGGTATTGGTACGGATTACTGAAACTTTGGTAACGTGACACCAACGGGCATTTAGCTAATGTATGGTGATGTGGCTTTCTTCTGGAGAAATGGCATGGACTTTATGCTTTGTATCTTTGCACAATTACATGCAAAATATTACACTACACTTTAGTGACTAAAGGGAAGGTTTAAAAAAAAAAAAAAACCCTTGTGCAAGCTTTTGGACTTTTTTTTTTGTCTTAAGTAGCAGTGGCACTAAAGCAGCAGCTTTTTGAAAAGCAAAGGTGAAGTCACTGTTGTAATTTACTCGACCTCATGTCATGCCAAAACCTGTATAACTATGTTTTTTCTGTGGACTGCAGTGCTTTTCTACATGTCCCAGATGCGTCAGAATTAGGTCTTGTACATTGTGTTCTGGTTAGGCTTGGTTTTGTTCCCTGACCTAGTTTCCTAGTGTGTGGCAGTTTGTTCCCTTAATTACCAATGTTGTTCACCTGTTGTTTTATTAGCTTACTCATTAGTTCTCCCTGTTACTGAAGCCCTGTGTTTCCGTGTCTTCGATTCCTTTGTCCAGTATCTACCTTTTTCTTCATCATGGAAGTAAGCCTATGGGGAAGACTTCGGGTTCACTAGCCGCTTTAGGGAATTAACGAAAAGAATAACAACGTGCAGAAAATGGTAAAACTGTTTGAAGCAGCCTGACCCACAGAATTTACAAATGGCTCACGAAAAAAAAAAAAAAAAAAAAAAAAAAAAAAAAAGTGGATTCTTTGTGAATGCCTAACATGGTTATCTAGGGTCATCTAGGATCTCCCAAGTCTTCCTGTGTGGATTATAATAAAACTCTCCTAGTTTTAATCTCATTCATCATGTTCTTCTGTACAACCTCAGAAACGCTTCTGCTTATTTCTATAAATGCATGTGTATTGGGACAGGGGCAAGCCAAGCTTCAGATGTTATTTAAAAAGCAACATAAAACCAGCATATATGACTTGAGTACAATATGCCTAGCTGTTTGTGGTTTTCAAAAGTTTAAAAAAATAAATAAATTGGATGACATGAAGTTGAGTAAATGACCCATAACATTAAAGGTGCCATAAAATGGAAAACGGTCTGTACCTTGGCATAGTTGAATAAGAGTTCTGTGCATGGAATGACATACCATGAGCCTCAAACACCATTGTTCCCTCCTCATGTAAATCTCGTGCATGCAAAAGACCACTGAGAAATAAGCGAATCAGAACATAACACCGACTGTGATGTTACAGTTAGGATCACTTAGTTACGCCCCCAACATTTGCATAAACCCGCCCATGTTCTAGGCCAGCCGAATCAGAAGTTCTACAGGTATTGCGAAGAAACAAGCGAGGACAACAGCAAAAACGGCAGATCATGGAAACAAATGTTATGTCCCAGGCTGTGCAGGGGATGTGAAGTGTAGGGATGGGTTGGTGTCTGTATTCAGAAAGGCACGGAAAGCAAATAACGCTTTCTAATAAAACACTAGCCACTAAAGGGACATGGTTAGCTCCTTGCTAGCGGTAGCCTGTTACATTACAGTACATAAGATTTCACTTACCCCATAAACCGAGTAAGGAGAGATGACGGAGGATGATGGTGAATGATTTACAGATCCTGAGCACCACTGACAAGCATCTGATCTTGTAAAATGTGTGGCAAGTGCTGCTGTAGTTTACACAGAGCACGAGCGATCGCGAATCTCGAAAGGGAAAGTAAAACGCGATCGTGCATTCGAAAGCGGTTTCAGTGCCCCACATATTAATAGCGGCTCCCTGATGCCCGCGCATATACACACACAGTATAATTAGCCAACGATATACACTGCCCTCCAAAAGTTTGGAAACGCCCTAGAAAAGTGAGGTTTTGGACAATACTGGCATGAATCCTTTTCAATTTGTGATAATTTTGCACTGATAAGGGACAACAAACTACGAAAACATATTACATAAACAGTTTATACATAGAAGAAAAAAAAAATAATTCAATTCATCAAAATAGCCCCCATTAGCAGCTATTACAGCTCTGCATAATCTGGGCATCCGAGCAGTCAGTTTATTCAAACATTGATTGCCAATTCAAAGTCAATTGTTGAAGCCGCTGTAAGGTGTGCCGACCCAAAAATCTTTTAAAAACCTGGGCCAAGTTTAAACCAGTAACCAGGCATCACAGCTAACAAAGGGGCCTGTCTGACTTTGACATGTATATATTACCATTATTATGTTTTATTGCTGGTCTTCAATGATAAGGTCAAGTTACTTTAATGCATTTGCACCAAAAGAAAAGTAAGGATTTATGCTGATATCGTCCAAAACCACACTTCGCCAGGGGTGTTTCCAAACTTTTGGAGGGCAGTGTAACTGCGAGAGATAGTATCGAAATATATATTTTCCTCCCTGTGTTTCCTTCCTGCTGTGTGAGCTACAGAAATGAGCTGCACTGTGAAACAGCCAGTCAGGGCAGAGCTCAACATTATTATTCATGACCCTTCCAAATAAGGTAATAACAGACCATTTCATTCTGGGGAGAAATCCTAGGGTTGTAAATGCACATGTAAAACGGTTTCTGGAGAATTTTTACCCTTACCTAAGCCACATACCTTCTATGTAGATATCAGAGAACAATTTAAAATATTGCATCAATGCATTCTATGGCACCTTTAAATCAACTATCAAAACAAGTTTGAATGACTTAATTGACTTATTTCAGAGGCGTTAGACACTAGCCCTGACCTGATGAGGCTCACTCTTTCGGCCGCCATTTCAGTAGCTTCTAGGGTTGGTGGGATGCCTTCGACGAAGGCAATTCCGTAAAGCAGAAAGTTGTTGAGGAAGTTCTTCAGCTCCTTATTGCAGCTCATGAACTTGTCCCAACTGGCAGAGGGCACCTTAGCGCTGGAGTAGATATCGGAGCTCCACAGGATACGAGGTTGCACGGCACTTCGCTTCTGGCCCTCGTAGCTGTTCTGGGCCAGCCATGTTAGGCTGTACCGCGTGACGTGACCATCTGGCCCTGGAGGTGATCACAAACAGTGGAAATTACTTCATTAGGAGATAACTATGATCAATGAGTAGACATGTGCCAGTATTCGGTAATGCGATATATCACGATAGTGAACATGCACGATATTGTAAGAACCATCTTACACAACATTTGGATCGTTTTTGGGTGAACTATCCCTTGGTTGAACAGCAGAGGTGGGAGTGTGTTTTTTTCTAGATTGACAATTTTAATTTATTATAAAATATTTAAAGATAAGCTGCTGTTTTTATGAACTCATGCAAAGTGTAATAAACCCACATAAATAAGCAGACAAATCTAGACATACATCTTACCTGATATTAAAATGGCCAGTCTTAAACTCCTGTGATTTGGCTCTCAAATATTCATTATATTTAGATTTCTTGGCAGAGTCAGACTGGATTAAAATCTCAAAGTACACAAGTGTCCGCTGGGAAAACTAGCCCCGTCCGGATAGGCCTTTCAAATTTAAAAGGGTGATTTTTCTGAAAAGTGCTATATAAATAAAAATAGTAACACTTTAGGGAGCAATTCTCACCATTGCTTGTTAGCATGCATATTACTAGCATATTGGCTGTTTATTAGTACTTAAAGAACATTAAATGTTTAATTCGGCATGATCATATTTCAGATTCTGAATCCACCCCATGCATAAACTCACAACTAGCTTACTAACTAATAATAAACAGCAAATTAAGAGTTTATGGAGGCACAAGTCATAGTAATGCTTAGTTAATAGTGAGAATTGGTCCCTAAACTACAGTGAGACCACAAATTATTTTACAAGAAATGAAAAACGTTTAATGCAACAGCTATTATACTTTTTTTGGTATAGTGTGAAATGAATGGAGCACAGTAATATTCAGATTACACAAATGTCTTAAAGTAAACTGGGCCCATTTTGATTTCAGATCAAGTTAAAGGGGATAAAAAGCTAATGTCAGGGCAGTTAACGCCTCTTCACACCAGTTGACCGACAATCAATCCTGGGCCAAAGTAACACAAAAGTCCTGAGAAAGTGTGGAATGCTGTTACTATGTAACTAGCTGTTATAATAATGTAATGCTGTCTGTAAAATGAATCTCAGATGTCTGCTGAGTTTCGTAAGAGTCAAAAGGTTTGTCTGTCTTTCTCACAGAGTTTTATCTTTACTTAGGAAAGAGATATCCATCTTTGTTTGGGAAGAGCGTTAAACTTATCTTAGCACACTAGGACCACAATCTCTGAGGAGAGGACTGAAACATGAAGACACCGTTAAAGTCGGCTTATCTTCCAATCCCAACATTAAGCAATCTTGCAGAAAACCGTGACCGTCATGTAAAGGTGACACACGCTCAGTGACTTTGTTTGGTTTCAATCCATTCTGAAAGGATGTTTACCAGGAAATGAGGAATAAATAAACACGTGCCAATCCCTCACACAAGTCAGACAAGAAAAGAATGAAAAAAAAAAAACGCATGAATGCCAATCTCATCTAAAAAGAGTCAGTCGACCAAAAAATGAAGATTAATGGTGCATCTAATTTTAAAGGCTGCACATTTGTCAGCCGCATGAGCTCATTGCAAAAAAATAAACATTGCATTTCAAAGGAGGAACGAAACTACAATCATTGATGCCTCACAAGGAATGACAGGCCATTTTATAATGGTTACTTCACTAAAATATGAAGCTGACAAATGCAACCTCCAGAGGATGCATCCTTCAAACATTTATTATTTTGAAAGGCCTTCCTTACTGTTAACATCAGCTCATAATCATCAAGCTGCAAAAACAACAAAAACTAATCCATATTTCTCAGTAAAGACATACATGGCATCATATCAGACCTGGAGAAAATGAATCAGAATTTTGGCATAAGACAATTTTGACCTGTTCCCTCTGCACTTGAGCTGCTGTTATGAAAATAGTCACAGAAAAAGGAGACAAAATAACTAAATGACTACAGGCTACTTTTATGGTGGTTTTCAGTTGTTGAAATGGCAGAATGTTCCTTATTTTGGTAAACTAGTATCCCTGGCACATATTTAGTGGTTCTCTTGAATGGAAGCGATTCTGATTTTCAGTTGAACTGGATCAAGCCACACTTACATGTGAGGAAGATGTTGTTCTCATCCACTCTGCTCTTTGAAGGCCTGATGTTCAGATCAATGCTGGTAGTGTCCAGGTTACGCTGGTTTGTTTTCAAGTTGTAGCATGAAGGAGATCGGCAGTGATCTCGCAGCCAGACGTAGTCAAAGTGCATTACAAGACCACCATAGCTGAGCTCTGCAGAAATACATCAATTCAGTAGACTTGTTTAAAAGCATTCGTATTTTAACTATTATGGCATGCAATGATGTGCATATATCAGTGTAAATAATGTGGATATAGAAGTGATTCGTTTTAGTGAATTTTGAATGGAGCGTAAAATAATCATGCTATTATGAAATTGTATTACATACATTTACATTATAGTGGCCTGTTCTCAATATATCTTTACCAGCTATTAAATAAAATATTTTTAATCTAAAACATGCTGTTTGATCCAGTGATATTTTAGTATCATCAACAGACCACATAAAATTAGATTTTATTTGTGTATTTTCTGCTTTCATTTGAATTTTAGCCAAAGTTTTAGCTTTTACAGTCTTTGTTTAGTTAATTTTGATTTCAGTTTTTTATTTTTGTACATAACATTAAACTAAATGTTGCTCTGTTAACCATCTATAATTAAATACTTTTTTTGATATTACGCAGCGCCTGAAAGTAGTCCCCAGCTATATCGTAACTAGTTACCTGGGGACTACTTTCAGGCGCTGCGTAATATCACTGCGCCTGCTGCACCTACGGCTGTTCCTTGATTATTACGCCGGAACGCGAGTATAGTTCCAAGCCATATCAGCCTAGAAAAATCGCAACTTTTCATTTTCCGTCGGTTTTAGTGCACGATGTAACTACAGAAGACTCAAGCTTTAAATAGGAAAATTATCGAAACTCTTTGGTCATTTTTTATGACCAAATGCTAATGGTCTAATCCGATTCAATGATCTATGCTAAGCTAAGTGCTACCGCCAGACCCGGAGATCAGATAAATGGATTAAATAATGGTAAAACTCACTGTTTAACGCGTGTGGAGTTGTAAAACGAGCCTATTTCCAAGAAGTGGAGTGTTCCTTTAACTAGAATAATCCTGGTTTGATCATTGTATCCATCTATAATTACTTGGTTGAGAATGATCCTTTGCAGTTCCACACATTTCAAAACTCTGCTTATAATAACAACAACAACAACAACATGTAGATAATCTATTTAGAATGCATGTCTCTCACCCAGGCAGTCAGGCAGCAGCTGATAGTTGCATGAAGATGAATGGGATGCAGTGTGCTGGAACTTATTGCTCTGAGAACTGGCTCCCAAACACTGCTTCAAGTGCATATATCCACTCAGTCTGGTCAACAATCTTATCAGAGCCATGGTGACCTGCAAAGAGAGAAGCACCCGTGCACATAGCGCATTACTCACCAACACATGCAGCCGAATAGCCTCATACTGGATAAGAGCACAGATGTAATGCATGTTACTTGCTGCGCACGAGATGGATCCGGAACTTCAAGCTCGCGCGTGCTGTGGTGATAATCGTGAAACTTCGGTGAACTTCAATTTAAGCTTGTTTCTTAACGAGCTGCCATATATACTCATTAGCAGTAATCATTAAACTTGAACTTCATCCCCGCCATTGTGACCACGAGGCGTCCACGCAAGCGCTGAATTCCGCCAATCCTACTGTGTTGAAGACTTGCTACTTAATATTCATGAGCCAGAGTTGTGCCATTGGAGGTTGCCGAGCAACGCTTGCTTCACGTAATTAATATTAACAAGTCTTCACCAGAAGGTTGCCACACAGCATCACATCGGATTTATTAATATTAATAAGCCAAGCCTGTAGCATAGTAGCATTCAGTTTTAGCGGTGAAATATAAAACGTGCATATTCTTATATTTATTTTCCGGGTTAGAGGCCTATTGAACGCCATTTAATTTACACTATCGACATTACATAGTTTACAACTATATTTATTTGATAAAATGTTAATGTTATTTCTTCCTCACAACTTACTAGTAGCCTATGTTATTTTATTTTCCAACTTAAGTATATGCCTATGTGTTCATTAAATACTAATACTGTTATATTTTTCGGTAGCTAGTGGACTAGAAAGCACTAGGTCTTTTCTTAATGACAAATTAAATTTGTTAAATGTTAAGAATAAAATATCCCGAACTCAACAGATGGGTACTAGTAATATTTCCAGAATACCATATAATATAATATATATATATATATATATATATATAAACATCTCTCTCTCTCTCTCTCTCTCTCTCTCTCTCTCTCAATTGCATTCAATTCAAATGAGCTTTATTGGCATGACCTGCACAGTATTGCCAAAGCATTGTCCATTACATGAATAAGGAACAAACAATCTTGCTTCAGTTTTGTCCACTGGCTGATAGTCTTAGTTTGTGGCAGGCTGATACATATCTTGCTGCTGTTGTGATCATTTTGGAATTTTCTCCTAAAATGTGACTTAATTTTTCTGCATTTGGTAATGCCATAACATTTGGTTGAATTAGTTGTAATTTGGGGAAATATTCAGCTCTAATGTTGTGATAGTAATCGCAGTGCAGTAAGAAATGTTCCTCTGTTTCCAGCTCTTTCTGCGAGCACAGTGAACACAGTCTCTGTTCTCGTGGCTGTCGTCCTCTCTCTATAGCCAGACAGTGATCGCTCAGTACTTCGTTGGTGTCTTTCTTAATGTGTGATCTTTTACACAGATCAGGTATTCTGCTGGTTTGTAGTCTCTTTTCAGGTGTAAATACAGCTCCATCTTCTTTTGTATTTTAGTGGCATCTTTCTAGTAGGTGATGTAGTTGTGTTTCTGTAGCTGTGTGATTTGGTTGGGTCTGATTGTGCTGTGCTGGTTTAGGTGTATGAGTACCAGCTGTAAAAGTGCACTCTTCTGCAGGGCTTCAGTCTGGTAAGAGCTCGGATCACTGGATTTCAGCTGCTGGTGGAATTTCACAGCTCTCTTTTGAATATTAATTAATAGTGGATATTGTCCTAATTCAGCTCTGCACGAGTTGTTTGGGGTCGCTCTGTTAACTTTTAAGATGTTTTTACAAATTTGGGTGTGCATCATTTCAATTTCTTCTTTTTCCCATTTAGAGAAATCTTGGTTTTTAGAGGTCCCTATATCTCACTGCCATATAGTGCAATTGGTTCGATTATTGCTTTTAGGATTTTTAGCCAGGTTTGAATTGGAATTTGATACTGAATTGTATTTTTGATCATATAGAAGACTCTCAGTGCCTTTGCTTTCCGTGCATTCACAGCCAGATTGAAGTTTCCTGTTGAGCTGATTTTTAGTCCCAGATAGGTGTATTCATGGGTGTGTTGGAGGACCTGGTTTCCTGCTCTGAAAGTGTATTTATTTTCCTTACACCTGGTTCTCTTTTGAAAAATCATGATTTTTGTTTCATTCAACAAATGACTGTCTCATTCAAGCATTCAATGTCAAGTCACATGTATTCATCATAACACATAGGCCTATTGTTTCACAGTCATACATTTGAGATCTTTTGACAGATGCTAGATCTTCTTCTTTATTTGTTTCATTTCGATACGACACTAGCTAGACAGGAAGTGAAGTGGGAGAGAGGGTGGGGGGGGGGATTTGGGACAAGCCGGGACTCTAACTCTGGAAGACTGAAATGCAACAGAGCGTGCTGCCCACGAGGATAACGGCCTGTGGAAAACTGCTGATAATACTGACGACCTTATATATGGATGCTTAGGTTTCGTATTCCTATAGGTAGATGTGTCACGTAACAGAAACGAGGTCTGGGTCCAAGAATGCAGGGAGGTGTCTTTAATAAAACAAACACAAAGGCCAACACGGCACAATAAACAGAAACCACATAACATTAGCAGATCTCAGAACATGAATCACGGGTAACAAACATATAATGAAAGCACACAGAGTGGTGAGAAGGCGGAAGCTATATAGTCCGTGGTGATGGGGATCAGCTGTGGGTGTAATGATTAGCCAGGTGTGTGCAATGAAACAGGTGTATGCGTGTAATCCTGTGAGTGGAGTCCGGGAGGAAGGGAGATGGCGACCTCTGGTGGGGAAGGGCAGACCTGCAGTCCGGCCTCGTGACAGTACCCCACCTTAAAGGAACGGCTTCCAGACGTTCCAGACGGAGGGGGGTGAAACAGTGAACAGGGGGAGGGGTGGCGGGCCAGGTCCGTGTGGGGGCAGAGGGTCTGGAGATGGAGGCAGCGCAGGAAGCCAGGGCGGGTCTGGAGGAACGGACCAGGGGGGCTCCAGCCCAACAGGAACCCCAGGGCCCAGCCAGGGTGGGGCCGGAGGGACAAACCAGGCAGTGAGTTTAAGAACGGCCTCTGTGGCCGTGACAGGGGAGACAGTGAGTTCAGGAACGGCCTCTGTGGCCGTGACAGGGCAAACAGTGAGCTCAGGAACGGTCTCTGTGGCCGTGACAGGGCAAACAGAGAGCTCAGGAACGGTCTCTGTGGCCGTGACAGGGCAGACAGTGAGTTCAGGAACGGCCTCTGGCAGGGTAAGGAGCTCGAGTGGAGCCGGCAGGGCGAGAAGTTCGGGTAGAGCCGGCAAGGCGAGGAGCTCGGGTGGCGCCGGCAGGGCAAGGCGCTCGGGTGGCGCCGGCAGGGCAAGGAGT
This sequence comes from Barbus barbus, assembly GCF_936440315.1. Classification (NCBI taxonomy): domain Eukaryota; kingdom Metazoa; phylum Chordata; class Actinopteri; order Cypriniformes; family Cyprinidae; genus Barbus; species Barbus barbus. The sequence continues at coordinate 2,489,751 of NC_136721.1, read as the reverse complement.
CTGGGTGGCGCCGGCAGGGCAAGGCGCTTGGGTGGCGCCGGCAGGGCGAGGAGTCTGGGTGGCGCCAGCAGGGCGAGGAGTCTGGGTGGCGCCGGCAGGGCGAGGAGCACGGGTGGCTCTAACACGGCCTCCTGGCCAGCAGTGAGCTCTTGGGAGGCCTCCTGGCCTTGTGAGATGGAAGCCTTCTTCCGTCTCTTCCTCCGTTTCCGGGAGCGGGATGCCGTGGCATACTCAGCCTCCACAGTGGGCGCCGCTGCGGCATTCTCGGCCACCTCTGGGGGATAGAGAGCGGCCACCGCCGCCTCGGGAGCGCTGCGAGCGTGCCCCGCCGACATCTCCGCCGCTAACTCCACCCTGAAGGCTGAGCCGCTCACCTGAAGAATCCTGTCGATGTAACCATCCAACGACTCCTCAGGGTCCCAGTATGGTGCTCGGGACCTGAACGGCTCAGCTAGACCACTCCAGAAAAAGACCACGAGACACTCCTTCTCAACGGTCGACTGCCGAGCCAACCCGATGAACTCCTTGGAGTAATCCTCCACGCTCCGATCCCCCTGGCGCATGTTCAATAACCTCCCCGCTGGACCCATCTTTGGTGCTTTCATTCTGTCACGTAACAGAAACGAGGTCTGGGTCCAAGAATGCAGGGAGGTGTCTTTAATAAAACAAACTAACACAAAGGCCAACACGGCACAATAAACAGAAACCAAAACATAACATTAGCAGATCTCAGAACATGAAGCAGGACATGAATCACGGGTAACAAACATATAATGAAAGCACACAGAGTGGTGAGAAGGCGGAAGCTATATAGTCCGTGGTGATGGGGATCAGCTGTGGGTGTAATGATTAGCCAGGTGTGTGCAATGAAACAGGTGTATGCGTGTAATCCTGTGAGTGGAGTCCGGGAGGAAGGGAGATGGCGACCTCTGGTGGGGAAGGGCAGACCTGCAGTCCGGCCTCGTGACAAGATGGGGATCAGCTGAGAGTCAGCTGATGTGAGCTTGACTAACGTGACCTGCCAGAACTAATGCTATGCTCGATTTTTAGCCTTACAACCATAGTTGGGTGCTTCTACACCCTTGTTATTCAACCTTTTCCCTCTGATTTTAGGGATGAATTATGGGTAGAGTTAGGTTTAGGGGTAGGCATAGGGGTAGGTCCATATTTTTGGACAATAATGTTGATCCAGGATCAACATCATTCTAAATGTGCATCAGAGAGTTCTAGTAAAACAAGTGGTGAGCATTTGTTTTTCCAATATACCGTCACTTAAGAATTTTAATCAAATAAATCATGCATCTTTGTAGATACTGTAATGATGATTTTTAAATGGATAAATGAAAATCTGTCTTCATTTACTCACCCTCATTCTTGTACCAAATTATGACTATTCTGTTGAGCATAGAAGATAATTTGGTAACCAAACAGTTTGTTCACACTGACTTCCATTGTAAGGACAAAAATACAGTGGAAGTAAAAGGGGACTGAAACTCTTTGGTTACCAACATTCTTCTTCTTTGTGTTCCGCAGAAGAAAGTAAGCCATACAGGTTTTTAATAAGGTGACTGTCGATCACCTCACAGGTTTATTTTGGTTCATGTTTCTTAAAGATACGGTTCACCTCAAAATGAAAATTCTCTCATTATCTGCCCATTCTCATGTCATTCTGAACCTATATTATTTTGTTGTGAACCACAAAAATGTTTTGGGGCATCTTTTAGATCAGTCAATATCACACTGATACACAGAGCCCTTACAAAAAAAATTAAAAGTACATTTTATTAGGTAAAGTATAGGGTAAGATAAATAACTGTAACACATGCTTAAATATTTTTCAGTGCATAAAAAAAGTAAATGATATTAAGTTTGCTTAAAGAAAACTTACAACTTGCAGTATTAAAAAAATCATAATTAACAGTACTCAGTTAACAGACTACTTAAAAGCGTACTTTCATAAACATAAAAGGAAGTATAATTGGTCAAATTAAAATAGCAATTATAAACAAAGTTAGATGTTGAGCTAGTTGAGTACTGCTACCTGAGACTGTTGACAACAACAAAAAAAAAATGTTTTTGCACATTCATATATTATCCAAAAATAAATAAATAAATATCATGTGAAATCGGAATTTTAATTTTTAATCGGAATTATTTTTTTCTTTTTATCTGGTTCAAATCACTTGATCGCTTACAAATATTGCGGATAGTCTGCCTGAGCTGATTTCAGGAAAAAAATCCAATATGCCTGCAGTCCGAACAGACTAATTGACTCGTATATGCTCAAGCAGGCATCATTGTTCGTTTTCATTTTTAATTTTTTCTTATTATTTGGCACAGTAGTTTTCTGTCTCCCATTGCACACTAACTCTGGTTATATGGCGCTGCCTGGTGGAAAAAGTTTCATTTCTGAAACATTGGCGCTCAAATTAATTAAATTTTGTGAATTAAATAGGCTACTTAAAACAAAATAGGGTGGAGTTGGGGAAAGGTGTTTTGAACAATTGATTAACAAAATGCAAGTACAAAATGTTGAGTAACGTAGCGAATTTTAGGCAATACACAGCCTAATTGCAGATAAATGGACGAAAAAATTTATTTTTGATAAACAGCGAAAAAAAACCCGTTAGGCTAGGCCTACAGATGTACAGATATTAAAGAAACAGGAGTTACAACCCTCTGTTGTATTATTAAACATACACTTATTATAGCTACGCCTATAATAAATAGGCTACACTCTTAAGGTTCTTCACAGCGATGTCTCAAGAAGAATCATTTGCGGTTCCACAAAGAACCATTCAGTCAAAGGTTCTTTCAAGAACCATATCTTTCTTACCTTTTTATAATCTGAAGAACCGAAACAGAAAGGTTCTTTATGGAACCATCTAGACAAAAAGGTTCTTCTGCGGCATCCTGAAACACCTTTATTTTTAAGAGTGTAGTTATAGGCTACACACTAAAACTGGTCCTGTCAGGAATGGATGAAACTGAAACAGCAGGTTTGTCATGTAATGTCCTGCCCTCGCTCGGTGACTCCTACTTCTCCCCATAGAAACACGCTCAGAGAGAGAGGCAAAGACACTATGAACACAGCGCAGCTGCATCAGGGTAAGAGACTGTATGGATACTGTTCTTCATCTGATTGAGATGAATTGTGTAGTCTGGAGTATTCATACAATAGGAGAGACCTGAGCTGAAGTGTCTCAATAAGGTTAAATGGTAGCGTGCATAAAGTTGTGTTTTCTATCAGTTGGGTTCAGACACAATTAGAAATGTATTTGTCTTCTAAACTAAAATAAATGAATGTAATTAGAAAGGTATTACATGTATTTAAGCTGTGTACTGGTGGGTTAAATCAAACTAAAGTGCAGCTGGATAAGGTGTACAGTATAGTTACACATTTATTTTAAGTAGCTTATGTCTGTGTACTTACATTTATAATTACGTTGTATCAAGTCTGCAACACATATGTAACAATCTTTTGGTTTCATAAGTAGCTGTGTAACAGACTCGGTTTGTTACATATGTGTAACAGTATTCCATCTACATAATTACAAACTGTTCCATAACTTAGTTACATGTTAAGTACATCTTATTTCATGTAAGTACAAGAACTACTACTAAGTACTTAACTAGGTAATTACTCTGTATTATGGACACCTTAAAATAAAGTGTTACCAAAAAAATCTCTGCATGTACTGTACTTACATCTGTAATTAATTTCTGTAATTGCATTTATAATTACATTGTTGATTTACATCGTAACCTACCCATACCACTAAACCTGTCCCTAGCCTTACCCGTATCCCACTTCAATAGCAGCAAAAGTGTTTCGAAAAACTATATGAACACAATAAGCACAATGTACTTATTTTAATTTAGTTAAGGCCATCTAATTTTATTTGCTCGGTAAGTCACTTAAAAATTTCAAGTCAGGTTAAAAATGTCAAAAACACAGATCATTCATCCTGAAGAGGTTTATTCATGTTTTACAGAGAAGTAACATCAGCTTGTACTTGTACTGTACCAGGGTTCAGCCTCTGCAAGCTCATGATATATTAACCAATTGCAGTGACTATGAAAAATATTGAAAATGTGTTTTCTGAATGTTACACAGGAAGTACAATTCAAGCACAGCAGGAGGCCAAAGCCACGATGAAATCTGATATCATTGCAACCGTAAGAAATACATTTGAGACTTTTAATCTTTTCCAAATTCATAGTTGCATATGATGAGAAATCTGACTCCTCTGGCAATGACAGCTATACAATAACTGTACAAGACAATGTAGGCTACAAATGTATTCTTGAAGTCATCCTCGGACCGGGTTCACGAAACAAAAATTCTTCTTTACCGCTGTTCTTATTTTAGAAACAATGTTTTTGTATTCCTAAAAAGCCTTTTTAAGAATGTTATTTTTTCCCTAAAATTATTCTTAGAACCTTAGAGATTTCAGGTTTATTTAGGGTATTGGGTTATTCAAACCTATCCATCCTGATACAGACTCTTTTAAAAATAAGCATGCACTGTTATTGTTATTATACATGTCCTTTGAATCATTTATGACAATGCATTGAACAACTACATCTTTCAAATTGCATGAATTATTTTCTCACTCAGACGCAACCAAGCCGGTTTACATAAAAACTGCCTAACCCAAGTTCAAAATGTAACATTATACAAAACTGAATAAGAGAGCAGTTTGCTATTCTACAGTAACACCATACTGAAATATATTCTGAATCTAATCAAATTAAATACTATCAAAACAATTAGATGTACAGTAGCTGAACACTAGCACAGGTGTTTGTCTCCCAATTTCATCTACACAAGTAAATTTAGACCATGCAACATATTCTGTGGTGAATTCTGAGTGTCATTCTTGTTTTGTAAAGACATTTTACAGAAGAAAATGCTGTGTAATGCTAACGGTTGTAACTTGTTAGTGGTTTTAAGGCAATGTTTTATAAGTGACAAAGCGTGTTTGTGGTATTGTGGTATTCTTGAGGCCTCTTGTTTTCTTCTTAAGAAAGAAAGATGTTCTTATGAAAATCTTTGAGAGAAGAATTAATCAAGAAATTTACAGTACTTATAAATAATCCTACAAACATCTTGGCATTTGTCTTAAGGAATGCCTTAACTTCATTCTTAGTGAATCCGGCCTTTAATGTCCCAGCATGCCCTTTTTTTGTTTTGTAACCGGTTTGGTATGATTGTAAAACTTCATCTCAAAAGAGGAATATTGGCAGCCAGCAGTGAACATGACTCACCTAATTCATACATAACGTACATAATAGGCTGTAAGTTTGTGAACGCTTTGAAAATATCAGGATTTCTGCATCGTTTACTCATAAAAATCTAATCTTAATTTAACTCTTAATTATACACAAACACTAAACTAATAACACAAAAATACTTTTCACATCTTTGTTGCATATACTGTATGTTGAGCAATCATTTGGAAAAGGAAAGTGGACCCTTGAATGTAACCTGTAGATCCTTTCAGATAAACTTTAAGTTTATCAGTACTTCAGGGTTGTAGGTTATGCATCTCATTTGACTCAGCCATACTTTATTTGATTTCCTTGTGTGCTTTGGGTCATTGTTTTATTGCACCACCAAGCCTCCCTAAAGCTTGAAGTCATGAATATCTTGATGCACGTTTGAATTCACTGATTCCAGACCCTGAAGCAGCAGCAAAGCAGCATTAAACCATGATGCTCCGTCCAACCTACTTTACAGATGGGAACAGGTTTTGCTTGCATGCAACAATCACTCTTTTGTGTGCATGTTATTGGTTAGTCAGATTGTGTTTGTCTATAACTTAGATGAAGAACGGTCCGTATTTTATGCAAAAATCCATATATTTTCAAACACTTTTGCATACCATGGCACTGTTAATCCATTAAGGAGCATTTATGGTAACATTTTACTTTAAACCCTTTTTGTATAATGCATTATTATATAGTAGTTTTAATGCATTAATTATGCCTTGAAATGCACCGCATTAATAATTGTAAACACAGTTAGTACATTATAACACTTATCAATTCATTGTTACACTATGCATTTTAAATTTGGTTATAATTTTTTTTTCGACAAAATATGTATTACAGTGCACATTATGAATAATTATAATGCATTATACCCTTTAATAACTCTTTATAATACGTTATATAAAGTAAAGTGTCACCAAATTTATTTCACATGTCTGTAAACAAAAGTTTCAAAAAAGCTCCCCTACTCACAAGTTCCTTGAACAACATACTTCCTGCTTCACATTTAGCCAGAAAATATCAAGATGACTCAAAAAATATTTGTTTTCAAATATTTGTTTAATGAACCTTCTTTGAGAGTCAAGTGCACAAGTGCTGCTTTGCACTGATGTTTAATCTTTGTGGGCTGAACCGACATGCTGCTAAACTAGTTCCTTGCCCTACTGGCATTCTTGGCAGAGTGCTTAAATGCAGAGAGGGTAGCAGATCAGGAAAGTTTGCTTAAGCAGGCATTGTGAGTATTTGCTTTCTGTCATTCGGTTTTGCTCGCGGGTTCATCCCCATTCTTTTGTTACTTAAAGAGTATTAAAGACTAAAGAAAGACTACTAAAGTAGTTTTCTTTACTTTTTTTCCTGGTTACGTTATGAATGAATGAATGATGCATTTATATAGCACTTTATTGTGTATTGCTACACCCAAAGCGCTTTACAATCATGTGGGGGTCTCTCCTCAACCACCACCAGTGTGCAGCATCCACTTGGATAATGCGACGGCAGCCACAGCACAACGGCGCCAGTGCGCTCACCACACACCAGCTACAGGTGGAGAGGAGAGCCAATCAAGTGGATGGGGATTATTAGGAGGCCATGATAGACAAGGGCCAGTAGAGGGAATTTGGCCAGGACACCGGGGTTACACCCCTACTCTTTTACGAGAAGTGCCATGGGATTTTTAATGACCACAGAGAGTCAGGAACTCGGTTTAACGTCTCATCCAAAAGACAAGACATTATTTGCATATAAAGAGTTTTTCCAGTTAAATCGGTCCTATGATCAATTGGGCAATTGTGAATCACATCCTTATTTCATATAATAAGCATGGATTTTGACAATCACTCATCTTTTGCCACAGGCAATAAGTGAAATATCAAGAAATATATTCGACTACATATATTTCTTAGTGATAAAAGGCAAATTACTGTGAGCTATGCAAATCAAGTCACGTCTGTTTACGCTCCTCGTCATCCAAGTGTGAAGAAAAAAATCACATGCAGCAGTTTACCTAAAAAGGAAAGTTCTGTCATTATTTACTCACCCTCATGTTGGTTCACACCCTTATGATGTTTATTCCATAGAAACCATAAAGTATCATGTTGATGTTACTCTTTCATACAGTGGTGCATGTAATGTATGTACAGTACGGTAATGTAAATACCATAAATGTAGACTTATATTCCAAGTCTAGATAGCTGTGTATGAGGAACAGATAGAAATTGAAATCATTATTTATTGAAAATCTTGCCCCCACTCACACTTTTCAAATATCACAGACCTTAGTCAGGGTAGCATCATATTTCATCTTAGGCAGGAATGAAAACAAGGCTGTGAGGGACGGAAGTACAGGATTGAACTGTTGCCAGTTGTTTAGCTGATGAAAAATCTTTCCAGAAAACTTTAACTAGACTATAAATCTGTTTTGAAAGTTTTAAGACTTTATACAGCTCGTGTCATTGTAAAGACTGTAAGTATATCCCTCACATATAACATTTAATATGAATTGACTAAGGTCTATATGTGTTTATACAGAATACAGTATTCAAGATGAGTTCCAAATTCAGATGTAACAAGTATGTATAACAGTACAGAGTAAAGTGCAACATTCAAATACAATGTAACGTGATACATTAAGTGTGATATGTTATATTAATAATTATAATTGTAATAATACAGTGCTCATTCTACATAGAGACTGGGGTTCAGGATTTGTGGTTAATTCAGACTAAGACATTTTGTAGTCCAGTGACTCTTAACTGGTTTTGCTTTACGACCCAGATTTGACATTGTACATCGAATGGTGGTCTAATTTTGCAAGCTTTAACAAAGTGACTCAGTCGTGTCGTGATCCATCATTTGTGACTGCTATGCAAGCAGTACTGCTCAGTATAGTCTGGTCTAGTTATATCTTACGAATTGCACAGGTATGAAGATGTCTTCCAGATAATATAATCAGAATATCTGCTATCAGATACAATACAGTAGAAGCTAGAGCTTAACTATGCAACTCATAAGACTTAAAGAGTTTAATGTCTGATCTTTTTCCTACAAGAAGCAAGACATTTCACTCTGAGTTTAAACAGATATTTACGTGTAAATATTTGGTAGTAATTGCTTGGATGTCTCTTCACAAGAATGAAATAAACCTAAAACATCTATCTATTTATCTGTGTGTGTGTGTGTGTGTGTGTGTGCAGTCAGTCAGTCTGACAGACACACAGACAGACAGACACACACACACACACACACACACACACACAGACAGACAGACACACACACACACACAGACAGACAGACACACACACACACACACACACACACACACAGACAGACAGACACACACACACACACACACTGACCAGTATTTCCGTCTGTTTTAGGTGTAGGACGCATAACCACAAGAGTAAGCAGTTCTAACAAAGACGGCCTGAAGTCAGTTGACACCTGAGACTGATCGCACAGAAACAATACTGACAGTTGCTGAGAACCCTATCAGACTTCAGCTTTACTTCTACCACAATGGCCTTATTGGACGTTACTCTTCCCTGGAATGTCTCTTTGGACCTCAACCACAGCTATTTCAAACCCAACCTCTCAGAATTAGAGGACACACAACCCACGGGGAAGAACTGGCCTGCCCTGTTTATTCTGGCGATTATATTTTTCACTGTTGCGGGGAATATACTGGTAATTATGGCCGTGTCCATCGAGCGCAAACTGCACAATGCCACCAACTACTTCCTGTGCTCTCTGGCCGTGGCAGACATGCTGGTGGGATTCCTAGTTATGCCAGCCTCACTAATTAGTATTCTTTACAGTAAGTACTTTTTTTTTTATAGGAAACCTATAGTGGATGAGTCTCACAAAAGCCGTCAAGAAATGTCTAAAAAAAATCTCATTCACATAACAGTAATAGTTTTCTTATGGATAAAAAAAAAATTGTCATTGAATGGGCTTCATTGTCTTTATGCTATATATATATATATAGGCTTTCCTATAGCTCAAATAGTAGAGCATGGCGCTAGCAACGCCAAGATCATGGGTTCGATTCCCAGGGAAAGCAAGAGCTGATAAAATGTAAAACTGTAACTTGAATGCAATGTAAGTCGCTTTGGATAAAAGCGTCTGCTAAATGCATAAATGTAATGTAATGTAAATGTAATATATACACTGCCCTCCAAAAGTTTGGAAACGCCCTAGAAAAGTGGGGTTTTGGACAATATTGGCATGAATTCATTTGTGATAATTTTGCACTGATACACAACATAAACTACGAAAACATATTTTATTACATAAACAGTTTATACATAGAAAAAAACTTAAATTTTCGATTCATCAACATATCCACCATTAGCAGCTATTACAGCTCTGCATAATCTGGGCATCTGAGCTGTCAGTTTATTCAAACATTGACTTGGTACTGTATATTAATCCAAGCCTCCTGAAGGATTGCCCAAAGATGATTCACACTGGTTGGACACTTCTTACGGACATCACGGTCCAGTTCCTCCCATAGTAGCTCAATTGGGTTGAGATCGGGTGATTGTGGAGGCCATTCCATGACAGACATGATGCCAGCTGACTGTTTCCTCTCCAAATAGGGTTTGCACAGCTTGGAAGTGTGCTTGGGGTCATTGTCTTGTTGGAAGGTGAAGCCAAAACCACACTTTGCCAGGGGTGTTTCCAAACTTTTGGAGGGCAGTGTATATACTGTATATATGTGTGTGTGTGTGTGTGTGTGTGTGTGAGTGACCCTGGACCACAAAACCAGTCATAAGTAGCACAGGTATATTTGTAGCAATAGCCAAAAATACATTGAATGGGTCAAAATGATCGATTTTTCTGTCATGCCTTAAATCATTTGGATATGTTTTGATTTTTTTCCAGATTTTCAAATAGTCGTATTTCAGCCAAATATTGTCCTATCCTAACAAAACATACATCAATGTAAAGCTTATTTATTCCACTTTCAGATGATGTATAAATCTCATTAAGACTGGTTTTGTGGTCCAGGGTGACATATTACCATGGTTTTTTAAAAGGACCAGACACTCAACTCTACTTCTATCAGTTTGTGCTCGTGTCTCTGAAACATCTCCTCTTGTTGTCCATTTCCAGATCACTCCTGGCCTCTCCCTGAACCGCTGTGTCCCATGTGGATCTTCCTTGATGTGCTTTTCTCCACAGCCTCCATCATGCACCTGTGCGCCATCTCTCTGGACCGCTATATCGGCATCCGTAATCCAATCAAATACAGCCGCAGCAACACACTTCGCAAGACCATGATCAAAATAATCTCTGTCTGGACCATTTCTATAGGTGAGAATGAAGCATCCAATTCAGAGTTACAGAAGATAGCACAGGCCTTCACCAGGCTTAAAAAAAACAAGAATAAAGCCTTAATACCATAGAAAAATCTTTGTTTGAATGAATGAACCCACATTTAATTTGTCGTTGTCTGGATTAAAAAAAAAAAAAGAAAAGAAAAAATAGTGCCACAGTTTTCAATCTTCCAAAATTAAACAAATGAAAAAAGTATTTTAACATTGAGAAATTACACGCTTCACTTTTAATCACAAAATCCAGACATTTGAGAAACTTTCAGAAAATGCTGGGAATTTTCTGAAAGTTTACAGAAATGTTCTGCCCCTATGCAACCCTACCAAAAAAAAAAAACACAAACTTGACAGAATTTTCATTTTGGGGTGAACTGTCCCTTTAAACCTCATTATATATAGCTGAATAATGAATTATTAATTGTTTATTTAAAATGCCATATACATACCATTTCTGATATAATATGATCTTAACATTGGTTACAATTACAATTTTTGATGTTACTTTTACTGACTTAAAATAAAGACATTTATTCACTTCCAATTTATTCATTATCCGAAGTGACTTACAAGAGAGAAATACAGAAATACTGCTTGCCCAAGAGTAATGTTTCAACTCAATTCTCTTTTGCTCTCATTACGACAATTTGTGCTGCACTTTTATGTTTATAAATTAAAATATATTCTGTAACAAAAAGCAATCAAAGTTGCCATGCTGCACTGAACGTGTTTTACACTCTGAATAAAAAATAATGAAGTTGTAAAATGACTGGACTATGTCTTACAGGAAAATACTTTCGACTTCAAAATTTCACATTTAATTCAACGTGTTATTTGCCATTTATTTGTAATTATTTCTACACTGTTAAAGTCAAGATTCTACACCATTTTTTCCCCCAGTGTACAGGTGATTAATGATAGCTTTCAGATTGCTAAACTGGGATTTACAAATCTCTGCACACAAATTGTTGTAATGAGGGAATGGGGTACTAATCAGTTTATAAACTGAGAGTACAGATTAGCAGTTGCTATAATTTTTTATAGTATTGTGACCCTACAGGTCTTGGTATTAATGATCGCTCACATCTTGCCACAGGCTTCCGGCCCCTGCTCTAGATTTATCAGCAGCTTCTGAATCTGAAAAGCACTGCTAGATTAGGTTTCAGGATGTTGCAGCTGTTCCTCCGCTCGTTCAGCATGATGATGAGCAATAATGTGAGCAGTCAGGCAAGCGCTCTGACCCTGTTTCTGTGAGCTTCCCACCTATAGTAATGTTAATTTAAATCATAATTTTTTTTTGGCCATTTCTCTTTTGACCTGAAATGAGCAAATGCTCTAGCATTGATCTCTGGAACAATACATAACAGACTCTTAAAAATAAAATAAATTAAAATCATTTTTTTTTTCAGCAAAACCATAGAAGAACAATTTCTGCAAATAACATTTCAGTGAACAGTTCCTTAAAGAACCATTTTTTATTAATCTGAAGTATTTTTTCCACTATAAAGAACCTTTTGTGCAATGTAAAGGTTCCATGGATGTTAAAGGTTGTTGATGGACCCGCAGATGCCAATAATGAACTGTTGTTTTTTAGAGTGAGTTTAAACAATGAAAATTAAATTATGCTTAACCTAATTACATAATAAGGTCACAACCAGCAAGCACCAAAGTGAAACCCATGCATGTGACCTCATCTTGAAGTATCTCTATACTGCCCAGTTAAAGCTGCTCTGTAAGATTTCTGCACCAGTAGTGGAAGAATTACAACAACAACAAAACATGCTAAATTTATTCATTTATTATTGTCATTGTTCAGCAAAATAGCAACAATCTCAAACTCTTCCGTTTGCTGTTGTCAATCAGCATGCCTTGTTTTTGCCAGTTTTTATGCTTTACACTAAAAGTCTGTCATTACCTTTACATTTCAGATCTGGCTTGCATTCTACCTATACCCTTGGTTTGGTATTATATAGTAAACTTATGTAATTAAACATACAATGAAACAAACTGCATGCTTTTTCTAAAAACAAACAAACAAATTTTTTTTTTTAAAGTCTAGATTTATTATTCTTCGCTATTGTTTCACTAAAACTACAGTGAAAAGCAGTTTTAAATTGATCAGTTAGACGCTACAAAATTGACAAAAAATAATATAGCATATGTTTTGCTAATTGTGGGGGGAGACTGACATGATAAACCGAGAATTTATTATTTTTAATACATTTTTAAGCTTCATTTAACATTTTGAAATCAGCAATTTCATAATGGTTATGTGTTATAAATTATATGTATTAAATTGTCTTTTGACAGCTTTATTTTTCAAGTTGAGCAGACTGGAATTAAATAGGTTTGTGTGACTGTTCACAGCAGTAAACATGTTCACATGGATGTGAGGACGTGGGATGCAATGGATTAAAACATGCTTTCTAAGCTGATTCTTCATTTTTCTTGCAGTGTTGTCACTGCCCATTCCAGTAATGGGTCTCCAGGACAAGCAGAAGGTGTTTGTAAACGGCACCTGCACCCTGAACGAGCCTCGTTTCGTACTTGTTGGCTCATCCGTGGCCTTCTTCGTTCCTCTGATCATCATGGTGGTCTGCTATTACCTCACTCTCCGTGATCTCCAGAGGCACAGCGCTTCCTTCCCGCAAGAGAGCAAGAGCCACTCCAAACAGTCCTCTGTTCAGATAAGTGACACGAGTCTGCTTAACAGTAAGAAAAAGCCACGAGGCCAAAGCAGACGAGGCATGATTCAAGCTTTGAACAATGAGCAACGAGCCTCCAAAGTCTTGGGGATTGTGTTTTTTCTCTTCCTGGTCATGTGGTGTCCGTTCTTCATCACCAATGTGCTGATCGCCATCTGTCAGGACAACTGCAGCGAGCATCTCTATAACCTCATTCACTTTTTTGTCTGGGTGGGATATATCTCCTCTGGAGTGAATCCTCTGATCTACACGCTTTTCAACAAGACGTATCGACAAGCCTTCGCTCGCTATCTACAATGTAAATATCAGGCCATCTGATAACATTCACACAGTTACAGCATAATGGTTAAAACTGATTAATCGACAAGTCGATTGTTTAATGTCTAATTCGCTAGTTGACCATCTTGTAGCCTATCTACATGTTTCTAATATGAGGCGGCCAAACTTACTTTCCCTTTAATGACTAACAAAGTCATTAATGTTTGGTGTGAGTTAAAAGTTATTGTTCTTGTGTTACTGGATATTACAAATCTTTCCACAGAAAAGCATTACCTTATTTTGAAGTGTGGAAGTAAGCTACTATTTGTGTGAATTTGCGAGACTTCTGGTTCATTAGCTGCAGAACTGGGTATTAAATTATTACATGTAATCTGAATTATGTAATCAAATTCCAGAAATAAAAAACTTGTAATTAGAGTATTGTCACGGACACAGGAACACGCAGACGAGGATGTAAACTCAAATATATGTCTTTACTGATAACATCAAGACATGGCAGGACAAGGCAAGGCTGACACAGACAGGAACACCGGGGAGTAACGACTAGACCAGACCAAATCAAACTGAACAGACAGGACTATTAATACACAGGTAAATCATAGATAACGAGACAAACACAGCTGGACAACAATTAACTAATGATCACACTAACAAGGACAGGAAACGAACCAAATATGGACACAAGAGGCGGGAACATATGACACACGCGACAGAGGACTGACAAGTATATTACATTTTATAATGCTTGTAAGTATTACTGTTACTTTTTTATGGATTACATGATTACATATTATTCACACAATCATTCATAAATCATTGATTTATGAACTCTTTTAAATTTTCCTCAGCTTTGAATATATTCACAAATGTTGTGTAAATAAATTTGAATGTATTTCAATAATTAAAAACACATTTGCATGTTTACTGTTCAATGCCACTTAATGGTAACATTGACATGCAGGTAAACAAATTAAATATTTTTGTTTTTAGTGTTCAAGTGTTTAAATAATTTGACATTTTTATGATTTAATTAATTATTAGCTTTTTTAACTCACAAACCCTCTGCAGTTCTTACATTAAGACCCGTTTGGAAAACCCATGTTTAATGCATTTTATGATGTTTATATCAAAAAACGGAATGCATTTTCTTTCTCTTTGCTTTTTTATATCAATATGGCACGTTTAAACCAAGGTTTTTTTGTTGTTGTTTTTTAAGTAATCCAAAAGTAATCTAAAAAGTAGTCAGAATACATTACATGTAATCTAGATTACCGTTTTTATCATGCAATCTGTCATCAGTAATGGACTACAATGTCAGTAATCCACCCAGCTCTAATTAGCCGCTATAAATATAACTGCAGTGAACAGTAAAACTGTTTGCTTTACAAACCAGTGTGTTCATGACTATGATAATAAAATGTTATTATATGACAATACCGAGCAGCATAACGGATTGTTGTTGTTCGGCTAAAGTGGATGAGACCGGAAGCCTCGCACATTTAATTAAAAAATTTACCTGTAAACATGTTGAGGGTAACAAGTAAGGTGAGTTACATAATCAGATTACTTTTAAAATAACTAGTAAAGTAATGCATTACTTTTTTAATTTAGAAGGAAATATATGAGTTACGTTTTCAGATAAGTAACGCCAGTTTCCCATGTATTGACTGACAGCTCTCCTGTCCTCATGTTGAGAGAAATCTGGAGTTAAGTACAGAGGCGTTGTGTGAACATGATGCTACTGCATATGAACATGCATTTAAATAACAAGTTAAATAAGACTATCATTTATGTTTATTCCCATTTTATAAACCAGTGTCTTTGCTACTGACCTTTAATGATCCAATTCAATCATACAAAGTAAAAACGACACATTTGTTTCATTTGTGTTATTGCTGAATAGTGCTGAACTTTCTTCTCCTGAGTCATATTCTTCATGCAGTTTGTTTGAGCTGCGCTCTTTACTGTACAGACATGAATTTACATTTTCTTCAGCCTGAAGCGTATTCATTTAACTTTTGTTATAAAAGGGCTTTTGCATTTGTAAAAGAAGAACTTTTTTATATTAAAAACAATCAAGCAAGCAGATTTAAAAAGTGCACTACTTTCCATAAAAAAGTGACTAATTAGTTACTTGTAGGAGATTCTCAACTTTTTGTTGCATAAACTTAAAACAGCAAGTTGAGAAAACTCAAAAATCTGCTGAAGCTGGTTGCCTTAAAATTTTAAGTTGGCTCAACTTTTTTTTTTACAGTGTATATGATATCTCCTAATGATATAGGCCTACAGGATAGAGAGCAGAGCAAACACACTCCTTGCACTGTTTTCTTTTCTCAGCTGATATCAAGCCTGTTTGTGTTAATGCCAGTTTATAACGGGACATTTGTTTTCTGAACCAGTGATTTTTGGGGTTACTTCAACAATGATAAAAATATTTTTATATGCTTTATTATAGTGACACTTTTGTTCTTCGTTCTTGATTGAAACTGTTTGTATTTGAAATAAATTATATAAAGAAACAGTCTGCAATGAATGCTGTTATTTTTTTACGTTTTCACTTAAGTTGGAGGCATTTTTATACATATACATATTTTATACTATGTATACATATGCATGTTTATATGGTTTATGAGAACACAAATTTGTATAATGACATGGGTATGACATAGGTATTACAACATGAAGGTGATTTATGAGGACACTTTCGTTGTTCCCAGTTTTTTTTTTTTTTTTTTGGGAAAATCTAACAATGCACAAAGTTTTCTGTGAGGGGCAGGTGGTAGGGCGATATACGGTTTGTACAGTATAAAAACAATTACGCCTATGGAGAGTCCCCATAAATCATAAGAACCAACATTTGGACGTAAAAAGATTTAGATTAACCGACTAAAATTTAACAAATTTCCCGTAGGAAAAAAGTAATTTATTCTGTAAACATGGGTCGAAGCCTATACAATACAACAGCTCTCTCCTACTCAAAGCTTTCCCACAGTGGCCACAAGAAAACCCTCTTTGTCCCAAGCCATACAAACTGTTAAATAGGAAGACTTATAGGTTGAATTGGGCATAAAAAAGGACAATTCATGAATGTCAAATACTAGTGTTTAACTTCAAGTGTGTGTATTTCTGCATATTTCATCCATCATGTCAGTGTTCATCCTCTCTTTCTCTCTCTCTCACACACACACACACACGGGGTGGTGGTCTGTGGGTATCGCGCACGCATGCGCAGTGGCATCGCCTCTGCAGCGCACAGCGACGAGCGACGCTTCCCAGGCAACGCGAGCGTGCGTTTTCATCGCACCACAACACATCGACATCGTGACTGCACCGCGTATTAACGCCATGTAACGCCGAATAGCCCATCGAAAACAACGAGAGCAGCGAGAGGACGGAGACAACTACAGTTATTCGTAAGTAAATGGCAATTACGCGCAGGATTTCCTTGCGCTCAGTGTTTTCACATAATTGTTACGTGATAATGCCGACATGACTTGAAGGACAGACGCGAATATTTAACGCTGCTGGCTCTGTAGGCATTCAAATAAGCGAATAGATGAATAATTCATCCACTTCATATTAATGACTGCCACCGTTCCGTTCATTTTCCCGTGTGGCCCAAAGATGCACCTGTTATCATATCACATGCCAGCACAGGGGTTTGGATGCATGACGTCATGAGACACGGCGTTATGGATCAGTGACGTAATCAACAGCCACAGACTGAGTTCTCATGTGTGACCCCGGACCCCAAAACCAGTCATAAGAGTCCTTTTAAAAAAAAATAAAAAAAAGCTTAATAAATAATCTTTCCATTGATGTATGGTTTGTTAGGATAGGACAATATTTTGCTGAGATGCAACTATTTGAAAATCTGGAATCTGAGGGTGCAAAAAAATAAAAATATTGAGAAAATCTCCTTTAAAGTTGTTCAAATGAAGTTCTTAGCCATGCATATTACAAATCAAAAATTAAGTTTTGATATATTTACAGTAGGAAATTTACAAAATATCTTCATGGAACATGATCTTTACTTAATATCCTAATGATTTTTGTCATAAAAGAAAAATGGATAATTTTGACTAATTTTGACTCATGACTTTGATAATTTTGTATTTTTGGCTATTGCTTCAAATATTTCCCTGCGACTTATAACTGGTTTTGTGATCCAGGGTCACATTTGTTCTTTATTTTGTCTAAGATGCTTCTGCTGAAATAAAATGTAAAATAGCCACAAAATGATAATTGTCGTTGGAAGAGTATGGAGTTATGAAATAAATAAAGACAGTACAGTTCAGATCATTTGGTCTTGGGAGAGTTTGATGAGAATTGCTTGAGTTCACAGAGTAATCTTTGACTTTTGAGTATTTTGGCAAATCTGAGCATAGATTGAGACATTATTGGGTGGGTTTCAGACATGAAAATATGCAGAATTGACTGATGGTACAGCAGTCACGTCATGTACACTCATGACCGATTCTTCTTGATTACTCATAATTAAATTATACACCCAACATTTGAGATTTTATAATCAACAGCCACAGAAACTCCATGGTCTGCTGTCAAGAGCTACACCTTGGTGTCAATTTAATTAGTACTATTATCATTAAATGTTAGTATCTGAAAGACATAGGTGGCTAGTTCACCGAATGAATAATCTATGCTCTGTATTGTTATTTTGTCATTATTGAGTATTTAAACACCAGCTTGCAGTTCAGAGTAATTCTGGTTATTATAAACTCCAGCTTTCTGCTTAGAAGCAACAATTGGCAAGAAAGAAAGTAAACATTTGGTAATGAGGTACGATCTTATTTCCAGAGTATCCCACTTCAGATCTTGAAACCCGGGCGCCCCGTTCGTTCCCACAGATCTAAAGCAGCCGCAAGCACGGGAATGCAGGGCTCGATGCACATTCCAGGCTGTAGCGCTGGGAACAGATTACGTAAATGTGTTTTTGGTGAAGGAGTCTAGCATGTCTTGCCACCAGCATAGTTGAGGCGTTGCTATGGTTTCCTCTCATGAATCAGTTCCTGCCTCTGACTGTAGAGACAGAAAGTGAGAGATAATTCATCTGTGCAGAGAAATTATTAAGGCCCGATTTGTGCCAAGAAGCAAATGCTGTTTTATTTTCACATACAATAAGTCAGATATAATATGTGCAACATTTGTATCTTTCTTTACAAAAATACTGTATTCTATATTCATGTTTGTATTTTATTCACCCATTAACTCGTAGTTTATTATATGTATTATATTCTATCATTTATTCTATTTTTCTTGTTGTTTCTGTATGTTGTTGCACTGTTGGACGAGGAAGACAAAAGAGAACCTCATTCTTGTAAATGGAAGTATTATGACATACTATTATCCTGGAAGCAGAAAACATTATCCTGAAGTTTGTTATATATCTGGTATCTCTCAGGCTTGACATTCTCTTATATGTTGATAAAATGGCCCAACTGTGTGGTTAAATCTTCAAAGGGGTAATTAAATGTGTAACAAATCATGTAAAAATGTATCGTCAATGTAACATTTTTATCAAACTTTGATAATTGCCTTAATCTGTTAAACAACTGAGAATTTAAGATAAGTAAAAAATCATCAATTAATGCAAGTGAAGAACAAATTTATACTCATGTGCGTTACGTATTACGTACGTTACGGTCTCTGGCTGACAGCATGTTGAAGTTGCTCAGGCTGTCATTTTCTCCTTCTCGGAAAGCGATGAAGTAGTCAAAAGTAGTGTGAGTTTTCTAGGAAATGCATGTTCTCTCTAGACCTATGCTTCTCGTAAATACTTCTGTGTATTGTGCACATTATTTTTTGACAGGCATTGATGTTGTAATATACATTTTTTACCAGGAGAGTGTGTGTGTGTGTGTGTGTGTGTGTGCGTGTGCGTGTGTGAGTTTGTGTGTGTGTGTGTGTTTGTGTGTGTGTGTGTGTGTGTGTGTGTTTGTGTGTGTGTGTGTGTGTGTGTGTGTGTGTGTGTGTGTGTGTGTGTGTGTGTGTGTGTGTGTGCGTGTGCGTGTTTGTGTGTGTGTGCGTGTGTGTGTTTGTGTGTGTGTGTGTGTGTGTGTGTGTGTTTGTGTGTGTGTGTGTGTGTGTGTGTGTGTGTGTGTGTGTGTGTGTGTGTGTGTGTGTGTGTGTGTGTGTAGGAGTATTAAGCAATAAAATGAATCTGGATAGAGTAGATCACATAATTAGGACTTGGAAAAAATTGATGAGAATTATTTGAGTACTTCGACACACTTTGAAATCTCTGACATTTGATTACAGGTTTTGGCACGATGGTAAATTGTTGAGCTCTCACCTGAAACTCGTGAGCTTTGAAACTGGCAGCTGAGCATCGTACTGAATGGCAGGTGATGCTTACACTCATTATCGGGGAAGTCGTGGCCTAATGGCTAGAGAGTCGGACTCGTAATCGAAAGGTTGCGGGTTCGAGTCTCGGGCCGGCAGGGATTGTAGGTGGGGGGAGTGAATGTCCAGCGCTCTCTCCACCCTCAATACCACGACTGAGGTGCCCTTGAGCAAGGCACCGAACCCCCAACTGCTCCCCGGGCGCTGCAGCATGGCTGCCCACTGCTCCGGGTGTGTGTTCACGGTGTGTGTGTGTGTGTGTGTGTGTGTGTGTGTGCATTTGTTCACTACTCACTGCTGTGTGTGTGCACTTGGATGGGTTAAACGCAGAGCACCAATTTCGAGTATGGGTCACCATACTTGACAATACGTCACGACTTTCACTTTCGACTTTTATGACAAATTTCTAGACTGATAATTGTTTGGTGCGACATGGGGATTGTGTTCTAATACCAAAAGCAAATTCCTCTTTACAAATTACTCTTTAGCATGTAGCGGGATATTTGCATGTCATAATACTTCAGTTTACAAAAATGAGCTTTCATTTATTTTTCAGTCTGTATTAATTGTAAAGTAAAGAGGGGAAGCACTGTTAGCATACAAGTGCTAGCAAACATGCATATCATCAGGCTAGCTACTAGGCTACTCACGCAGCGAAAATAGCACGCGTTTGTTTCGTTTGAATGAGCTAACTGCGTCATGTGCACCGCAGACTGAGTTCCCCGTGCATCTGTATATTTCTCCATGCTGAATTATCAGCATTATAACAGCTGTTCGCAGCCTCAGGGAGCACTGCAGCCTAGATTTGAAAGATACAATTCTTTATATTGAAAATGGCAAAACAGAAATAAGATGAGTCTGAAAATGGATATGTTTAGAGTAGCATTACAGAGAGATTGTCTGAGACGAACAGACTTGCTCACATGAGAGTGACTCTAGAAGCTCTAGTACTCAGAGGAGCATGAGAGAGGGTCTCGCTTGGTCGTCATGGAAACGGTTGTAGGCTTCAAGGCAAATAGCCTGAGTAAACGCATCAAACACACAACGACTACATAAATATATTGCTAACATATAGTGAATTATCCAAATCGACCAAATAGAAGCAATCAAAATCAACAAAAGAGCAATGACATGCAAGTGCTATGACAAGTCTCAGTTAACTTAACACAGTTCACGTAGTAAGGTTTTTTTAAATTATATAATAAATAAAAAGAAAACAGATATACAAAAAGAATAGAGCAAGCTAGTGTTAGAGGCCTTTTTTGTTAATTGTATAATAAATAAAAAGAAAACAAATAGATAGAATACAAAAAGAATAGAGAAGCTAATGTTAGTTAGTAAATGAATAGAGTGCAAGTCTAATTATAAAAGGGGCAAGTTTTTTATTTTAAAGAATAGAATTAGAATAGAGAGTGCTAGAGTTAGAGGGTCAAATAAATAAATAAATGTATATTTAAAATATATATATATGTGTGTGTGTGTGTGTGTGTGTGTATTATTCTATTGTATATACGTGTATATATATATATATATACATACAATAGAATAAAAATACAATTATTTTATAGCAGGCTACATTTTAAAATACAATGCTTTTATTTAATTATTTATTTATTTGAAGTTTCATCATTTTCAGACCTAAAATAAACAAAGTGAAACACTGAACCCGTGTAGTGAAGGTAGGCTTTGATACATTAATTATGAAATGTAATAATCAATTATAATGACTAATAATTACCCAATGTTTTAGACCCAATGCAGTCTCACAACAGGCATGGAGTGCGTGAGACTGAGCAAATAAGCACTCGCTTTAAATGAAATGAAGTTTACAGAGATTGACTTTCTGTGTCATTTTTAATTGCATTCATCCAAGTGAGCATTTTCATTTCTTTCCCAATTATAATCAGCTCTATTATGCATTTTATGGAATATTTGGTAAACATGCGTGAAAAGGCATTATTGTTGCACACCTCTACTCATGTTGAGAATTTATAATGTTTTATAGGCCTGCATTAATTTAATTTTGTGATCCTGCTTGATTTAATGAGACTTGTCTGCCTTAAATCATATGCTAACCTGTAATAAACCAAAATTGTCTGTTTTTTTTTTTTTGCATTAATTCAGGCAAAATCTTCAGATTTTTTTAGCAGTGTTATTTTTCGGTTTATATTTACAGTAATGCCATTTTGAATCTTCTTTCTGCTGCACATTCAAATCATGGTTTTATGCTTTCATTTCAATCCAAGTCCAAAATGAATTTTTTTTGAGCCAGTTAATGTAAAGGCTGCCTGGTTTATGTTTGTCGCTACTCACCTATAGTGCACATTTTCTCTCCATTACAAATAATCCTTCAAGCATATTTTGTAAAATAATAATGAATTGTGCCAAAAATAATTATACATTTCATGAATAAATATTAAGCATATGTTAACAGACCTAACACCACTCCGCTGATGAAAGAGGTATTTGTTTGTTCAGTTATAAATCATAGAGTAACACAAGAGCTAGTATAGTGCTAAAAGACATCAGTGTTCATGCACACCCTGTTTTCACTTGGGAAACGCTGATTCTGTCTGTGCAACCGATTCATATTTTAGGGTTTCTTGTGACATTGTGGTAATTATTAAGGTGAAAATGTTGGCAACACTCTATGCCAAATAAAAATATTTAATGTGGAGGTTGAAATGAAAAAATAAAATTGCATTGCAGTTTCGCTTGTTGGCACAAAATATGTTTAAAAAATTTCACAGTACTTTGCAAAGCTGTAAATGGTGAAAGTTTAAAAATGAGAGGTTTTAAAGGCCGGATTTGCTGATTTTGAAAACAGCATTGTTTAAAATGTTTGTGTTTGCAGCATGACGTTACCTCAGAAAATGTGTGTGTAAAACAGGCTTCTGTGCTCTCTCAGGTCGGTGTGTGTAGTTGAGCTCAGCCATGCCTCTTGTAAAGAGGACCATCGAGCCCAAGCACCTGTGCCGGGGCGCCCTGCCCGATGGGGTGACCAACGAGCTGGAATGTGTCACAAACAGCACATTGGCGGCTATCATCAAACAGCTGGGAGGACTCAGTAGGTTCAGTTTTTCTCTCTAGCATTGCTGATGCACAGTCATCTTTCACCCTGGTTTAATCCAGCCCTGGCTTGCTCTTTTCATTCATTACCCTGGGTTTGATATGAGCCCATTAGGCTTCTGCAGCATCGGCTCTGAGCGCAGTCAGCTGTGTTTTAGCTTTGAACATCATGATTTTCTAGTACAGTATTTTTCTACATGGCTTTTTCAGGAGTGAAATGCAAGTTGCTTGTGATGTTCCTTGTTTGTAAGTCTCTTGGGATATAAGTGTTGGCTAATTAAATATAATTAAATAAATTTAAATAAAGGCAATTCATTATAAGTCAGATAATTAGGGCTGTCGATTTAACGTGTTAATTTAATTAGTGACAAATGTTTTGCTGGGGAACAACAGGGGACAATTGTTAACATTAACAATTGTCAATTGTCAAGACAGTTTAATTAAGCTACTACACCTTAATTTAAAAAAATAAATAAATAAATGAATACAGAAATCTGAGTTTAAATTTAGCACAATAATAAGCAATAAGCAACATTATTATGTCACCATAACTCATCAAAATAATGTTTGCAACTTAAAAGTTTTTATTTTTGATATATATTTTTTAAATAGCCCACACCAACATACTGATAATTTTGATAATAATATTGAAGTCTGTTCAATCAAAATTTTTGTTGATATGTGAGGAATCGTATATTAAGATGAAAAGTTTCAAAAGAATGTGAAATGAAACGTTTGTTGTAGATTTTATTTAATTTTGTTTGCACTTTGTAAAAATAAAAAGGTGATTGCTAGCATCTCTGCATTTTATTTATATATATATATATACAGCAGATGAATTACAAGTTTTGAGTTTTTTACTCTTTTTGAAATATTTTTCGATAGAATGTGCACTAAAAAATTATTTTTCAAATTTGTAAATAAAACAAAGACTGGAGTACATTTTACAGGCAAACACTATCAGTTTTTCTACTTCAGAATTTGATGTGTTGCTTGCTGTTTCTTTGTAATTATTTTTTTAATTTCTGATTTTCTACAACATTTTTTTCAGTGTACATTAAAACAAGAACCAGCCTTTTTCATGGGGTCTCTAATTAAAAATGATTTTGTAGATGAAAGCTACAGTTGGGCAAAAAAGTATTTAGTCAGCCACCGATTGTGCAAGTTCTTCCACTTAAAAAGATGAGAGGCCTGTAATTTTCATCATAGGTACACTTCAACTATGAGAGACAGAATGGGGGGAAAGAATCCAGGAAATCACATTGTAGGATTGTTAAAGAACTTATTTGCAAATTATGGTGGAAAATAAGTATTTGGTCAATAACAAAAGTTCATCTCAATACTTTGTTATATACCCTTTGTTGGCAATGACAGAGGTCAAACGTTTTCTGTAAGTCTTCACAAGGTTTTCACACACGGTTGCTGGTATTTTGGCCCATTCCTCCATGCAGATCTCCTCTAGAGCAGTGATGTTTTGGGGCTGTCGCTGGGCAACACGGACTTTCAACTCCCTCCAAAGATTTTCTATGGGGTTGAGATCTGGAGACTGGCTAGGCCACTCCAGGACCTTGAAATGCTTCTTACGAAGCCACTCCTTCGTTGCCCGGGTGGTGTGTTTGGGATCATTGTCATGCTGAAAGACCCAGCCACGTTTCATCTTCAATGCCCTTGCTGATGGAAGGAGGTTTTCACTTAAAATCTCACGATACATGGCCCCATTCATTCTTTCCTTTACACGGATGAGTCGTCCTGGTCCCTTTGCAGAAAAACAGCCCCAAAGCATGATGTTTCCACCCCCATGCTTCACAGTAGGTATGTGTTCTTTGGATGCAACTCAGCATTCTTTCTCCTCCAAACACGACGAGTTGAGTTTTTACCAAAAAGTTATATTTTGGTTTCATCTGACATTCTCCCAATCCTCTTCTGGATCATCCAAATGCTCTCTAGCAAACTTCAGACGGGCCGGACATGTACTGGCTTAAGCAGGGGGACACGTCTGGCACTGCAGGATTTGAGTCTCTGGCGGCGTAGTGAGTTACTGATGGTAGCCTTTGTTACTTTGGTCCCAGCTCTCTGCAGGTCATTCACTAGGTCCCCCCGTGTGGTTCTGGGATTTTTGCTCACCGTTCTTGTGATCATTTTGACCCCACGGGGTGAGATCTTGCGTGGAGCCCCAGATCGAGGGAGATTATCAGTGGTCTTGTATGTCTTCCATTTTCTAATAATTGCTCCCACAGTTGATTTCTTCACACCAAGCTGCTTGCCTATTGCAGATTCAGTCTTCCCAGCCTGGTGCAGGTCTACAATTTTGTTTCTGGTGTCGTTCGACAGCTCTTTGGTCTTGGCCATAGTGGAGTTTGGAGTGTGACTGTTTGAGGTTGTGGACAGGTGTCTTTTATACTGATAACGAGTTCAAACAGGTGCCATTAATACAGGTAACGAGTGGAGGACAGAGGAGCCTCTTAAAGAAGTTACAGGTCTGTGAGAGCCAGAAATCTCTCATAGTTGAAGTGTACTTATGATGAAAATTACAGGCCTCTCTCATCTTTTTAAGTGGGAGAACTTGCACAATTGGTGGCTGACACACAACTGTATTTGAATTTGTGTGTTTATTGATTCAGGTCGACATGCGGAAGACATCTTCGGGGAGCTGTTTAATGAGGCCAACATCTTCTACGTGCGCATGAACAGTTTGCAAGAGCGCGTCGACCTGCTGGCGGTGAAGGTCACACAACTGGACTCCACAGTGGAGGAGGGTGCGTAAGCTTTCCTGTAGCTCAGATAGTAGAGCATGGCGCTAGCAACGCCAAGGTCATTGGTTCGATTCCCAGGGAAAGCAAGAGCTGATAAAATGTAAAAACTGTAACTTGAATGCAATGTAAGTCGCTTTGGATAAAAGCGTCTGCTAAATGCATAAATGTAAGAATGAATGTGCATTAGCAAATGCTGACCTGATCTTTTGTGACACAGCCTGGAAATACACCAGGATACAACCAAAGGGCTGTTGTGAGGATGGGCGCAGGTACTCAGTACAATGCAGAAGTATAGGGCCCTATGAAATCCATTGTATTTTTTCCCAAATTCTATTAAATTTGTTCCCCAATTTTGTTTCTTTTTTTAAATTTTAATATTTCTGGACTGTTTTTAATGGTTAAATTAATTTTAGTGATCAAAAAGCATGTCTAATTAATTGAAATCATGAAACTTACACACTTGAACAACAATACAATGCAACAAAAAGTACCATTTTCAGGACCCTATAAAATAAGATTTACTGTTTTTCAAATTATGTTTTATACTTACAAAATTTGGTTTTCCATTAAAATTTTTCTGGATTCCATTTATTGGTTTAATTAAAATGTAATAATCAATTAAAATGCATGTGTAATTAATTGGATTCATAAAAATAAACGTATTCATTCACTCATTTAATATGATATGACGATAGTTTTTCTCATATGAAATGGAAAATGCTCATGTAGTGATTCAGAGCAGTCTGAATAATAACTAGAGCTGAGCAGATGAGCACAGATGAGGCAGCTGCAGTAATTAGCAGCAGAGACGCAGTGCTGCGTATCCCACTGCTGTCTAGACACTAGCTGAGTTATTTAAGAGCGCTGTGGAATAGTTTGGTTGACAAGGGAACATAATTAATAGAGCGGTGCCTCGAAGTCCTTATGGGAAGTTCCTATTTACGTAAATGCTGTATGATGTAATGCGCGTCCGTAATGTGCTTCATTGTCTGACTCACTTTATTAACCGTGCATAAAATAAATGCAAACTTATTGTGCAGGTATCATTTACAATTGCAGCGTAATTATCAGAACCATGAGTCTCTAAATTATATGCACAGAAAGAGAAAGTTCCCCACAGGTAACAACTCTGAAAAGAATTATACTTTGGACCAACTTAAGGAAATTCTTTAATTTGTAACAGCCAAATATATTAGTATTTCTCAACAACAAAAAACAAGAAAACTTACATTTCAGTTTAATATTAATCAAAAACATTATTTTCACAAAGACAAAAAGCATAAACGTAAAAAGTAAATAAATAAAAAGATCATTTATTTGCTTTTAGATAAACCGAACAAAACAGGTTTAAACCAGAAACCTTGCTTCTGAGATATAGGGCCAGATTCACTCAACAGGGCAAATTATCATGAAAACGTGATGCAGATGGGAGTGTAAACTTCTGTGGGTGATTTACCAACAATATGCAAATTAAAGTACCAACAGAGCCATCGTATTTCCATAATCATAATAATAATAAGAGCAGTGGAAATTAGCATAGGGTTGCAAACAAGCAGAGCCCATGATATCAGGTGTGTATAATCTATTAACAACACTGGTGCAAAATGGGTTAAAGGGATAGTTCACCCAATAATGAAAATTGTGTCATCATTTACTCACCCTCAAGTAGTTTCAAACCTGTATGAATGTGTTTGTTCTGCTGAACACAGAGGAAGATATTCTGAAGAATGTGGGAAACAGAGCAGTTCTGGGGCACCATTGACTTCCCTAGTATTTTTTTTTCCTACTATGGAAGTCAATGGTGCCCCAAAACAGCCTGGTTACAAACTTTCTTCAGAATATCTTCCTCTGTGTTCAGCAGAACAAACACATTCATACAGGTTTGGAGCTAATTGAGGGTGAGTAAATGATGACACAATTTTCATTTTTGGGTGAACTATCTCTTTAATACATGCTTTTTGGAGCATTAACGAATGGCACAAATACCAGTAAATTTGAGTAAATCACCTTGCATGATTCATTTAAATCCTCTCCTTACATAAATGTTGTGTCTGGAAGGGAAACTCCTAAAAAAAACTGCAAAAAACTGTTCACACTGTTTCACTGCACATCTTTAGTAAATCCTGACAGCATTTTTTAACACCAAAAGAGGGTTTGTGCCAAATCTGGCACATAATATAATTTCTAGCAAGTTTTTGTTTGACGGTGTTTTCCGGCTCTGTCTGCTTGCTCTACAGTGTCCTTACAGGACATCAACATGCGGAAAGCGTTCAAGAGCTCCACTATTCAGGACCAGCAGGTGGTGTCCAGAAACTCCATCCCGAACCCTGTCATGGAGATGTACCATCGCTGCGACAAACCACCTCCTCTCAACATCCTCACACCATACAGGTCAGTGTATACTTCTGCAGTAAAATTCACAAAAACAAATCTGACCTGTTCATCACCCATTTCTGTCATGTATGACTGACATGTGTGCATCACATTAAGTTTAATTGTGTTAAAACTGTGAAATCCAAAGATATGACAATTTTATATGCAATACATCTTAAAATGTAGGACTTAAGCTTAGTTTGAAGAAATTAGGTTTAGCCGACAGTGCTTGCCGTTGCATCATTATTTTTCTTTTGGGACTTAAAATTGCCATTTTATCTGCAGCATTTTGGTGTACAGAAAACATTTAGGTTTCACTTGTAACCATTAGCATATGGCCTTGGCTAATCCAAGTAATAAGCTTAATTTTCTTTATGCAAAATAGTAATAATAATAAGATTTTTTTTTAATTACAAAAATAAGAATTAGTTTAATTTTGGGGGTGAATTGTAAGCAATATGAAATATTAATATTAAGCAAAACGACTCCATTTCTAAGCATGGCGTTGTGTTGCAGGGATGACAAAAAAGACGGGCTCAAATTCTATACCGATCCATCCTACTTTTTTAACCTTTGGAAGGAAAAGATGCTGCAAGCCACAGAAAACAAGAGGAAGGAGAAACGACGGCAGAAGGTGTGTGTGTGTGTGTGTGTGTGTGTGTGTGTGTGTGTATGGCCAGAAACATGCATTATGTAAGTACATAAATGCAGTCCCAACTGCTTATCCAATATATTGCAAGAGGATTAAAAAAAAACAGCTGAAAACAGGAAACAAGGATGACAAGGTACAAAACAAAACTTCCAACTAAAAGTGCAAACAACAAAAGACACTAAAATACATTACAGTATCTTTCTCAAGTGATGACAATTTAAAAGTAGGCATGTATTTGACAAAACAATTTTCGCAAGCAACATACTGTATATATTACGGAAGCCCATTTCCGTCACTAAATTACAAAAAAAAATGTATCTCATAATTCTGACTTTTTTTTTAAGTTTTCCTCAGAATTGGACTTTATAACTCACTTTACATATATTTTTTTTTTCTCATAATTGTGAATTTAAATCTCACAGTTCTGATTTTTATTCTTGCAACTGCAAGTTTATATCTCAGATATAATATATTTATATCAGAATTGAGAGATGTAAACTAACAATTGCGATTTAAAACAAATCTGAATTGTGAGATAAAAAGTCGCAATTACTTTTTTATCCCGTGGCAGAAACAGGCTTTTATAATACATCAGTTATATTATACTAGATATTTTGCCAGTGACCAATCAGTTTTGGATTTATTATATTTCTCACGGATTTAACAGAATATTCCCTAGTGAAGGCACTGGGAACATGTTCTGGTAAACTGGTAAAATAGCTGTTATAATGTAATCAAATAGTTGCATTTGGAAAGTTGAGATAATGTTCAATTCTATACAAACATGATTGATTTTTGATGATCTGTTGTGAGATTTGCACTAAGAGTTTTGAAAATGTACAAGTTGCTTGTGAAATCTGGCCCAAAACGAATCATCTGTAATCATCAGGTCTGTGTTCATTTACAGACTTTTCCTATTCTGTGTGGTTGAATATTATTACTCGAGCTTATTGAAACAATTCCTTTTTTCTGCCTTAGCAAGAGCAAAAACACACGGAGGATCCCACTCGCAAGGTAAAGAAAGTCCGTAAAGCTCATAACCGGCGTCAGGAGTGGAACATGATGGCGTACGATAAGGAATTTCGCCCGGACACTCGCCTGACCCCGTCTCCTTACCATGGCATGTCTTCTGAGGGATCTCTGTCTCCAGATAGGTGAGTCATGTGATCTCTTGACTCTATGGTCAACTCACTTAAAGGGATAGTTCACCTTTGACAGCTCTTATAAACTGCATTGGTTGTCACAACGCTTCATTAATGTATAATATTGTTTCAGATTACAGTTGCTTTTTTACAGAAGACTCACAAACCCACTGCAGTTCTTACATTAAGCCCAGTTTGGGAAACCCCCGGTGTAATGTATTGCTAATGCATTTTATGGTGTTGATATAAAAAAATTGAATATATATACCCTGAATTTGACGTTAAACCCAACAATATACAGGTAGATGAAAGGTTAGTCATAGTAATTTATTTTTTAAAAAGCACTACAACAGTATTTCAAATGACCCGTGCTGCATTAGTCGCCTCTCAGTCATTATTTGCTCGGTTTCATGCATTTTGCAAAACACAAAATGTATTTTGATTGGACTATTTATTCATTACTTCAAGTTTGATCTCATCCTTGTCTGCTTGAGAAAGATTGAAGATGCATATTAATTTGTTAAGTATTGGAAAACACTGTTTTAAATAACTTGCCTTAAAACCTATTAGGCGATGATTTCAGCCATGCAGAAAAAAAGAATCATAAACTAGTTTTTGTTGTTTTGTGAACATGAACTTTTGTCTATTTTTATTGTACTTGCCAGGTTTCAGTAAAGCAGATAAGCAGTATTATTGACATGTTCATTACTCATTTTAATGCATGACTACAAAAACGTATATGAATGCATAAAGTGGATGAAAATGACCCATACTGTATGGTTTTCTTCAAAAGAAAAAAGTACCTTGATGTTCAGTTCAAGTAAATAATTTAAGAATTTGATTGCACGCAAATGTTTAAACAATGATCAGAAATGAACTTCAGTATAGCACATTATAACTATATTGTGCATGCTGTGTGTCTGTATGTTGTTCTGTGCTTTAACCCAGATCTGGCATGTCAGATGAACACTCGTACCCAGCGAGTCCCAGCCACCCGCAGGAAGCAGGTGGAGCAGGAGCTGATGGGAAAGACGCAGGCCCCACACAGACTCAGTCCCTGGACCGAGCGTACCGGCCCCCGGCCTCTTCCACCGCCGCTGCAGCCAGACAGCACTCTCTAGGACGCGTTCAGGCCCCACCGCCAGACTCGTCCCTCAACGGACCCCGGCCAACATCTGCCAAAGAATACAGGCATGTCACTTCTCTCTCTACAGTTGAAGTATATATACACTTACATACAGTAGGAGTAGCTTTACCCAAAAATTAAGATTTTCTAAAAAAGGCACAAAGACATCCCCAAAATCTACAATTATATTTCTTGATTCTTCTTCTTTTGTTTATGGTGATTTGCATTCATAGTGCATATTGCCACCTACTGGGTGGTTGTGCAATTATGTTTATTCTCATCTTTTAATCTATAATCAGTTGTTATTACAGTGAACAAGAAATATATTGTTTCTTTAATGCTTAATATATAAATTAAAAAAGAAAGACTGATTAAACTACAAAAAAAACAGTCTGCACTTGCAAAGATAGTATGGCTGTATACGTTTATTTTTTTATGTTTAGCCATTTTACTTCAACATTTGTGAGGTGAGATGTATCACAAATGTATTTTTATTACAGAAAGACATTATATATAAAAACCTTTTGAATGCTGATGTGTGAGATTACATTGCTTTATATTATAATTGTGCTTTATAATTAAAATATATATGTATAACTATATGATATAATATTGTGCTACTTATATACCTCAGTTACCTCTAAAGTTTAGGTTTTCTTTTATTTATCTATATATTATCCAGGTATGTTGGTAAATTATCATTTTGTTCTTAATGAAAGAAATAACTGCATAAAGATTGCATGTTTATTTTTGGGTGAACTGGGATGTGACGAATACATTTTTATTGCAAAATAGTTCCTTAAACATTTCTCCTTTGTAATCACTTCTCAGCGGCCATCAAATCCTGGAGCATTTCATCCCGCCTGCACCTCCTCCACCTCCTCCCCTCATCCCTTCCTCTCAGACTGCCTTTGACAGCACGTCTGGACCTCAGTCTCTGGCTCCGGGGACAGTGGTCTCGCTCTCACGGCCCTACAGCCCATCTCCTCCTCCAGCTCCTCCCTCAGCCTACACCGCTTCCCCTTCACATGCTGTGATGGGCGGCCCGCCTGTGGCCCCGCCCCCTCCCCCACCAGGACCCCCCACCCATGCCCCGTCCCCGTCCCGAGTAAAACACCCGTCTGGAGAGTCTACTCTTCCCAGGAAGGGCCAGGTATCTCTCATCCCCATGAGCGACGCCCGGAGCGACCTGCTGGCCGCCATCCGCAGAGGTAAGTGTGCAGAGAAAACAATTCAGTCTTCAGCATAATGTGTTGAATGAAGCATGTTGTCTTCCATGTGCTTTTTTAAAATTAATTAGACTATTAAAGATTTAAAAATGGCCTTAAAATAGGCCCTTTACACATGTACGCAAAAAAAAGAAAAAAACTGTATACATATATATGTGTGTGTGTGTGTGTGTGTGTGTTTTGCTGCTTTATATTTTTGTTGAAACTGATACTAAATTCTAAAATTTAGGATAAGTACTTTTTTAATGAATAAATTTAAAAAAGAAATGAATGCTTTTAATTAGCAAGGATGCATTAAATTGATCAATTAAAGTGACATTAAAGATGTTTTTAATGATTTTTTAACTATTTTAAAGATTCATCAATGAATCCTGCAAAAAATGTCACAGTTTCCACAGAAAAATTATTCTGATATGCTGATTTATTATCAATGTTGGAAAGAGTTGTGCTGCTTAATATTTTTGGGGAATTTTTTTCAGGAATCTTTGATGAATAAAAGTTTATTTTATTTAAAATAAGTTAAGTTTATTTAAAATAGAAATCTTTTCTAACAATATAAGTCTTGACCTATCACTTTTTATCAATTTAACATATCCTTGCTGAACAGTATTCATTTCTTTGAAAAAAAGGAAGAAAAAATGACTGACCCCTAACTTTTGAATGATAGTGTATATATATATATATATATATATATATATATATATATATATATATATATATATATATATTTTATATATATAACACACAATATATATATATATATATATATATATATAAATAAATGCTGTTCTTTTTAACGTTTTATTCATCAAAGAATCCTGTAAAAAGTATCACAGGTCCCAAAAAATATTAAAGGATTAGTTCAGAATAAAATCAGACTAAAAATGTCCTGATAATTAATTAGATAATTCATCCAAGATGTTCATGTCTTTCTTTCTTCATTCACAAAAAATGTTTTTGAGGAAAACATTCCAGGATTTTTCTCCATATAGTGGGCTTCAATGGGAGCCAATGGGTTGAAAGTCCAAAATGCAGTTTCAATGCAGCTTCAAAGATCTCTAAACGATCCCAGCTGAGGAATAAGGGTCTTATCTAGCGAAATGATCGGCCATTTAAAAATATATATATACTTTTTAACCACAAATGCTCGTCTTGCACTAGCTCGACTTCACACATTACGTAATCATGTTGGAAAGGTCACGCGTGACTCTATTATATGAAGAAAAATCCTGAAATATTAAAATAGAATACTTATTTTAAATTTCAGTATTTTTGATCAAATAAATGCAGCCTTGATGAGCAGAAAAGTCTTCTTTAAAAAACATAAAAAATCTTACTGCTCTCAAACTTTATTCCTCCTCCAGGTATCCAGCTTCGTAAGGTGCAAGAGCAGAGAGAGCAGGAGGCCAAGAAAGAGCCAGTGGGTAACGACGTGGCCACCATCTTGTCCCGACGCATCGCCGTGGAATACAGTGAATCAGATGAAGACTCTGAGCCGGAGGAGAACGAGTGGTCCGACTGAGGCTCCGGGGGAAAGATCTGCGACCATAATGCTGCTATTTTCCATTCCTGCACATAGTACACACTCCTCAGACGGTCAGACGGACATCGGACGGGGCTACAGAGGAGATCATGACAGACAGAGAAGGAAGGAAACAGAATTTATGCAATGCAAGGTGAAAGGACACAGGGAAAGAGAGTTTGGTGAGGTAAGATCAGGAACTTTTAGAATACAGTTTGTCTCATTATAATGTAAATTCAACATGCTAGCATTTCTTTTAGAGTTGCCAAGAAAACACTTATTGAAAAAAACTCGTTCTGTGATTTTGATTATATATTTTGGTAGCTGTCCAGAGAATATAGAGAAATACTTATCCATTTTTTGTGGTACACGAAAATTATGATCGGCAGTGGTATTAGCACTTATATTAATTTTATGTTACAAATCATTGCCACAGTATTGTTACACAAATTTGTTGTGGTATCTCTGGCTTGAGATGCCCTAAATATACAGTATGGACAATCAAATCATCGCTACAGTATCAAAGTACATTTCTCCTTCAATATCACAACTCTTCATTATCCAAAATGTGTCACTTTGTTCAATTGTGGACAGTGTTGTGATGAATATTTATACCCCAAATTAGCAGTGAGTAAATTTTTAGATGCTTTCGTTGTTTGCTATTTTTTATTTCTCAAGGAACAGATGTGGCCAATAATTTAATTATTACTGCTTGCTGTTTACTAATCGTGTGTGTTGTTTGTGTGTTGTGTGTGTTGTGTGTGTGTGCCTAAATGTGTCAAATGAGGTGATGGAGTGCAAGACAGTGTCATCTGCTATTTTAGACTTATTATAATTTGTAACAATTCTATGTAATTTACAAGTACTGTATCATTAATGTGTTTTACAATTTATTGTTGTATAGATTTTTGTAACGCTGCTCAATATGTCAACAATATGTTTAAGCTATCATGTTGTAGGAATATAGCCTAATGTGCATGTATGAATAATAAATAACATTTTAATAATCTACTTAAATTTTGTATTTATTGAAACTGATTTTTTTTTTTCCCCACCGCACTGCTTGATGCATTTAATCAGAATTTGCTAAATGTATTCTTGTTGGACACTAGGTGGTGCTATAATCAGTACATTTGCATTTTAGTTCAGTATCAAAATTCTATTGTTCCTCTGAATCCTTGAGCCCTACAATATATATATATATATATATATATATATGTATATATATGTTGGAATTCGCAATATTCCAACTTAAAGGGGTCATCGGAGGCCCATTTTTCACAAGTTGATATGATTCTTTAGGCTCTTAATGAAAAAACAAACTTTGGTTAAAATTTCTCAATGGTAGTGTAAAAAACACCTTCTTTACCCTGTCAAAATCAGCTTTGTTTTCAGCACGCTGATCTAATCCATGTTGCTTTAAATGCTAATGAGCTCTGCTGACCCCGCCCCTTTCTTCCGTGGAGTGACGAGCAGACCATAGATATGTGTAGATTCCCTATTCGACCGCTCCAGATACGTTGATGCATCAGCCATCTCGCATTCACCATAATGATCAATGAATATTCAAAGATATACACGCGTATAACTTGCTGTTGTAGATGCACACAGTCAGTGCGCTCAAAGATTTGCAGACCGTTCCAAAATGGCGGATGGCTTACGTATCGTGGCCTATAGAAACAGTCCATAATGAGGCATCTAGGTAGATATATCTATGGAGCATACTAAACTTCAGCCATGAAACTGGCTAACTAGCACATTATTAGGAAAGGCCATTTTCAAAGATTCATAAAAACCCTTATACTCACTTCTTCTGTAGATAAAGCTGGCTCACGAATGATTCGGGCGAACATAGATGCATTTATGTAGATCGAGGATCGGCGCATTCAGAGCCGATCCTCCCTATACGCAGAATACGCAAGCTGCGTAGGGCCCCCAAAACACTAGGGGGCCCCCTTGCTCTCAAAGATGTTTTAATTTTAGTTTCGTTTTTGAGTTTGACCAGCGGTTATGAAAACATGAATGATTTCCTCTACATTAAAATCAGTCAAATCATGAAACGTGAATGTTGTAGCTCTCAGCTCACTCAAGGTAAGATGGTCTTGTCAATCAACTATCGTGGGAGCAGTCTGTACAGAACTACGTAATTCTGACAGGAATCTCAGAACAGCCTGATTTGAGAAAGAGGATTTTAAAATAGGGATTTTTTTCAAAACCACTGGGTGGATTTGTATCATTATAGGATGGATGTGTACACACTCTTCCAATACACATTAATGTTCAAACTACTTGTAAAGTGAATTTTGCATCTGATGACCCCTTTAACAAAACTTGATACATGTAAACAACAGGATATTCTGAGATCAAACACCAAGTTATGTCAAATTTTAACCACAGGGGCCGCTACAACTGAAAACCTTTGCAACTCTGCAGCTGTATCAGCAATTAAGTTAAAAAATGTATATATATTTGTCTTCTTTGGGTCAAATGCTAACATTTTCTTTGACTACTGACAAACATGGCCTGACATTATAAAATATATATATATTGCTGACATTATAAAATATATATATATAATTTTAAAAAGCATGCATATACCTAACAATGTGATATGCAACTGGTTTACATACACATTTGAACTGGTTTCATATGGCATTCAAAGCAGGTGCGCTAACAAGGGCGCTAAAAACTGCACCCGCTAATATTAGCTGTTAGTGCATGTTTTGAGGTCAGGGAAGTGAGGTTTAGCTCTTACTAGCTAATCCCCATTACACATACTCCCATCCGGGTCACGGCACCAATTATATCTGGTCCTGCTTGCACCAAGTGGTATTTAAAGCAGTGTCAACTGACTTGGGAGACAGGCACAATAACAAAGACACTAAAGACCACAACCTGTATTGTCAAAGTCATTTTTCAGGTAATCCCTAAAGATTTTGAATTAAAGAATGGAGGACTTTGAGCACCAGAGTTCCCCGCTGCTATATCTGCCTATTGAAATGTATGTCGTATCTCTACACACTGCATTTAAGCCTCAAGATAACAAAAGCAAACACCCTTCTTTCTGCTGAAAATGCATGCTTCTGTGAACACGGTGAGCACAATTCTGAATTCTGTTTTCCTAAAATAATATTTTGCTCCCATGATAGCCAAGACACCACGGCTATGCGGCCATCTGGTGCCTCACAGCATGATGTCAACTGTGCTTTAACAAAGCAAATTTTCATGTGATAAATCATTCCATCTTACTTAACCTGCACATGACAGGCCGGCTCCCAAAACACATGCATAGGCACATATATAGATTGTAAAACCACTAGCGTTTGGTCTGACAGCTCTTGACATCATGAAATCTCCCAGAAAACGTCCCAGATATGGATAAGTTTGCTTTCAATAAGGCAGGGCAGACCACATCGAATGCATTGCCTTTGAAGTGACCCCATGTATTTTTATCAGCAGCATGTTAAATTAGCAGTCCGATGAGAGAGAGGGTGGGACAGGCAGGATCAAGTTTATATCTCCAGCTTCCCTCCTAGGCTATGACGTCACTGTCCCCTCCATCAGCGAGGCTCCATCTGTCCCTTATATCTCCGCCAGCTCTCCAGTGACTCAATCAGAGTGGATGCTGAGAGGAGACCCCTGACAAACAACAGATGCACACTACCTGTTTACCCCACGTCAATGAGTCACATAGTGCCATTCACTCTGTAACGCATTTATATGTACCTTTTTAGAGCACTGATGTTTCCCGTTAAGTGTGTGTGCTGAAGGTAGAAAAATAATTTAACTTCCTCTAGAATTTCCAGCGTGACTAATGGACTGGAAACAATATCCACATTTGACTCATTGTGTGACTGGACAAACATGCAGTGTAATAAGATAGCATACGAGTGTCTTATATTTGTATAATGTATACTGTTCTTGTTTCACAGGAACTGTACTTTCACACAAAACAATAGTAAACAGGACACATTAGTGCTTCTCAACCAGAGGGCCTCAGCAAATTGATCTAAAACGAATTATGACCTTAAAGCAACTGCATGTGTATTTTTGCAACTTTGGAGCCCCATGCATTTCAAGTGTGTGGAATTCAGTCGTAAATATATCACTGTCGTAATTACAGTAAATGCATCACTGTTGTAATTACAGTAAATGTATCACTGTTGTAATTACAGTAAATGTATCACTGTTGTAAGGTTAGCAAAAGAAACTCAACGCTGAAGTACAGAGGGAAGCAAACAAGAGGCCTTTTTAATGGATGTCAGTTGAGGACAGCCCTGCTGAAATAAAAAAACAATAGAAACCATCACAGAATTTGTAATGGTGTTACTGGTTTTAACGGGAATTGCATTGGTTTTTAATGGTCCCTGTTGGTCTCTACTGGTAATTTGTAGCCTTTTCTTGGTGGCACACTACAGGAAACAATTTTTAATGGTTAAAAGTTGGTTTGTAATGTTTGTAATAGGTTTTGTAGCGGTAAACAATTAGAATTTTTTTTTCAGCAGGGAGGCTTCAGTAGGATGAATAAACTGCTTTAGTGGGAAAACAGTTCATCATTTAATCCGGGAAATCTTCAACATGTTTTCATTATTTTGCACGGATCTTTTTTTAGAGTTTACGCCGAACACATACTGTTTTATAAGAAAAGTCACAGACAATTTTATGAAGGTGACATCAGTTCACTGCACTTCTCATTTATCTATCTAGTATCCTCAAACAACGACTAACTGTCGCAAGTCTGACAGAAATTCAATGATGTCAAGGCTGTAAGATATAATTGTTTATCAAGGATCACATGATCCTATAGTTGGCTGTTAAGCTTTCTCCAATGGTAAAGTCATGAAGTTTGGCATCTCTCAATAATACATCTCTGGCTGTACATGTGCAGTTGTCATAAAAAGCAATAAGCCGTTTTTGAAGAATTTCATGCCCGTTCCCCAGACTTACAAACTCCCAGAACAGACGCTTGGAGGGAGACGGGGAAAAGAAACATAAGATATTCTCCATATTAGAAGTCAGAGTACCATCAAAATGATTTTGATTATGGATATTTCAAGGTAAATATCGAGGGGTGAGAACCAGAAGGGCATAAGTGACATTTTTGGTGAAATGATGACATATACATCAAATGAAAGCTCTTAATGAGTACAGTTTCAAGTACTGTCATCCATGAGTGTACAAATTTGTTTTATAAACAATTGAAATCAGTACACAAAGTCAGATCAAGCTATGGTAAAAAAATTGGTTTTGGCTCTCCTGTAAAGTTGGTGAAATGTCACTTACGCCCTTCTGGTTCTCACCCCTCGATATGTGACCCTGGACCACAAAACCAGTCATAAGGGTCAATTTTTCAAAATTGAGATTTATACATCATAAAAGCTGAATACATAATCTTTCCATTGATGTATGGTTTGTTAGGACAATATTTGGCTGAGATACAACTATTTGAAAATCTGGAATCTGAGGGTGCAAAACAATCTAAAATATATTCATGGAACATGATCTTTATTTAATATCCTAATGATTTTTGGCATAAAAGAAAAGTCAATAATTTTGACCCATACAATGTATTTTTGGCTATTGCTACAAATATACCCCAGCGACTTTAGACTGGTTTTGTGCTCCAGGGTCACACATATGAAAACTTATATACTGTTGCTTTAATTCAAATGCTAAAGAAAAGAAACACGTACAACATTACACTGAGATCTTTTTAAATGCATTTATTATCATTACAACTGAAGTATCAGAGATACACATCAGCTTAGCTAAAACGGCCTTTGAATATTGTCTTGGACAAAGGGGGGCCTTGAAGTCAAAAAAGTGACAGTAGTTCACACATGAAGAAACAGCCAGGTTTCTGGAGTAATTGCTGGACAGAGATCAGTGACACTGTGACATGTTATTTATGGGACCTATCTCACTACAACTCAGCTCAACACACAAGGAGTGCAACTTTCTAATCAAGTACAAAAATATACTTCTATATAAAGGTTACACAGAAAAGAATTGTAATGTGACATCGTTGTCTATAAAGACCAATATTTTATGTTAAACTGTCTTACAAAGTTAAAGTCTGAGACAATCACAGCTGCTCAAGTGAAGCTTTTATCAACGCACAGTACATTCAGACATGTAGACATTTTATACTACAATATTTTAAATAACACAGTAGTTTCATTCAAGTTCAGTAAATCCAACACGTCAAATTTGGTTCTTTGGCTGCCTCTATAGAAGAAGTTGTCTCAGGTGAACTGATGACAGTGAACAGACATCTCATCAAACCCACATTATGACACCCTTTTAGTAAATGATACCCACATCTTAGTGAATACGACTGTGCATACAAAACACAAATGTTCTCTATTTACCATTGCATTTACAAATATAAAATGATGGCGAAACCATTTGCAACATTAAAAGCAAGTGCAGATAAGGCATACTGAACCACACATTCACACAACACCTTTTAGGTCATTTGATTGATGTCTGCATCAAAGCAATGCGAAAGCAATCAATAGTGTACTACAGAAAATGATTAGTTCGTATGGAAGTGTTGTGACAATACACCTGGAAGATCACATCAATATATGTCAGCATATTAGAAATAATGTAGAGAACTTAAACCCAAACATGATGCATTAATATTTTAAGAATTAACTAGTTTAACACATGTTCTGCTATCCTAAACGAATCACTGTTAGGGTTCCTGAACATGAATAACCAGGACCAGAATGGCACACCAATGGAATATTTGTACAGTGGTTAGTTTGATGGCAAAAATTAGTATTGACGAGCTGTGGAAATACTTTCTTTTTTATTACCTGTTACCATTTTAAGGAAAATATTTGTAGAATGCAAGCATACCACAGTGTTTGCAGACAACAATGCAATGTGTATGCTACATTTGGATAATTATAGGCCTATATATACTCTTTTGATGATGATGTTTTATTGTATTTGGAAAACACATTATTATTTGATTATCTGTGTTGGAATCCAATACTGGAATACTGTCTAAATGCAAATAGAAACATCCATTTATATCAATGCCACCAAACATCACTACAGAAATTGCATTTCAGTGATTGTGTTACCGTGTGCTCACATTCTGAGTATAATGTACCACATGTACTTAATGTGTAATTATTTGGTAGAGCTGCTTGTAATTACTCAGACTTTTAGAAGTGAACTGAAGTGCAATGGTGTTTTTCTGTATTCGAGTATTTTGTTGGATTATTAACCAGCAGCAGATTGTAGTTATACACCATGAAACTATGCTTACTGTGGTTCATTGTACAGTACTGTAAGTATCTTGTATATCTGGCATACAAACAACAATCATCATTTATTATACATTCATCCTTCCATTTTCTGTATTTGCTTTATTCTATGTAGAGTTACAAGGGAGTGCTGGAACATACACCAGTGTCTCAACTCAATGACTTCGAAACACCCTTGACAAACACTAATTATTTGCCCAGTACAGTCATTGAATAGTATGTCTTAAACCATTATAGACAGTTTTTTGTTTTACACTAGATTTGTACTGTGATGTGAAGCAACTTGCAGGATTTTGTTGCCAGTCAGTACGGAGCCTCTAAGGGGACATGGTGATGGAAGAAAATATGAGATGGGAGCGAAAATTTCATTTTACGCGTTTGTGTTCTCTCACAAAATCATTGTGTTCCCCTGAGAAACGCTATGTTCTCTTGCAAAACATTTCCATTCTCTCGCAAAAAATATTACATTTCCACGAGAAACTTTTCATTCACTCACAAGAGCGCTGAAATGCAATTTTTATTTTCTCCAAAATCATCTTATTTCTATCACAAAAGTTTTACAAGCGAATGCAAAAGTCTTAAGAGTGAGCGAAAAATGTTTGCGAGAGAATGCTAAATTTTTCGTGAATATGCAAAACTTTTGCAAGCAAATGCAAAAGTTCTGGGGGGAACACGAAAGCTTTGCGAGAGAATGCAAAAACATTGAAATGCAGTTTTTCCTCCCACCTCATATAACGCAAAGTTTCCTGGGGGAATGTAAAAATCTTGTGAGTGAAGGCAAAACTTTTGCGAGCAAAATGCGAATAGCTTTGCAAGAGTACGCAAAAACATTTGCGAGCGAATGCAACGTTTTATCGGAGGAATGCAAAAACATTGAAATATAGTTTTTCTTTCCACCTCATAATATTGGGAGCATACAAAGTTTCTCGGGGGAAAGTAAAAGTCTTGCAAGAGAAAGTCAAACTTTGCAAGTGCATGCTAAATTTAGTGGGAATATGCTAAACATTTGCGAGCAAATGCAAAGTTTCTGGGGGGAAAGCTTTGCGAGAGAACGCCAAAACATTGAAATACAGTTTGTCCTCCCACTTCATTTAATGCAAAGTTTCTCAGGGGAACGTAAAAGTCTTGCAAGTGAATGCAAAATTTCTCAGGGCTATGCAAAACTTTTGTGAGCAAATGCAAAATTTTCTAGTGGAATGCAAAAGTTGCGCGAGCAAACGCAAAATATCTCGAGGAATTGTGAAAGTCTTGCCAGAGAACATAAAAACATTGAAATATAGTATTTCTTCCTAGCCCATATTATTTATGTCATAAAAGTTTTGAAAGCATACAAAGTTTCTCGGAGGAGCGCATAAAGTTTTGAAAGTGAACACAAAATTTTTCTGCGATATTTGAAACTTTTGCAAGCAAATACAACATTTCATGGGGGAACACAAAAGCTTTGTGAGAGAATGCAAAAACATTAAAAT
Source organism: Barbus barbus (assembly GCF_936440315.1). Lineage (NCBI taxonomy): Eukaryota > Metazoa > Chordata > Actinopteri > Cypriniformes > Cyprinidae > Barbus > Barbus barbus. The sequence continues at coordinate 2,447,179 of NC_136721.1, read as the reverse complement.
ACAGTTTTTCCTCCAACCTCATATTATTTCCGATATGAAAGTTTTGCAATCAAACCAAGTTGAGCAACACAAAAGCACCGAAATTCTCCCTCCCAATCTAATTTTTTACCATAACCATATCCCTTACCGTAAGGAAGTTAATCTTGATGTTATATACAATTATTTTACTTACCAATTAATCATAGTAGCATGGACACAATGACATGAAGAGCTACCAAATCGGCCAAATAAAATAAATATTCACCCACTCCACTGCATTACAATATGTGGATTATATGCGCCATGTGCTTTACAGACAGGCCACCACCAACACTGTGCTTTAATCTGAAGACGCTATACATCGCTGGGTGTCCTGGGTCGCATGGTGAAACTGTAAGGCATGCACCAGCAACAAGCAATCCTCAAAGAATGGAGAATTTCAGGGTTCCTGAACGCATATATCATGGGGTTGATGATGGAGTGGCAGATGGCCGGAAGAGCCGTAGCGTAGGTGTAGATCACAGGTGATCGGGTGTCTGCCACCAGCGAGTACATGGCGAGAGGGATCCAACAGAACGCAAAAGTGCCCAGGATGGTGGTGAGAGTGGAGACCCCTTTCGTGGTGGAAGACGAGTGCGAGGCAGTCATGAACTGACGCTGAACAGCGATTTGCTGAGCGTGCCGGAAAGCGATCTTGCAGATCTGAAGGTACAGCTGCAGAATGAGAGCGAAGATCAGGAGGAAGGACACGGCGAGAGCCGCAGCGTTGTTCTTGTTCACCGGTCGACAGATGCTACAAGTGCTCTCGTCCTCCAAGCAGTTCCATCCCAGGACGGGAAGCGAACCAAGCACGATGCTGATGACCCACATCAGTATGAGTGTGATGTAAGTGAACACAGTGCCCCCGTTGTGGTACGTTAAAGCATTGTACAGCGACAGGTAACGGTCCACGGTTATCGCAAGGATGTTGAGCACAGACGCTGAGAAGGCTGTGATGAGGAGCCCTGCCGACAGTAGCGTGACAAATCCCGAATCGATTATGTAAGTTACGATGAAATTGAGGATCAGGCCCAGGCCGGCCAGGAGGTCAGCAAACGCTAGACTCCCGATGAGGACGAACATAGGCGCTCTTAAGGTGGGAGTGTAGACGATCAGAGCGATCACCACTGCGTTCTCGCAGGACATGAGTGTTCCCGTCACGCACAGCAGAACGTCCCACGGGTTAACGATCACCGGCACCGGCTCCAGCTCCCAGGACGGGGCAGATGACGTGTTTCTTCCTTCTAATACATCCCAGTTCAGAAGAGAAGTGTTTTGGAGCAGGTTACTCATCGCTACAGCAGGAGGGTGAATCACTGGAAATGAGACAAACAGGAGAGTCAGAGATAGATAGATAGATAGATAGATAGATAGATAGATAGATAGATAGATAGATAGATAGATAGATAGATAGATAGATAGATCACATTGCTCAGCTGGGGTTTAAAAGACACATAGTAATTGTATCGATTTAACCGCACTGTCATGTCAGATGTGAACAAAAGTTGCGCTTTAATTAAAATTGCGCTTAATAATGATACTAAATGTTATTGAACTGAATCAAATCAACATTGAACTGACTTGAATAATGACACTAAAGCTGAATATTGGCACTATTGTCCTCTATAGAGCTGTTTTATAGATTAAATTGATTTGGTTCCATAATTAATTAATTTTATAACATTAACACTCTTATTTATCTGTTTATTAATGTTAAAAAAATGTATATTGTATAAAGTGTTACACAAATAAATGTGACTTAAAAATCACCAAAAATATAGCAGGCTACGCAACAAAAGCAACCCGTATTTCAGCATCCATCACAGATCTGTTAACAGAGTTCATAGCATATTGAAAAGAAGAGTGAGCTATTTTTAGACAAATTCCATTTTTAGCCTCTGCATGGAAAATGAGGAGCTATACTTCATTCAGACATTTCTACCAATACTGAGGTGATAATCGAGACAATTAACTAAAGTGACAATCTCGTTTGCTATAAATCATTGTGAAATATTTCACATACAAAGAGCGGTACCAACCACAGAACGAGCTTGTTTCTCCATCCCTCTTCCATCAAGAGAAGATGAAGAATAGATGAGGCTCAGGAAAGCATCCCATGCCTTTTGGGATAAAAATGAAGACGTAGGTGAAAAGGAAAATATCGGCTTGCGTCTGTTGTTTTTCTTTTTATTTGTTTGCCTTTTTAATTATTATTTTTTTCTTTCTCTCTGTTCATTGGCATCAAGGTTTCGTACCTGGGCAGCGTTCAGCCTTGGCTTGTCATTCCGCTCAGAACGCGTTGGCAGTTCACAGACAGCGGCGCCTGCTTGTTCGCATCTGATTGGTCGCTGAGAGACTCGCGCAGCTGACGTCAAGAGCTCTGTCTGTGCTATGATTCAGAGAAATACAGCAGAGCCCTTGCTTTCACAATCACAACAACACACATCGAACGCGACGCGACGCGACGCGACCAGAACCTTCCACTGGAGAGAGTTCTGGCGTCAACACGTGAGAGGCTTGACTCGACGCGGCAACACTAGCATTATATATAGCTAAAAACAGAATTGTGCTTAATATGTGAGAGAAAGTAGAATTGAAATGGAATTAAATGTGGCTTTAAATGTGACCCTGGACCACAAAACTAGCCATTACGAAAAATAACCATGGTTTTACTACAAATAAAACCATTGCTACTACAGTTAAACGATGGCAACCACAAATTAACAATGGTTTTGCAGTAAAAATGTGGTTATACAAATGATACAACCTTTAAAACCTTGAATAAATAAGCTTTCCATTGATGCATTGTTTGTTAGGATAATTGTCTGAGATACAGCTATTTGAAAATCTGGAATCTGAGGGTGCAAAAAAATCAAAATATTGAGAAAATCTCCTTTAAAGTTGTTCAAATGAAGTTCTTAGCAATGCATATTACTAAACAAGTTTTGATATATTTACGGTAAGAAATTTAGAAAATATCTTCATGGAACATGATCTTTACTTAATATCCTAATGATTTTTGGCATAAAAGAAAAATCTATACTTTTGACCCATGCAATGTATTTTTGGCTATTGCTACAAATATAGGCTGCCCGTGCTACTTATGACTGATTTTGTCGTCCAGGGTCACATATAGGGTACATTTCATTTTTCAGTATGAAACATAAGATGATAGGAATAATCAATCTGCATCTGTAGCCTATTTCAATGGTTTAACTGTAATCACTAGAGGAATAAAGAGTTATATCTATTGGTTTTACACTGAAGAAGTTTGTATCTCAACCAAAACTCAGTGGACTAGTATCCGAAAGGACTAACTAGTCTTCTTGGCTAACTATCTTGTCACATGTGTCATATCAGTAAGATCAATCCCCCACTATCTTATTGCACCTTTTGACAACATTACCCAATTTACTCAAACAAACAAACCTCAAACAAATTCAGTAAAACAAACCTGTTTTAAAAGCAGACATCCATATTACAGATACAAAGTGTGCCCAAGTAAAACATGCAATGAAGAGCTTTTTCTCATCAGCATTTCCTCAAATATCCCCATATGGCCAAATATAGATTAAAATATATTTTAAAAATATATATTAAAATTGGCCAAAAAATAAAACTGACCAAAATGCTTCAAAATATATTTATATGAATATATTTTCTACCACTTTTTTTTGTCTATTTTTTATATATAATATATTTGGAAAATATAAATATATTTTTAAAAAGCATTTAAAAATGTCTCTCAGTCTAAGAAAATATATCCACATTTACAACAGCTTCACTGTTTAAAGCATATATTTAAATATATATTTTGTCTAGATCTGTTTTGTTTCAAGAACATTAATATTGAAAAAAGAATGATCTAGTAAGGAACTACTACTGAATCTTTCCATAGACATGGAACATTAGCAAACTTTAATTTTAATTTTTTTGTTAAATAATTAATTAGGCAAGACTCTGAAAGCTGCTCCGCATAAGACAGGCCATAAAGTAATATTTATTTATATTGAAATTATATTTAAAACAATAGATGTTTCATCAAAAGTGTGCAGGTGCTGGCCATGGTGCTGATTGTCATTGATGGAGTTGACACCAGATGGCAGCAAAGTCACATTCAACTATAACCAGGGCTGTCTTATGATGCAAATGTGATCCTGAGGCTCATTTTTATTTGTCAGTAACATTTAGGATGAATTCATCTTCAGTAATATTTTATATATTCCTAAACGTCATGAGCAGTCAATTACAATAGCAAAGCATTCCTGTAGCCCAAACAGTAGAAAATGGCACAATCAACAGACTTTTTCAAGAAGATATAACTTTGATTACCAGAGAAGGCATGAAAATGTAGGCCTTGAAGGCAAAGATGCTTTACACGGAACATTAGAAAAAAGTCCAAGGCACGTCTCCTGGTACAAAGGGTTAGAAAGCCTTTATTATCTTCAGTAATATTTTATATATTCCTGGCCGGCAGGGATTGTAGGTGGGGGGAGTGAATGTACAGCGCTCTCTCCACCCTCAATACCACGACTGAGGTGCCCTTGAGCAAGGCACCGAACCCCCAATTGCTCCCCGGGCGCCGCAGCATGGCTGCCCACTGCTCCGGGTGTGTGTTCACGGTGTGTGTGTGTGCATTTGTTCACTACTCACTGCTGTGTGTGTGTGTGTGGATTTGTTCACTACTCACTGCTGTGTGTGTGCACTTGGATGGGTTAAACGCAGAGCACCAATTTCGAGTATGGGTCACCATACTTGACAATATGTCACGACTTTATTTATTTATTTATTTTTTTTCGACTTTTTTATTTATTATTATTATGTCTGGTTACATTATAAGTCATTAAATTGTTTTAAATGAAAACTACACTCTGATACATTTCGGCCTGAAAAATTTGAGTCCAAAACAGCTGATAAACATAAAATCTGTCATAAAAATGTTGTAACTTCATAGTGTTACTTTCGATCCAAAATGTCCATAATAAATAAAATAATCGATAATAATGCTTTCTCCAGTGAAAAAAAATCATCTCATCTGAATAAGGAGAAAAATATGCAAGCACCATTTACAAGTGAAAACAGTCCTAGAACAAATATGTGGGTGGATTTTGATGTGAGAAGACAACTGTTTAAAGTTAAAATGTCTTTATGATAGATTTGATTCTTACAAACACGCAGCTTTTGTCTTCTCCAGATGTTAACTGATGGACTGGAGTGGTGTGGATTATTGTGATGTTTTTATCAGCTGTTATTCTGACGGCACCCATTCACTGCAGAGGATTCATTGCTGAGCAAGTGATGCAATGCTACATTTCTCCAAATCGGTTCCAAAGAAGAAATTAATCTACATTTTGGATGGCCTGAGGGTCCAAACATTTAAATTTTTGGGTGAAAATCTGACACCTGGCATCTCTCTGGCTCTTCCGTGAACGGCTATCTGTTCCAGTTTTATCACAAAACAAACAGATACCAAATGTGTCCCAGTTACTGATTCAGTAACTAATCTAGCAGTATTTTAATACATATGTGAGTACACTTAATATTAATCCAAATAGTTTTAAAACAGACTTGTTTTTGCACCTTGTCTCATTAAGTGTTTGAGCAAACTGAGAACAACTACAAACACATGCAACCAAAACCATCATCATTAGTCTTCAAGCGTCTTCAAGTCTTGGAGGCTGACATTTGACTTTGACTAGTAAGCAAACACTCCAATCATCAAAAACACTTCTAACACCCTAACTACCACAATAATAACACTGGTATCATGGCAAAAAAATAAAAAACAAAAACACCCAGTCAAGCATCAGACTACAGAAGCCCCACGAGACCAAGCCTTTTATTTTGTTTATCACTGTAGTTTTCTTGTGATCCTGACACTGTAGAAAAACATTAAACATTTAGATTTTTTTATTTTAGAATTTTAAAATTTTGTAATTAGCAAAGATCATCTGAAAATCAATCAGGTTTTATTCCTTTAGTGTAAGCTAAACAAACTAATTCTGAATAATGAAGCTGCTGTTCTTGGGTGTAGTCCTTATATTTTGTGGTTTCAGATCCTCCCCAGGTACTTTGTTGATTTTGGTCATTAGTTCACCCCATTTGATGCAATCTAGAAACTGAGCTTTGTGTTTCCTGTCACTGTGCGCTTGAGCAAATCTGCTTCCTCTATTTGAAGGGAGTGTCTCTTGTTTTGTTTGTGGCTTTGGTGACAGTTTTTAGAAGAATGATGTCAACTAAGGGACAGCACCCATGACTGAGGACATGCACTGAAACTGAACTAGCCCAGCCCAAATGAGAAAAAGTAATGCAAAAGTAACATAATGCATTACTTTCCATAAAAGTACTAAGTAACAAAATTAGTTTTTTAGGGAGTAACGCAATATTGTAATGCATTACTATCCATAAAAAGTAATTAACACAATTAATTACTTTTTTATGGAATAACGTAATATTGTAATGTATTACTTTCCATAAAAAGTAATTAAGTAGCACAGTTACTTTTTTAGGGAGTAACTCAATATTGTAATGCATTACTAATCATAAAGAATAATTAACACAATTTGTTACTTTTTATGGAATAACACAATATTGTAATGCATTACTTTCCATAAAAAGTAACTAAGTAACGCAATTAGTTACTTTTTATGGAATAACGCAATATTGTAATGCATTACTTTCCATAAAGTACTACGTAACACAATTTGTTACTTTTTTAGGGAGTAACGCAATATTGTAATGCATTACTATCCATAAAAAGCAGCTAAGTAACGAAATTACTTACTTTTTTATGGAATAACGCAATATTGTAATGCATTACTAATCATAAAAAGTAACTAAGTAACGCAATTAGTTACTTTTTTATGGAATAACGCAATATTGTAATGCATTACTTTCCATAAAAAGTAACTAAGTAATGCAATTAGTTACTTTTTTAGGGAGTAACGCAATATTGTAATGCATTACTATCCATAAAAAGCAGCTAAGTAAAGCAATTAGTTACTTTTTTATGGAATAACGCAATATTGTAATGCATTACTTTCCATAAAAAGTAACTAAGTAACGAAATTACTTACTTTTTTATGGAATAACGCAATATTGTAATGCATTACTAATCATAAAAAGTAACTAAGTAACGCAATTAGTTACTTTTTTATGGAATAACGCAATATTGTAATGCATTACTTTCCATAAAAAGTAACTAAGTAATGCAATTAGTTACTTTTTTAGGGAGTAACGCAATATTGTAATGCATTACTATCCATAAAAAGCAGCTAAGTAAAGCAATTAGTTACTTTTTTATGGAATAACGCAATATTGTAATGCATTACTTTCCATAAAAAGCAGCTAAGTAAAGCAATTAGTTACTTTTTTATGGAATAACGCAATATTGTAATGCATTACTTTCCATAAAAAGTAACTAAGTAACGCAATTAGTTACTTTTTATGGAATAACGCAATATTGTAATGCATTACTTTCCATAAAGTACTACGTAACACAATTTGTTACTTTTTTAGGGAGTAACGCAATATTGTAATGCATTACTATCCATAAAAAGCAGCTAAGTAACGAAATTACTTACTTTTTTATGGAATAACGCAATATTGTAATGCATTACTAATCATAAAAAGCAGCTAAGTAAAGCAATTAGTTACTTTTTTATGGAATAACGCAATATTGTAATGCATTACTTTCCATAAAAAGTAACTAAGTAACGAAATTACTTACTTTTTTATGGAATAACGCAATATTGTAATGCATTACTAATCATAAAAAGTAACTAAGTAACGCAATTAGTTACTTTTTTATGGAATAACGCAATATTGTAATGCATTACTTTCCATAAAAAGTAACTAAGTAATGCAATTAGTTACTTTTTTAGGGAGTAACGCAATATTGTAATGCATTACTATCCATAAAAAGCAGCTAAGTAAAGCAATTAGTTACTTTTTTATGGAATAACGCAATATTGTAATGCATTACTTTCCATAAAAAGTAACTAAGTAACGAAATTACTTACTTTTTTATGGAATAACGCAATATTGTAATGCATTACTAATCATAAAAAGTAACTAAGTAACGCAATTAGTTACTTTTTTATGGAATAACGCAATATTGTAATGCATTACTAATCATAAAAAGTAACTAAGTAATGCAATTAGTTACTTTTTTAGGGAGTAACGCAATATTGTAATGCATTACTATCCATAAAAAGCAGCTAAGTAAAGCAATTAGTTACTTTTTTATGGAATAACGCAATATTGTAATGCATTACTAATCATAAAAAGCAGCTAAGTAAAGCAATTAGTTACTTTTTTATGGAATAACGCAATATTGTAATGCATTACTTTCCATAAAAAGTAACTAAGTAACGAAATTACTTACTTTTTTATGGAATAACGCAATATTGTAATGCATTACTAATCATAAAAAGTAACTAAGTAACGCAATTAGTTACTTTTTTATGGAATAACGCAATATTGTAATGCATTACTTTCCATAAAAAGTAACTAAGTAATGCAATTAGTTACTTTTTTAGGGAGTAACGCAATATTGTAATGCATTACTATCCATAAAAAGCAGCTAAGTAAAGCAATTAGTTACTTTTTTATGGAATAACGCAATATTGTAATGCATTACTTTCCATAAAAAGCAGCTAAGTAAAGCAATTAGTTACTTTTTTATGGAATAACACAATATTGTAATGCATTACTTTCCATAAAAAGTAACTAAGTAACGAAATTACTTACTTTTTATGGAATAACGCAATATTGTAATGCATTACTTTCCATAAAAAGTAACTAAGTAACACAATTACTTACTTTTTATGGAATAACGCAATATTGTAATGCATTACTTTCCATAAAAAGCAGCTAAGTAAAGCAATTAGTTACTTTTTTATGGAATAACACAATATTGTAATGCATTACTTTCCATAAAAAGTAACTAAGTAACGAAATTACTTACTTTTTATGGAATAACACAATATTGTAATGCATTACTTTCCATAAAAAGTAACTAAGTAACGAAATTACTTACTTTTTAGTGAGTAACGCAATATTTTAATGCATTACTTTTAAAAGTAACCTTCCCCAACACTTCCCTTTGCTATGCTTTACTGGCCGAAGACTTCAAACTGCAGCCTGTGCTGAGCATCTAATGAGGTGGTTGAACAATCAATGTTTGCGCCTTTCACAACGGACTTCACTAGGATGAACTGCTGAGGCTTCCAGCCAGACACCTAGAGAGACGCCTACATCTCAGCTTTATGATGGACTTCTCCATCAGGCACAAACTGACCATCTCAGTCTTAGGATGGGCTGCACAGAAAATAAACAGTTATTGGCCACAACATTGAAACTAAAGACACTGCATTTACGTGTACCTCACCAGTCAACAATTAAGAACTAACCTTGTAGTTCAATCAGCTGTATGTGAATTCTTTTCTTGGATCTCCTTGCATGATTGTATAAATCTAATTGGACGAGGCATCTATGATTATACATCACCCCGTTTGACCCTCCGTACTAATTGTAAAACATCCTCAAGCACTCCTGGACTAAGCACGCTCATGCTGTTAAGTGCAAGGCTACACTGAGTATTACCACATGAAGTTTTACGATCAAACGGGCTTGTTATGCAACTGAGTTGTGTAATACGGAATGATTATATATTTCACACCTCTTCAAACATGTACTCACACCACCTCTGTTGTTGAAATGTGGAAAATGCAGAACAATGGTAAATGCCTGTTTTTGCAGTGTTCCTGAAAATGGGTGGATCTGACTTCAAATCTCACTCGCTCAGTTGTGATAACGACACCTGCAGTGATATGCATGAGATGCATCACTGTGTCTGCAATCGTTTTGAGTTGTTTTCATACCATACTGCAATGCTGCACAAAGTGAGGACAATCTGTTTTACCAAAACAATTGGTGCATTGGTCCTATTCATTTGCTTAGACTAAATGTTACATAACATTATTCCTAATATCAACTATGAGATCACTGTGTCTACGTTAATGCACCCCATATGATAATCAGAGTAATTGCTAATCCATACAAGTGTAGTATGATCGATAATATAATATAGGTTACAGTGGACTTTATTGAAATTTCATTTCATCATGGATTCTGACTTATGGCTGGGTATGTAGCTGTTTTTGACAAGCAGCACAGTGAATTTTCCAGTGTCTCTGAGGATTTGGTGTTTATATAATGTCTCTCTCTCTCTCTCTCTCTCTCTCTCCTCACTCAGCATTCAACGAACTTGAACTCGGAGAGGAAGCAAGCAGCCCACATCCTATCGTCATGGTAACAGCATGTGAATGCGTTGAGCCAGAGCAGAGAGCTAGAGAGAGACAGCGATAGAGTGGGAACAGCATCACACGGCACGTCTCGGTCTCCAGAGCGATTGAAAGGTAAGACGAAGGGGATGATTTTGAGGATAATTGGGTTTGGCCATCCTCAGAGATCTGGGAAATGTGCTTTACTGCATTTACAGGTTTGCTGATTCCATGCCTTTGTCTGTGACGTTTGTCCTCTGCAGCAATATTGTGTATTTTGGCAAAGTGACCTCTGACTTTGGTCATGCAACTTCGTAGTTTCTTAAACGGGTTCATGTAGCCTTGTATTTTGCATAGTTATTTCAACCTGTCATGGGTGTCATGCACATCAGTATGGTTATAAAACATACATATTTCTGGCCGTAAGCAGCAACGTCACAATGCACACGCAGGAGCATGTGAGGAGCAAGATGTGTGCCTTTTTCCAGTGTTTTGCTGATCTGAATTCCTGAAGATTCCTTTGGTAACAGCGCTCGTGACAACTTTCATGTCGACCACTGGTCAGTGATACCACTGATTATAAACACAGAGCGACAGGTTGTCGAGGTTTGAGCAATAGGTAAGCAGATGTAAACATTTGGTATCATTTTCAGAGCGAGCATCAGGTTGATGGCGTCCTTCTCAGCAAGAAGCTTGGGACACTCTACAGGTCTCGTTTAATTGCAAAACCATGTAGGGTGGAATAGCTTCAATTTTAGATTCGGTCTTTGTATTTTCTATTCCTTCTTTTCTATTTGTTCTCTTAGACATACTGCATCTGCAACATTTTAAAGATGTCCTTGCATTTTTAAATATAGTTAGTAATGGCCTAACTCTGTTTTAAGCGAATACAATGGATGCATTCACATAGATGATGGTGCGTTTTGCTGGCTGAGACACTTTTTAAATAGATAAATGGACTTCAGTTTGAATAATCTTGTTATTTTCTTTTGAAAGGTATGAGAAGAGAGCGAATATTCTGTGCGATCATTCTGGTTTTGCTATTTTTCAAAGAGATGTAATTTGACATCATCACTTAATTAATATTATATTAATAATGCGTATATTGCATATATAAGGCCCCTTAGGCTGCACGAGATTGAGGGGGAGATATATAACAAATGGAATTGACAAAATCACAACTTCAAACGCCCATTTTTATTTCCAAGACTGGCAAAGCATAGATTTTCTTTTCTTTTATTTACAACAGAAAAAATAATCGTCAAGGCCAGCCTGGGTAACACTTAAGTATAGGGACCAATTCTCACTATGAACTAGTTGCTTATTAGCATGCCTATTATTAACACATTGGTTGTTTATTAGCATTTATAAAGCACATATTCTGCATGACCATATTCTATATCCCTAATCCTACCTCATACCTAAACTTAACAACTACTTACTAACTATTAATAAGCAGCAAATTAGGAGTTTATTAAGGCAAAAGTCATAGTTAATGGTTTGTTAATAGCGAGAATTGAACCTTAAAATAAAGTGTGACCCCGGCCTGTTTTGACCTTGTAACCCTGATCTGAGCATTAATTGTCCCTTCTCTTCAATAAAATAACATGGTGGCTCCCTACAGTACGGAAAAGTTAGCTATTGTCCGTCGCCAATCGCGATAAAAGCATGTGGAAATACAGTTGAGATTTCTCTTAAGTCTGCTTTCTGTCTTTACATGGATTAACAGGTAACTGTTGCCATGGCAAACACCCACTCATGTACCAAACAAAGACCAAGATGGGCAGATTTTCTCTTCCACACTTTTTAGTCCACTGTGTTTAAAGCATTTGGACAGTCACCCATGAGTGGAAAAGAGATTCAGTATTTACCTTTATTTTATAGCATCATAGCCCTGCAATGAATTATTCTTTCTGTCGCCGCAGGTTGTGTATTTTCAAGCTTGAAGAGCTAATGGAATATCTCTGCAACTGATTCATGGGAAAGTGCTGAACTAAAATTGAAGATGGAAAACACAACCTTGGTTTGTTCTGCCCAAGGCTGGTGCGGCCCGAACGTTTCCACCTTCTCATCCGAGTGGGATGATAGCATGAACTCCTTCCTGATGGCACCTGACGTGATCAAACCCCCTCCACAGTTCCAGGATCCAGAGGAGCTGAGCCAGGCATCACCCACTAACTCCGCTGTCGTGATAAGACGAGACAAAGATTGCGTGAAGAAAGAGCGTAGGAGTCGACCAGCAAGTAACATAGAGCTCCACAGACGCTCCTTGTCACTTTCCACAACTGTCAACACCAACCCTAGTGTGGTCCGACGCCGGTGCGAAAGCTATGCACTTTCATATCCCAGCAGCAGCTCAGAGGACAGCGGCAGCGACAGCACCTCTGCCAGGAGGGGAGATCGACTCCCAGATGCCGTGCCGCGATCTAGATCCCGGAGCATTGTCCTCAAGAAGGCCAAAAGGAAACCGGCTCCACCTGTGCGAACAGTGTCGCTGCAAAGGCTCGCGGCGGAGAAGTATTCAGAGCACAAATTACAGGGGCTTCCTCTGAAAAAAGATGCCCAAAACATCATGATACTGCCAGATCTCATTCCAACCTCAAAGCAAGAAGTTGGTAAGAGCAAGAAACCAACAGCTGAAGCACCTACCACGGCACTGAAGGCCCCTGTCTCTAGTCACCGAGCACTAAATGAGCTTCGATCCAGCGAACCATGCAAGTCGGGCTTGGGCCCGTCCGTGGCAACTCCAATAAACCAAGGTACCCCTGGTAATTATGAAATAAACACATCCCCGTCTTCTTCCCACTCCTCACCCTCCCAGCCTTCCATCTCCTCTCCTTCCAAACGCTTCGGATCGAACTCTCCATCGAGTGGCTATGCAAGCCAATGCGAAACACCCACTCAATCAGTCCTGTCCTCAGGACCTTCTCAGCTGGGCGGCAGAATGCGCCATAAGGCTTCCAGTGTTATTCCTGGCCAAAGGGCGAGAAATCGCAACGCAAGGCTATCTCTTCAGCTCCCTGAACTTCCCCAGCACACTCCTGATCCAGAGCCTTCCGTAGTTCAGCCAAAAGTAAACCGCCGCTACTCGGACAGCACCGAAGCCACCAGACCCAAGCAAAGGATGAGTAACAGTTTGTTGATTATGCCCGTGGTTACTCAGGAGGATCTGAACAACGTGCATTTACGCTCGGTAAGCAGCTCCGATCTTGAGAATGCGCAGGAGACTACAGCGGACATTATCGAGGAGGAGGTCTCTTTAAGCCCTACAAACCACCAAAAAGCCAAACCTCCAGTGGCTCCCAAGCCCCAGAGAAATAAGTGGCCACCCAATGCCATGGTTCAGCCACGTGTTGGAACGGCTTCTGATCCAGAACCGGCGACAGTCAAACCCAGTGAGAGACTGGAAGATATTTACGCAATGATTAACAAAGTAAAACCCACAGTGACTGTACCATCTCAAAGTACTGAACAAGCACATCATCTGAAGCAGCAGAAGGACTGCTACTTTTTGGAAGGACATTCTCCACAGCCAATGAGAGAGTCCCATCAGCCACAAAATCCAAATGCGCTCCCCTTCAGCACAACCACCTGCTCTAACCAATATGAACTTCATAAGAAGCGAAGAGCCCCACCACCGCCTCTGACGAAGACACCAGCTGTGGACAATTCATTTTATTATAACTCAGCTGATCAGAAAAGCCCAGACGATTCCTTGTCTCCAAGTAAACTCAAGTCTCCGAAGTCTCCAAACTCTGCAAGTCAGTATCATGTTACCCTATATGGTGTCATTCCGTCTTACCCTATGGTCATTGAGCAACAGCACTCAAATGCACCAGGTAAGAGAACTGTAAAGGACTGAATTTTATTTTTCAGTTTGTGAAACTGCTATATACCAATGCATCATTTGCAGTTCTTAATGTCAACAGATCAGCCAACTTACGATGTAGAGAAGAGGGACCGAATGCCCGACCTGGGACCTCTACAACTGGTAGGAGAGGAAGACGATGTGTTTCTTTACAAGTCCAAATCCCAAACAACGGAGGACCTGTTCACCATAATTCACAGGTTACTTAGCACTGCTACAAAATGCACCCTTAAAAATAAAGGTGCTTAAAAGCTTCTTCACAGCGATGCCATAGAAGAACCATTCAGTCAAATCTCTATAATCTGAAGAACCTTCTTTCGCCACAAAGAACCTTTTGTGAAACAGAAAGGTTCTTAAAGTTCTTTATGGAACCATTTAGACAAAAAAGGTTCTTCTATGGCATCGTGAAGCACTTTTATTTTTAAGAGTGTACTGTTGTTTCCAGTACAGCTCTTGTCTTTTTTTGAAGTTGGCTTATAAATTCTGTACTCATATCGTTTTGTCTTTTTGCAGGTCTAAAAGAAAGCTCCTGGGTCGTAAAGACTCCTTCGAAAACAAGCAGGGTGACCCGGGCACTCAGATGCTCGGCAGCGGAGCGTCCAAAATCACTTCTCAAAATGATAACTTCATGGCTTTTCTGAGAAGGACAAGAAGTGCCAAGGCTGGTTGCAGTGAACGAATCTCAGCCACAGAGCTCCTCAGAAGCTCCAAGCCCACGGCTACCATCGCAGAAAACATGACCCACTGCAAAAATAGCTATGCACAGTCACATGGTCCATAAAGCACCTTTTTCTCCAGTCGTGTTTTATATATAAATTAGTTTGTGACAAAAGTGCCATGTTAAAGTTTCTGAAATAATATATTAAAAGTATCAAGAAACCAGCTTGTATATTTGCTTTTGTTTTGAATAAGATCTAAAGTAGAAGTTAAAATGTATATCTTCCTGAAACACGTATGTTATTGTGAATGATAACAGAATGGTTCACAATTGTAAATTCAAATATAGCTTTATGTGTTAATGTACATATAAATGTTTTAAGAGTTGAGACGCTATCCTGAGAAAATATTACAGTTCTCGTCACTATGTTACTGAATATTAAAACGTAAATAATTTGTTGTGTTTGGACTTCCTGCCTTCTATAAGGAAGACTAATGTATATCAATGACTGTTTTAAAGATGTTCTGTAGATTTGCACATGTTCAGTATATTAAATTACTTTTCAGAAGTAACATTCTACGGTATTTTCACCCTTTGCATGCATTTCAATTTTCATGTTTACAGAAATGCATAGTATTTAGTATTGCATATAGTTTAAGCTGATCTCAAAATGTATCTCGTCATATCAAAGTACCATTAAATATCGGATGTGTGAGCAAGAGCTGCCAGACATAACAAGGAATAATTCCTTATGAATTAATATACTGTAATGGCATCACACACCTATTGCAGCCTGACTGAAGGGTTTATTACACGTGTCAGCCTGTGAGAGACAAAGACTCTCATTTGTGAAAAAAACCTGAACTTCCTCTTGTAGCCGAGTTTTTATTATTATTATCATGAATAGGATAGTGCATGAAAATTGGCTTTTGCTGCATTATGGGGAGGGAATGCATTTTAAACATTTCTCCTATAACACTCACATTTGACATGGTAACTTTACTATAATATATACAGTAGCATGCATGCATTTAATATTGCATTAGGATGCCGAAAAGGTTCTTCTCAAGCAATCAATTCAGTTTTAATTCATAATGATGTTGAGCTTGTGTCTTGGTGCTTCTGTTAAACAACCCAAGCTGAACAAAATAAGATGTTTGCATAAAGATGTCACAAAATGCTGTGCTCTTAACCTCAGTGTAAATAACTATACAGCTGAATGTACAACTATGTGAGACTATACACATATATAGGCCTATGATTTAAGTGTTGAAGTGCTAAATACATTTGAATATATAATAGCTAAATATTTCAATAAAATGCTAAAATTCTTCAAGGTCTTTTATCAACAGATTAATATTTTGTCAAATTTGGATGGCCAAAATCACTATCAATGCATGTAATCTGGATTACGTAATCAGATTCCAAATATTAAGTACTTGTGATTATATTATGTTACATTTTAAAATGCTCATAATCAGATTACAGTCACTTTTTCATGGATTACATGATTACTTATTATTCACTGGCAGTAAATGGCAGTAAATTATTTTATTGATTCTCCTTAATTCTTCTTTTTTTCTCTTTTAATATTTCCTTTCTAATAATCTTATTGTGTCATACCATTTAGCTTGAACTATATTCACAATTGTCATGTAAATAAATATGCAAACCATGTTGCTGAATTTAAGGGGAAAAGCACACCTCAAGCAGTTAAACCATGTATGAAACAAATAATTACGCAGGTTACTAAACACTGGTGATTTATAGCTGTGAAAAATGTGACCCTGGACCACAAAACCAGTCATAAGGGTCAATTTTTCGAAATTGAGATTTATACATCATCTGGAAGCTGAATAAAAAATATTTCCATTGATGTATGGTTTGTTATGATCGGACAATATTTGTCTAAGATGCAACTATTTGAAAATCTGGAATCTGAGGCTGCAAAAAAATCTAAATTTTGAGAAAATCACCTTTAAAGTTGTTCAAATGAAGTTCTTAGCAATGCATATTACTAATCAAAAATGAAGTTTTAATATATTTACAGCAGGAAATGTACAAAATATCTTCATGGAACATGATCTTTATTTAATATCCTAATGATTTTTGGCATAAAATAAAAATCAATAATTTTGACCCATACAGTGTATTGTTGGCTATTGCTGCAAATATACCCCAGCGACTTCAGACTGCTTTTGTGCTCCAGGGTCACATATAATGACCTTCAGTAACTGTTGATTCTGGAAGTCTGGACAAAAATATTTCTAACCTGGAAGACTTTGGACATGTAATGTTTACTAATGTTTATTCATATACAGTAATGTACTGTAATATAATGTTTAATGCATTTTATGGCATTGATATAAAAAATGGAATATATTTTCATTCTCTTTGTTTTTCATATCAATATGGTACATTTAAAACAAGTTAGATTAAAAAAAAAGTAATCTAAAAGGACAGATTACATTAGCTAAAATGAGTAATAGATTACGTTACTAATTACAGTATCAGTAATCTGTAATCAGTAATGGACTGCAGTTTGTAAGTAATCTACTCACCTCTAATCACTATTATTATACACTATTATTTATTGTAGTTAATATTTTAATAGTGGAATAAAAAGAAAAAAATATTTCTAAACTGTCCTGAAAAGTCCTGAACTTCAAAGTAAAAAGGGTTTTAGAGTCTATATTCAGTAAAGATCTGCTAATAGTAATAGTGTTAGAGGGCACATTGTGTTTCAGGATGAAAGAATATGAAGTTTTGTTGGTCACTGTAGTTGGTTATTTTCTTTTCTGCAATAAAAAGTCAATGTAAAAATCCTGTTGGGTTTTTGTCAAGGGAACCAGGGAGATACTAACTAATAAACTGGCCTAAAAAAAGCCTCTTCCCTGTTAGCATGCGGTAATTGCGTAATTTCCGCCACAACTTCATAACTAGTCTAAAGAAAGCCGACTTCTTTTGACCACGTTCATGTGCATACTAGAAATCGCACAGCTTTGTTCGGTAATTTAGCGATAATGATAAACGTTCAACCCGACAAACTGCCAAAAATTGCCATGATACACAATACTTTTTTAACTGATTCACATAGACAAGTACAGTATGCTGCAAAAAACAAAGCAAAACAAACACCCAGAGCACCTGAGCAACTGCTTTTTATAATTTCTTTAATAAAATATACCAAAAATATTGCACATCATGTTTGTGTCTCTTTCTTGCAAACTGTTATGAAAATACCAATATTAAAAAAGTGACACTAATGTCAATAGTCAAATCACCACCACCTTCTCACACAGGTGTCTCCTCTTTTTGGCATTATCTACACGTCCATCATATTTATGGCAAACGCTCTGCAGAATGTTTGAGACTCTGCAGCC
Source organism: Barbus barbus (assembly GCF_936440315.1). Classification (NCBI taxonomy): domain Eukaryota; kingdom Metazoa; phylum Chordata; class Actinopteri; order Cypriniformes; family Cyprinidae; genus Barbus; species Barbus barbus. Next base: position 2,428,966 of record NC_136721.1, on the reverse strand, counting down.
CGGCTCGCCACACTGGAAATATGATATTCCCCGGATTCGGTCAGAGGATCCGCACTAATGATTCTGGAGCTACCTTGATAGATGTTATTGTTCTGGATACAGACAGTCACTCCAGGGATCTGTATCCTACTTATACTGTGGATTTACAGACTAACATGGTCTGATAATGAGGCAGGCCGATCCATTTTCCAGGGGGAACTCAACCTAAAGCTGATTTTCATCAGGTAGAGCTCTCTCTCTCTCTCTCTATATATATATATATACATATGTCTATCTGTCTATCTCTCTGTCTATGTCCTGAGTCATGTTTCTGTCTTCTGCGCTCTTTTGTTTTTGTTTTTCTCAGGGTGGATTCTCTGTTATTGCTTTATGTTTCCATATCAGCCGTCCTAGCAACAGTTCTCATGACCTGTTTTGGTGCATATGAATTTCTCAAATTATGTCATTGCATGAAGCGCACAAGCTATAATTCCCATATTACAACACGTGAATCAACCAGCATTTTAAAAAATATCAGCTTGATGTTATTGACGGTGCTTTCAGTAGTGTTTGTTTATGTTGCACTTTCTGATATGGCAATAATCTTAGACTTATACTGACACCTAGCGGTAAGAATGCAGCATGATAAAATTAACTCATGCTTCAGTACCTAGTTATAGAATATGTGCCTGTCTTCCAACAATTAAAATTAAATGAAATATCCTGACAGACATTGCTGCAAAGAGCAGCCAGATAAACAACCCGTCTTTGATGAAATATTTGAACAGGTGGACATTCATTTTATTACTCTTTTGCCCGGTTTCACAGACAAGGCTTAAGCTTAGTCCTAGACTAAAATGCATGTTTGAGGTGTCTTAACTGAAAGCAGCTTGCACTGGCATACAAGTCAATGTAGCAGGCCAAGAATCAGGCCATTACCTTTTTCTTCTAAGGCACATTTAAAAAATAAAAAACAAACTTAAGTTTAAATAATGTATTTAGTCCTGGCTTAATCTAAACCCTGTCTGTGAAACCAGGCCTTTTTTCAGTCATGTGTTTTAATTGGCAGTAGATATTTTTATAGTATATACTGCCATGTACTAAATATTACATGGAATAGCACTAATAACAATACAGCCATATGTTATTTATGTGTAGGCCTACATATGATTAATTTCTAGTCTAGTTCTAAATCTTTCAGTATTAACATTTTCTTTTATATATTTCAGATATTTATATATTTAAATCTAAATTCTTTAAAAAAATTCATTATTTTAAAAGGCACCTCTTATGCAAAATTCACTTGAACATGTTGATTCAACATAAATGTGTTGGCAACCACCCTATAATGATAAAAATCCACCCGCTCCTTTTGTTAATCTCCATAAATTATAAGAAGTGTCTCAGAACAAGCCAATCACAGAATCCATAAAATATGACGTCACATTTTACAAGCCCCACCCAAAACTAATGATGGACACTCCCTTATTAGCAGAGACCCCGCCCTGAATGAGCTGCACACTATCCACCAAGTTCATCTTCACGCTAGAGCATTTAAAAGCAGCACTCAAGTAAGAAATATCTTCTTATTGAAGCTATATACATTATTCAGCCCAGAGCAGTGAGTGATTTCCTGCTTTTATTTTATTTTTCATATGTTAATATGGGTCATATTAACATCATAGACAGCAGTATAGGTACTGTATATTACGCTGATGTCACTTAATACACAAATCTAATACAAACATGCTATTTCTTTCCTGGCTGTTTAACTTCACACACATAAACGACTGTGTTTCTGTAACTTATGCATGTTTTTAACATAAACTTGTTTGTGAAAGAGAACTTTTAGTTTAGTACTCACATGCCGTGTGAGATCCGCTTTCTGTGTGTGCGCTCAGAAAACTGTAGGCTATATCAGACGTTTACATGATATGGCTTTAAAACGCATGATTTTAGCGTGACAGACATAGTAATCAAAACTAAACAGATGTTTTTTAGCAGAGTATCTGAGATAAGAGCTGTAATGGCACAACAAAGGAGGTGGGGAGCAGAAGCTCATTTGCATTTAAAGAGACATGCACAAAAACAGCCTGTTTCTTCTTCCACTCAAAATAGGCTCTTTTTATATATATATATATATATATATATATATATATAATAAATGATCTGTGGGGTATTTTGAGCTGAAACTTCACAGACACATTTTGGAGACGTATATTACATCTTGTAAAAAGCGGCATAATAGGTGCCCTTTAATATATGTAATTATAGGACTACATAACTAATTCATTGCAGATCCAATAAAACCTAAATCTAAATTATAAATATACATTACCATTGAAACATTTGAAGTCAGTAAGATTTTTAATGTTTTTGAAAGAAGTATCTTATGCTCACCAAGGATGCATTTATTTGATCAAAAATACAGTAGAAACAGTGACATATTATGTTTTCTATGGTTATGTTAAAATGTCATGTATTCCTGTGATGCACAGCTGTATTTTCAGCATGATTACTATAGTCTTCAGTGTCACATGATCTTCAGAAATCATTCTAATATACTAATTTACTGCTCAACAAACATTTCTGATTATTATCAATGTTGAAAACCGTTTTTGTGGAAACCATGGAAATGGTTGTTTCAGGATTTTTTCATGTATTTATTTGAAATAGAAATCATTTGAAATTTATAGAAATTTAGCTGTCACTTTGAAACAATTGAATGCATCCTTGCTGAATAAAAGTACTCTTTTTTTATTTTATTTTACTGGCCCCAAAAGTGTGAATGGTATTGTAGAGTTGAATATTTTGCTAACATGCAAATTGCAAAGCCCGTTTGTGGTGGCAAAAACATTGATGCATGAAGTGGAACCAGTGAGTTGAACCTACCTGAAAATACATTTATAATGTTAACACATTCTCAAATTTTATCCAGCAGATACAGATAGCTCTTACACAACCTTATAGCTTCATAAACAATTAAACCCAAACCATTGATACTGAACTACAACCACAACCAGGGAACTGGAAAATATTGCATATTCATTGTTTGGAGACATCGCCAGCACAGCGTCCAGAATGCAGTCCACAGGATTGCGAAAGTCTGATTGCAGCCACTTTGCTAACTTTTAAGTTGCTAAATTAGACCGCTTCATTCAGAATCACACCTTCTCTCTAAAAACACACTCTTCTACGACACGGCTGACGTCAACAAACCTGAAAAAATAAAAGCACAGAGCATTTTCTTATTGGCTAGTTTTCCAGTTGATTTCACAAGAAACCCCACAAAGTGAAATCTGTTGGGAGGTCATGACATTTTATGTGCTTTTCCAAAGGAATTACACACAAATAACAGCATGGAGGACTCACTGAGAAAAACAAGCATTTCATTCTGTGCCATTCTTAACAATACTGATGCTGTGTGATATGACATATATATATATACATACATAACATATTTAACAATTATCTACAACTGCAAATGTGTTTGATTTACTGACCCCAAACTTTTGAACGGTGTGTAGAAGATTTGTTTTTTGATTAAATGCTGTTCTTTTGAACTTTTTATTCATTCAAGAGTACTGAAAAAATATATTAAGATAAAGCACTAAAAATATTAAATATTTCATTTATTTATGCTGGTTATGCCCTCTTAATTTGCAGTGTAATATAGCCTGTCTGTATGTGCAATTCCACAAAACTGGTCAACTTTAAAAACAAATATATGTAAGAAATAGGAAAGGAAAAGCAACATTTAAAAGTAAAAAAAAAAGAATTAGGGAGAATCAAATCAAATAATTTTTGTGGATAATTTACTGACATTTTCTGAATATTAGGTAATCAGTAAAAAAGCAACTGTAGTCTGAGTATTTAAGTAATATAATCTTGATTATGTAATCAGATTCCAAAACTTAAAAACTTGCAATATAATTATATGTAAAATAGCTAGATCTAAATTTGGAGGATCACTTGTATTATTATTAGATTTAGTGTATGCTCGATGTAGATGTTGCTTTTTTCAGTCATAAGGGGACATTTTTAGAAAATTAGATTTATACATCATCTGAAAGCTGAATAAATAAGCTTTCATTGATGTATGGTTTGTTAGGCAGTATATTAGACTGAGATGCAACTATTTGAAAATCTGGAATCTGAGGGTGCAAAAAAATCTAAATATTGAGAAAATCACCTTTAAAGTTGTTCAAATGAAGTCCTTAGCAATGCATATTACTAATGAAAAATTATGTTTTGATATATTTACGGTAGGAAATTTACAAAATATCTTCATGGAACATGATCTTTAATATCCTAATGATTTTTGGCATAAAAGAAAAATCAATAATTTTGACCCATACAGTGTATTTTTGGCTATTGCTATAAATATACCCCAGCGACTTCAGACTGGTTTTGTGCTCCAGGGACACATATTTAAAAGCCTGATGTTTGTACAAATATTCAAATATTATATCCTGATAAAATATGCAAACTCAAGGACTTCATATATCCTTTTAGTACTGCATTAAACTGATAGCTGAATTGTTGATTGTTTGTTGAATACTGTTCATGTTATTTGGAAGTTATATCAATAAACATGATTTGAGATCATGCACTTCAGGTAAAGTGGGTCATCTGATTTATGAAACATGATCCTGTATCTTAATTAGAAATTATAAAAACACATTCATTTATTTGTTTGTTTATTTGTTTTTGTTTATGTTTATTAACACATATATCAAACAAACATATTCAGGAACATAATTAACAAACAGAGCTAAGGCTATATGAGAAAAATTCACAAGTTAACTCAATACATTTGTACAATTCAAAACAACTGATAGAACATGTTGTGTTGATATTAAATTTGAAAATGAACTCAAAATATTTAGAATGTGACACAAGCAACAACAACAGGCTAAGAGTCGGAGGAACTTTTCAAATGTAATATTGTAATCACTTTAAATGGACTTTAACTGTGATCATATTTGAAGCTTTATACTCTGATCTATATTTTGCTCCTCTCATCCTTTTTTCATTTCAGATTCACTTCATGTACTCTTTCCTTTCTTCCATCTCTGACTTGGATCTCCGGACTGCACACATTTCTATTTTCTAAATGTCACTTATAAAATAATCAGAAAATGTCAGTTTATGTAATGAATGTGAGAATTAGTGAGGATTCAAGGTGCACCTGCACAACATTATGCTGTGATAGCATAAAACCATGTTTTATATTAATGTTTTTGTTCAACACGAACCGTTTCTGTGCTTCTCTGCTACTTTGTTGTAATGGCTTTGCTATTATTCTAAAATGATCAGAATTGTAATAATATAAATTATAAAGAATGAGTAGGAGTGTCCAAAGTTTTGACTGATAGATAAAAGATATAACACTATATGAAGAGTTAATTTGCAAAAACAGATAACTCTTTTTTTAATGTTTATTATTATTATTATTATTATTGTGCGCATTCCAATTAATCTCAATCAAACTGCAGTTAAAACAAAACTGCAGTTGAATATAAAAACACGATAACATAATAAAAAATATATATTTTTGAACATTTTAAAAAACGGAGTTATCTGTTTTTCCAAATAAACTCTTCATATATTTTTGTAAAATCCTTATTCTCGTCACAAAGATATTATTCTGGCACCAGAGTCTACACAGAGGCAGACGCGGTTGCTGGATTGACGGCTCTGATTGGTTTAGAGGACTGTCCATCACAAGCTTTTTTCGCGAGCGGACCAATCAGAGGCGTCTGCTGACCCCGTTCACCCCGCGCAGTGCGCTGACGTGCTCGTCACGTGATGTTTTCGCTGGGCTGTAGTGATGTGTAGCCACCATGAGTGAAGCGGGCAAATAAAGATTTATAATGGCAGCGAGCGATGATGGAGGCTCTGCGAAGATGCACCGTTTCGTCGCGCTGAATAATCACCAGGGGGATACGTCGGAAAGCAGCACGGATCACTCGAACGCGTAATTGTATCTGAGCTACGAACCCGCAGCCGACAAAATGGGCCGTGCATCAGTGTAAAGCGGAGGTAAAGTGACCTTTCATCGCATTGTCCCATGGAAGATCGGCCGCGTTTACCGAATCACGGCGTCATGTTGACACTGGAGGCACAACCGCGGCGCGCTGTCACAAAAACGCCCGCGACTAACGGCCACATCTCTTGTGCTGCCGGGGAGCCTCCATCCTCCTCCTCCTCCACCTCAATCAATAACGGCGGCTCCCGTTTGCCCATGCACTTAACGGCCTCCTCTCATTCTCAGCCACAGAGGAGGTACCATCCGCCTTACCACTTTAAAGTGCATCATCTGTTCCCGGATGAGAACCCTCAGGATGCTGTATTGAGGAAGAACTTGCCACCGCTCCAGTATAAAGTGCACGACTCTGCCTTCTGCCGCGTGCTGAGCGCCGACACCACTGCTGCTGCCCTGGCCGCCGCCGCCGTCTGCTCTGGCGGTGTGGACAGGGACATATGGAAATGTGGCTATCTCAGAAAACAGAAGCACGGCCACAAGAGGTTCTTCGTACTGCGGGGCCCCAGCAACCTCGGGCCCAGTCGGTTGGAGTATTACGACAGCGAGAAGAAATTTCGAAACGCCCTCAAAGCTGCTGCCTCCGGTGTTGCTTGCCCTGCCAAGAGGGTGATTTATCTGTCCCAGTGTTTCACGGTGAACAAGAGGGCTGATGCTAAGAACAAATACCTCATTGCCCTTTACACTAAAGATGAGTATTTCGCCGTGGTGGCGGAGAGCGAGCAGGAGCAAGAAGAGTGGTACTTGGCCCTCACCGAACTTATGACGGAGGGGAAAAAGGGGCAGCTAGACAACGACGAACTCGACGACGGCTACGGGACAATTTCACCGGGGACTATTTTCAAGGAGGTGTGGCAGGTCAACGTCAAACCTAAAGGCTTGGGTCAGACCAGGAATCTAATGGGCGTGTACCGTCTGTGCCTTTCCGCCAAGACCATTCACCTGGTGAAGCTGAACTCGGAGACGCCTGCCGTCAACCTGCCACTAATGAGCATTCGCCGCTGCGGCCACTCTGAGAGCTTCTTCTTCGTCGAGGTGGGCCGCTCTTCTTCCATTGGCCCTGGCGAAATCTGGGTGCAAGTCGAGGACTCGGTGGTGGCGCAGAACATGCACGAGACCATCCTCGACACCATGAAGGCTCTCAAGGCCTTTCCTGACTTCAGGCCGCGGAGCAAAAGCCAGTCCTCCGGCACGATCCCCATGTCGTTCATCACTACTCGTCGACATTTCGTCAACCTTCCCCCGAGCCAAACCGGGCTGCAGCGCTCCTCCAGGACAGATTCGGTGACGGGCACGCCGCCTACAGGGAAAAACAGAGGGCGAGGCCAACGCTACCGGACCTCCAGCGAGGGCGAAGGCACTCAGGACCGCCCCCTCAGCTCTGGAACAGGCAGCCTGGTGCATCTAAACACCCCCGTTCTCAGCGTGGGCCGAGAGGAGAGCGGCAGCTGCTGCGCCCACGCCTCACCCGGTTCGAGCCACCACACCCGGTCAGCTTCCCTCCCTGTGTCTCAATTCCTATCTGCCACTAGCCCCATTAGCGTGTCCAGCAGCAGCGGGCACGGCTCAGCCTCCGACACGCACACTCGCCCCTCAAGCTCCTCCATTTGTGGCTCCCCTAGTGACGGAGGCTTCAACTCATCCGACGAGTTCTGCCCCAGCCCGTGTGACTTCAGGTACTTTCACGCAAGTTGCACCACGCCCGAATCCCATGGCAGCACTCCGCCCGTTCGGGAGGACTATCGGCTGACTGAGTACATGACCATGGATTGGCACAGAGATGGGGCGAGGACTTTCGAGGAGGAGAGCAGTTACATGGAGAGGACTTTCCTCAAGCTTGCACATTCGTCCAAGCCGAAGCTTGGCGGCGGTGGTTTGAGTATCACGCAGCAGAAAGCTACGCAAACCTCATCCTCTTTAGACGAGTCAAGCCCGGTGGAGTCAAAACGACACCAGGTTTGCTCATGCCTGCTGAAGTCAGCCTATAAATCTTACTCTGAATTACATCACCCAAACAAGGCTCCCTTGCTCAGCTATGAGTGTCAAAAGAAACTGCCAAAAGACGACAGCTACATGCCCATGATCTACAGCATTGCTCCTTCTCCAAATGCAGATTACATCCCTATGCAACCCCGAGCAAACCACCCCGCCACCCTGGACATTCACCCCTGTTCCTCACAGCAAGCGGACCGATACGGCTACATGATGATGCTCCCGGGCGACAGCCCCTCCAGTAGGGAGCAAGCAGATTATGACGACTACATGGACATGTCCCAACTTACCGTGGCCGAAGGCTTTTCACAGGCCTCGCCCGAAGGTCCAAAGACCTCATACTTCTCGCTCCCACGCTCCTACAAAGCCCCGTCACGAGAAAAGCGCAAAAAAATGGAATACATTCCCATGTCCCCGGCCGAGCCCCCAAGCCCACCTAGTCCCGGAGAGTACATTCACATGGACTTTGGGTCCCGATCCTCTCACGCCGCTGCTTCTCCACCCTCCGTAAATTCGCCCTCCACTCCGCCGCCTTCTCAGCCCTGTTATCGGCACTGTTGCTCCTCACCGGACCATGACTACTTGGGCATGAACATGGACAGCCTCCTAAAGGATCTCCCTCCTCGGCACTCGCTCGTAGCGCCGTGGAACCCGCCCAACTACGCCCGTCCCTTAGGGTGCACTTATGGGCAGGTGTCGACTAAGTTAGATCCTGAAAAGACGCACGACGAGTGCGGAGATGGTCCGTTGAGACCAATGCAGCACCTTTGCATCTCTGAGCGTCTGCCGTTCGGTCATACGGAGCCCAAGGTCATCAGGGCGGACTCGCAGGGAAGGAGACGACACAGTTCAGAGACGTTCATCCCCTCGCCTGCTTCTTTTGCTAGCGGTTGCGGAATCAGGCCCTCAGCCAATCAGAATCTCCCCGAAGCTAGCAGATGGCAAAACTCCAGCTTCTTCGATAGCATGTGGTCACACTCGGGCGCCTCCCCCGACTCGGCAGCCCTAGCGACGAGCTCCGCTAGCGGAGGGATGCCTCAGAACACCTCATCCAGCTACCTCAACTACATCGCTCTAGACCTGAGAGAAGTGCCCAGGGTCACACGCGACACTCCCCCTCCACACCCAGCTCACAGTAACCTCCAAGAGAGCGATGCTTACGCTGGTATAGACTTCTCCGTTTCGGGAGGACATGCCACTGCCTCAAAAGGTTGGTTGCATCTCTGTCTCCCCTTATGCTACAAATGAAGTGACGGCTAGTAGTCTTCAAAAAGCTGCATGCTGCTTCAACATTCATTTCTCTGTTTGTCCTGTACAAAGGCAAACAGCTGAGACAGTTATTGAACAGAGTGCATTATGTGATGTAAAGTAACCTAAAACAGTCTATTTGTTAAGATGCGGTTGTGAATTGCATCAGTTTTTTCTTTTAATCAAATAAGTCTTTTCTACAGTCCTGAGGAGAGACGATGGAGCAGAATTGTTCTGTCAACTTTACACTGGCATGTTGTTGTTATAGTGAGAAGAGAAACTATGAAAAATGTTACTGTTGCTTTCAAAGAAGTTATTTTTTTCTTACTGATTGAACATGATTTGAAATTTGTTTTTGCACTTTGAATAGCACTGGGAAAAGAGCACTTCATGTGCACAGAGTGACTGCAAACACAGAGTTGTGATGTGCAAATATGATATTAAAGGAATCCACTTGCATGCTGCCTAAAAAAACTTGCTTTCACAGTTTTAACAGTCAAGTAAAACCTTTCACTAAGATGACTTAAAATGCTGTTGTTTATTTCTTTGAATGCTGATTTCTGGTCTATTACAGATGCATTCTTGCTTCCGATGTCCTGCAAAAGTTTTTTTCTTGCTCAGCTATATAGATTTCAAAAATAACTTTGCGGGTAACGTTGCACTCACATTGTCATACAAGAAAGCTTAAGTCATTTTTCTTACAGTATTTATAAAAGCTATAAAGAGACTTGCACTAACAAAATTTAAAAATTCTTTTCAGAAAAGTCATTTTACTTCTCAAGTAAATATATCTTGATTTTTTTTTTTTTTTTTTTTTTTTTTTTTTTTTTTAGAATGTTTAGATATCTGTTATGGAAAACAAGTCAAAAACACTAAGAAAATAATTTTTTGCAGTGAATATAAGTAAAGGTTATTTTTTCTCTCAAGCTCATCATTAAGAGATGATAGATCATAAGAGATGAGAAGTATATATTTGCTGGAATCAAATAACCTATAAAAACAGAAAACTGAAGGTTTTTGCATTTAAGAATGTAGGAACACTAAAACAAAATGATCCTGCATTTTTTTGTGAAGTAAAAAACCATATTACTATTTTCATGAAGAGTACTCATTTTTGGAGGAAAAAAAAAATCATTATCCTGATTTCTATGATCTGCTGCTATCATCTGCTGTAACAAAACCCATAATGGGTTAAAATATATCCACCATAAAGTGTTTATCAGTCTGTTCTTTTAGAAGCATTTAATACTACTATAGTAAACTCCAAAAAAGAAATACTGATGTGTGGTTTCAATATATAAATGGGCTCTACTTCATAAAGATAATGAAGCTGACTGATGTCCAAAGTGACTTTTATTGTACATTTGAGCATGCATTGGCTGGAAACCAAACCCACGACCTCTACTGTCCGAGCTCCAGGAATGCAAACATCGAACACATTAAAGCATTTGATAACGTGTGCTCTGTCTCCTCACCCTTGCAGATTGAGTGAGTCAAACGCTGGTGCCCGAAGGGGAATCAGGACACGGAGAATCCACTGAACTCTGGAACGCCGAAGAGCAAGCCTCCTCCTCCTCAGACCTCCAACAACAAAGACTGAGAAACTGCACAACCTCTAATGCTCTGTATTTCCCACATAACTGCCTCAACAACCGGTTTCATTTGTCTGTCTTTGTCCGAATGATAATATTTGGGGTTTTTTTCCTTTATTGTCTTCGGCCTTGTTTACTAGAGCGAGTTCGTTAAATTAGAACTGTGAGCTTCAGATATCTAGCACTTCTATTTTTGTGTGTGCGATATGAAACGCATCATAGCTCTTAGGTTACAGGTTTATGTTTCTCGGATGTAAATAGGAGAAGCTTGTATATCGAGTATCATTTTGTATCATCTCGCCGTACCCGTTTTTATTTGTATAAAGTAATTGAGTATTTTTTCAGGGGTTAACAGTGAGCACGCTGTTCGAACTTGTCCCACAGGCCACTTCTGTGAAGACCGCGTTGTTTTGGGGTTTTTTTTCGTTGTGTACAGTCGTTAAATCATCTCGCTCTGTGTTTTGGGTGCATGAAAACGTCCCCCCACGAGAGAGCGTCTGAGAAATGAGGCAACATCGGGCGAATTCAAAAGCACGACACGCTTCGAAACGAGTACGAAAGCACTTTTTAGCCTTTGAGACAGTGTTTCCGAGATGCTACCTCCCGTTCACGCCGTTGGGAAAACGTTCACGAAATCCTTTCAGCCTCGCCTGTATTAGTGCGATATCAAGTATCGCCGACTCTGAGATGCAAAACGCCACTATTTCCACAACCGCGGCTTTTCTGTCCTCGTTTGAAATAGCCTTGTTTACATAAATTGGGAGTGTTTTTGAGCCTCGATGTAGCCACCGGACACAAAACGACGATGTTTACTAATTCTTGTGGTTACGTATTTGCATTTCACTACTAGTCTTACGAACTGCCACAGTACTGAAGGATAACGTCGTGCTACTTTGCATTCCCCACGTGGTACATCCTGTTTTTGTTAATTTATTGATCGTCTGTGTTTATTTATTGAATCCAGTGTAGTGGCGTTCACCGTTTGCCGGCGGGCGCATTCGTACGAATATAGTACTGCTTGCTGAGAGGGGGAGTTCAATGTATATACAACTTCACAACCTGTTTTCCCCTCATCTCTCTGGAGCCAAGAGTTACTAGGCTCTGTTTTGTTTTCTTTTTTTCGCTTGTACCTGGAAGCTTTATATGAAGAGATTTTGGGTTGAGGTTGTGGTTGAAAGCTGTGTAGTAAGATGTGTAAGCGTTACAGTAGTAGTCCAGATTATGTTGGGACAAAACCATACATCGGTGACTTTTTCCCCATCTTTCTTTGACTAGCTTTTGTCATGCTATTGTGTCATGATATTGCTTTGCTTTAATGTAAAATGTGAAATGAAAAAAACAGTAGTATACCGTTTCTTGGGGATTTTTCTACACAACTACCGTGACAGCCTGGAAAAATAATCAAACTTGTTTTGTTTTTTTTATACTAGGGGCTCTACTGAGGTTATATTTTGGGGATACTGATATTGTTTGGAATTGTGTTGTTTGCCTTTTACAGTGACTGAAAGGAAGAGCTGGGAAGAAAAAAAAGAGATGGGCAAAGTCTATGTCAACAATTTGCTGTTCATTTGGTCAGTACTCACTTATGCTGAAAGCTTGTGATTGGGTTGAAAAATGTTGATAATAATGACTGAAGCAGACCATTATCAGCGCCGTCTTCCTTTTGTAAATATTGTAATTTTTGATATCCCTTCTCTCGTCAACACGCTACACAGCACCTCACTTGGTTTCAAGGTTGAGGGTGTTTGAGATTTTCTTTTTTTTTTTCTTTTTATTTGGTCACTTATACATTTTTATATATTTTTTTTTCGTGTATATTTATTAGATTGGGTTTGCTTGTAATAGAGCTATTGCAATAAAAAAGTGCCAAGGTATCCCTGACTGAGTCATGTGCTTTTGATTTCTCATGTCTAGTATGATGCAACATTGCTGTGGACATGTTAAGACCCCAGTTTTTCCTCTTGTCCTGTATCTTAGTTGATAGCCGCTGCACTCTGCTGGCCAGAAAGAGAATATTTACAGCTAAGCAACAGTTAGGAAATATATCAATATATAATCCATTAGTAAATCGAGTTTCATTTCCTAAATTATTATAAAAAAATTTTTTAAAGCTAATTAACTAAACTTACAGTAAGTTTTCAGTAAGTTTTTTTAATGTTTCTTATTCTCAGCAAAGCTTTATTCAATCAAAAGTACAGTAGTAATGTTGTGAAATATTATTGCAATTTAAAATAACTGTTTCTATGTGAATATATTTTAAAATATAATTTATTCCTTTGATCAAAGCTGTATTTTCAGCATCATTACTCCAGTCTTCAGAGTCACATGATCTTCAGAAATCATTCTAATATGCTGTTTTGTTGCTCAAGAAACTATTTGAAAGCCAAATATTTTTGTGGTTTCATTTTTTCAGGATCATTATTTTCAAGATACATTTTTACATTATAAATGTTTTTTATTGTCAATTTAAGGCATCCATGCTGAATAAAACATTTAAAAATCAAAACCTTACTCAAAAAGGTATGAACGGTAGTGTATATGTATATATATATATATATTTCTTTAATTACTTCCCTAGTGAAAAATAAATATACTAAAATGTATTTCAAATGCATTTATTTCATGCTAAGTATACTACAAATACATTTACATATTTATGTACTTATAAAAAATACCTTGTATAGTATACTAGACTGGTATACTTACCAGTTTGCTAAATTGGAACAACTCATTTTGTACTTGATGCACTTTAGTTGTGCGGAAGTAGTGCTGAAGTCCAACTAAAGATACACTAAAGTACATTTGATTGTGCTAAAGTGGAACTATTGCAGGTGTATACTTTAAATATCTTGCATTTAAAGACTGATGTTATTCAAAGATCATATGTGACCCTGGACCACAAAACCAGTCATAGGGGTCAAATAAATAATCTTTCCATTGATGTATGGTTTGTTAGGGCAATATTTAGCCGAGATGCAACTATTTGAAAATCTGGAATCTGAGGGTGCAAAAAAATCTAAATATTGAGAAAATCGCCTTTAAAGTTGTTCAAATTAAGTTCTTAGCAATGCATATTACTAATCAAAAATGAAGTTTTGATATATTTATGGTAGGAAATTTACAAAATATCTTCATGGAACATGATCTTTACTTAATATCCTGATGATTTTTGGCATAAAAGAAAAAGGAGTAATTTTGACCCATACAATGTATTTTTGGTTATTGCTATAAATATACCCCAGCGACTTATGACTGCTTTTGTGCTCCAGGGACACATACTGTATAATCCTCACCAATAGTGATTCTTAATATTAAGAAACATGCATTGTGCACAAGCAGTACTTCAAATAAAGTTGAATTATAATTTTTATATCAGCAAGTCTCAAGTGATATGTCAGTAAATATGTTAATAGATTTGAACTATACTTAGTATGAAATAAATGCATTTTAAATATATTCCTTTTTTACTAGGGTTAGTCATTTTTTTAGTAATTTATGCAATAAATATTTTCTTTGAATAAGTTACATATTAATATTATATAACATTATTTTAGACAAATTAAAAAAAAGAGTCCTGTTCAGATTTGTCATCTTTTATAAACACACAGTGTGGACATGAAAGGGACAATATTCACCAATAAATGATAGGATCTCATTATTTTGTAGCTTTACAGTTTATTTCTTTTAAAAAAGTAATAGGACCGATCGAAAATGCGCTAAACATTTTTAAATATCTTCATTTGAAGCCATATTTACAGATGTGCAGGGGTGTGTGAAATAATTAACCCACTGTAGTAAGGAAAGGAAACATCACCAGTCAGAATCATAAATATGTCATCAAGAGAGGCACTTGTTTAACCAATAAGGTTGTCATTTGTTTCCTTGAATAACACTGAATTAAAGATGTCTGCATATGATCCATCTCCTGCAGTCAGGAGGTAGAGTGTGTTGAGGTTGTAAAGAAATCATCCTCATCAAAGCCTTCACCTCACCATGATACAGTACGGAAACGTTCATGCAAACAGTTCTCGGTTTGTTTCCATAGTTAAAAACACAAGTCTCAAGTTGCTACAGGGTCCATTGCTTCTTATTTTCCTCACTGATAGGCTTTTGTGCTCTGCTGTTGTTTTTTTTGCGTACGGTAAGCATGAGCTCGGTGTTGATCGGAGGCACTTGTGCAGTGTGGAGCAGAAGAAGGCTACTGACATCTCTTTATCCGTGGACTGATCACACGTTTAGGATCTCAAACTCCTCTTCTGACTCAAAAAGCTTGTCTGGGGACTCGATGAACTCTAGAAGAGTGAGCACAGACGGTAAGAATGATGAAACAAAACCAGTTCACCATGGTTATGCTGCATAGTCTTCTTTCAATCACTTTCTATGAAGCCTGAATATGTTATGTATTCTTTATGCATTATAATGCACATATGATGCCTTTGAAAAACCCTTATAATAAGTCATATCATCTCATGAATAATTTTAACAGTTATAATACATTACAGTGCTGTCTATTTGTGACCTTTAAGAATATGATGATGCATAACACACAATAAACAGCATATTATATCCACACAAGTTATAATGGATTATATTTGTTGTGTTTATAATTAGTGCTGCTCCACGATTAATCGCATCCAAAATAAAAGTTTTTGTTTACATAATATATGTGTGTGTACTGTGTATATTTATTATGTATATATATATATATATAATAAAATATGTAATGTTTATATATACATTAAATATATTTATATATAATATAAATTATATGAATATAAATATATGCATGTTAAAACATGTAAATATTTTCAATATATATATATATACTGTATGTATGTGTCTTTATATATACATAATAAATATACACAGTACACACACATATACACATATACACATACATATATAATGAAAAATGCTCAGATCAAGCACTGTTTTCAAGCCCAAACAGTCCAAAACAGCTCTAAACAAATATTTGGATGGATTTTGATGTGAAAGACAACAGGAGATGGACTTTTTCACTGAAGAAAGTGTTATTATGGATTATAAAAAATGCCTTGATGGATTTGTTTCTTATAAACACAGCTTTTGGCTTCTCCAGATGTTAACTGATGGACTGGAGTGGTGTGGATTATTGTGATGTTTTTATCAGCTGTTTGGACTCTCATTCTGACGGCACCCATTCACTGCAGAGCATCCATTGCTGAGACACTGATGCAATGCTACATTTCTCCAAATCTAAGGAAGAAACAAAGTCATCTACATCTTGGGCAGCCTGAGAGTGAGGACCTTTTTTTTGGGGTGAACTATTCCTTTAAAGTAAAATGATATGACACTTGAAGATATGAGACTTGTATACATTATAACTATGGGAACTATAATCCATTGTAACTTGGATATAATGTGTACATTTCTTCACTTAATAAGGTATTATGCATGCATTAAGAATATCCTGATATTAATGCATTACAAATACAGGCTTCATAGAACATTTTAGCACACAATGCTACTGTGCTTATCCCTCAGTACCTGCTCCTGTGGTCTGCACCTCTGGTTTGGTGGGAGGAACGAACGGAGGCCAATGAGATGGGTGTTTCTCTACCAGCTCGAACATCCGCAAATTTCTTTTCTTGAGGAGCTCCTTAAAATCAGAGGGAAATAATGAAAGCAAGTCAAAGCTGTAAAGAAAGCAAGCTGGCAAATCATGTTCTTGATCTAACCTGCTGAACCAGATCACACCAGCTGTCAAAGTCCTCCTCGCTCTTGCAGAAAAAACCCTAGGGACAAACATTCACATTTACTGATCCATGAAATGAAACCCTGAATGCCTTCTAACATCTGTAGCTGAAGACGTTTGGCTCATTCTCGCATTTGTTCGTCGAGAAGTGAAATGGTCTCAAGTGATATGAAAAAACAGAAAGCTGAGCTTCATTTTCAATGGATGAACATTTTGTATTTAATCATTTGTCATTCTGGAATATGAACACGGGAATGTCTTCAGACAAAGCGTCAGTTAGGGGCCGTTCACACAGAGTACGTCTTTGTGTCTAAAAACGTGAGACGCAGCGCTCAGGAATGGTTTTTAAACACGCGCAGCACAGAATGCTTTCTCCGCCTTGTTGCCGTCAAATAAAACAGTTGCCCCGCCTCTGAGCTCTTCTGATTGGTCCACTGATGAGCAGCGCTGTGTGTAAAAGTTGAAATTCTTTTAACTTGATACAGCGTTTTAAAAACAAGGCACTCATGTGCGAGACGCTGCAAATATGTGAGACCGTCATACACATCTGTCTAGCGCATTAACATAGAAAAACTACGGAAAAGTAGTGCACTGGAATGGAAAAATGCATTCTGTGTGAACGCCCCTTAGAGTTAAAATAATTATTTTCAAAATACAACAAACCATAGAGCTGTCAAATTGGCTGAAAACGTAAATTTGAATTTTGTACTAAAATATCGAATTATATTCTAATTTAAAAAGGCATAATTTCAGTTCGGGGGGGGAAACGCTTTTGGCTTCTCTCGAGGGCCTCAAGAGGGCGCATCGAGCAAAATATTACTAATGCATGTTTCTCCAAAGCAATAAAATAACACGACTATCTTTGAAAAAAGTGCATAATGTTTCAAATAATATTTAGAAACCATATATAATTAATTACGTTGCTTAAACAATTAGAAGCATCATGTAAGTGTATAGTTTATTACCGAAAGCCAATCACAAAGAGTAGCCTACTGTTTTCATTTAGAAACATGAGATGCAGTGGGATGGAAAAAAACACCATAAAGTCTCGAGACATGTTTCTTAAAAGTTGAACTTTCTCTTTTTCCACTATATTTTGAATGAGCAGCACCGCATCCAGTGGGTTCAACTAAAAAAAAAAGCATTAAAATGTAACGACACCTACATCATCATCACATCGTGTGTGCCACATATGACACGCATTTAAAATTATTTGCATTCGAATGTGGATTTTTATTTTAAATAATTCGACGAATATTCAAAATTAGATTCTTTTTTTTTTTTTGACAGCCCTAACAGGTCACAAACACATTTATAACTAATAATGATTCAATACTAAAATCTTAAGCAAAAGTGCTTGCATATTTAAATCCAGATGGTGACTTTATTAATTATTTTTTGTCCATTTCTTATAAAATCACACATTTTTCACTAATTAATCATGATTAATTGCATTAAAATATTTGTATTGTAATAATTTCACATTGAATCTCCAAATGAACGTAGAAACAGCATAAAGATGGTATAATTTAAAAATGTGTATATTAAAAAAAGGCCAGTATCATTGACACCAATCCTGCTACTAGGCTGCATTTACACATCTTTTGACCATATCCGAGTTTTTTGGCCTGTTTACATTCACTTTAGACACGACTGGCATCCGATATCTGTGTAATTCGCACCCAGAATGATTGTCAGTGATCGCTTTACTATGCACATAGTTGACCCTGAATAATTTTTTTAAAATATAACATTTAGTTTAAGTGAATCTTCACATAAACTACATGCATAATCTATAAATTGAAAATAAATTAATTTTATTCAAGCTACAAAAGTTAATCAGTGTTGAGCAGTGAGTGATTTCAATCAATGACAGACTGCAGCAGGTTTCACTTTAAAAGCAGCGCTGTCTCTTTAAAACCTGACACACATGATGCGGATCTGTCACATTTGATTTTCTCCGAACTCTTTACAGTCATTTAAAATTGTGTTTAGGTAGGATGGTAGTAGGATGCTCGGGTGAGCGCTGGCCCACTCTCGGCGGTCGCTTGGCGGGGCCTGGCCCTACTGGCCTTGCTGGGCCCCGGTTGGGGGGTGGGGGGCCCTTGGATCTCCGGGCCCAGGGCTCGGTCTGCCCTGGTATGGTCGGCTGCCGGCGGAGCCTGCGGGCTTGCCGCCACGGCACCCTGGGGTGTCTACACTGTGGCTGTCGGATGTCCCACCTTCGGGCTCTCCTCTGCCCTTTTCTGGGTGGGGGCCGCAGTTGTCCCTGCGGTGGTTCCCCTGGGGGTCCCGTGCCCTGGGGGCCCTCCGGATGTTTGGGGCCTGGGTCTCTTCCATGCCTGCTTCATGCCTTGCGGGATGGGGCTGTTGTTCCCCACACACACACTATTAAACATTTACATGGAGGAACCTTATGAACACAAGCGCGCTCACACACACAGGTGTACACTCAAGCATTCACATTGGTGTAAAAACGGGTGCTCACAGACACACATTGTTCTGATCTGCTGTTGCTTCAAAACTTATTTTGTAATATTAGTTATGCGTGTTGCTCAATAACATTTAACATTTAGAATTTATTGTGATTCATACAGATGTTGGTTGTTGCTGCAGTTTCTCTGATGTTGTGTCTTCTGTTGTTTTCTCTTTTTGTCAGCAGGTATCGAAGCAAATTGTCTGTTTTTTTTTTCTTGTTTTTTCCTCTCTCTCTCTCCCCCTTCTCTGTTGACTTTATCCACAATTTTTTTTTTTATTTTTTTATTTTTTTTTTTTTTATTATTATTATTATTTTTATTATTATCATTATAATTATAATTATTATTATTTTTTTTATTATTATTATTATTATTATAATTTTTTTTTTTTTTTATTTATTTTTTTTCTCTCTCTTGTTTCCTCTGTCCCCTGGTCTTGTCGGTCATAGTATGGTTAAATAAAAGGGTATATAAAATTTAATTAATTAATAAAAAATAAATAATATAAAAAAAAAAAAAAAAAAAGGCTGTGAATGATGATAGCATAACTACACATACGTACTGTCATGTGTTATCTGTGTTACTGACAGGCCAAAAAAAAAAAAAAAAAATAAAAAAAAAAAAAAAAAAAAAAAAAAAAAATAAAATTGTGTTTACGAGATCACTGGCCAAAAACGGGCTTTTAGATAACTTTGTGTGTTTTTGTGCATTGAAGCGCTACTGTCGCGCTGCCATCTTTCTGTGCGCATGCACATGTCGGTTCACAGAGAGCTGCGTCTCAGACGAATTCACTTCTCTTTTGGCAGTGACGCGGTTTGAGCTCTCACCAGCGCGACAGACGGGTCCAGGCTAGTGATTTTCATGCGGTGTGGGGTCCTCTGACAGTGATAGCTCTGGTCGTCCACAGCACTGCCTGATTCAGTGTCCACGGCCTGCTGCGTAGTGTGAGGGTCCAGATAGATCAACTCATCATCTGAAAAAGAAAAAATGAGAATGCCTCAAAAACACATTTTCCAGGATAAAGCATTGCGCCGATTCCTTCGATCGAGTCATTTTCAATGGGAAACACGTTGGATCATGCGTATGTATTAAGTATGTCCTTTTATTACCCAAACTCTGTAAGCGCCAACAAATTAGACTGAGAAAACTCACCGATAAATCCAATAAAATAATAGGCGAGGTTGGGCTTTCCTCCCAAAACACCACACGACTGAGGCATCTTAAAACACTCCTAGGAAAAGAAGAAGAAATGTGCGTGTCTCTATGATACATGAAAAACTTACTAAGAAAGATTATATAATCAGAGCTGCGTAGATATCTTACAAATTGTACTCTGTTACTGATTCCAGATTACATGACAAAAATAGTAGTTAGTAACGTAATCTATTACATTGCACATTTTAGGTAATATACTCAGACCACTTTTTATATAAACAGATCATTTGTTTACTTTTCATAATAATATAATCGGATAACTGTTTAGTACATTGATTTAAACAGGATAATCTTGTACCATACTGATATAAAAATACAAAGAAAAATATTTTCCATTCGTTGTTATTAACAGTGCATTAAATATTACATCAAGGTTTTCCAAACTGGGGTTTGTGAGTTTAATGAAAAGCTAATACTAAATTCAATCATAAAACGCAAAATTAAAATCATTTTAAAATAAAACACTAAAAGATGTCATTTTATTTGTTTACCTGCATGTGACCATTAATAAATGTCAGAGAACCGTGAACATGCAAATGTGATAATTCTTAAAATATTTATTTTAAAATCTTAAGGATACTCAAGTAAATATATTAGGTGACAAAACAGTTTTAGGGAGAATCAATATTGCTATTGAGTGAATAATATGTATTGAGTGAGTAATATTTAATAAGAATACTTAATTTTTCTAATCCAGATTACATGTAATCAGTTACTACCCAGCTCTGAATACAATAAACTCTTCAGACAAAGAAAAGTGTGGTACTTTGAAGGCCTGAATGTAGACGGGGTTGATGCTGTTAATGCCCATTCGAAGAGGAATGACCAGCAGCAGGGGCCTCCAGTCCAGGGGCCTTTGGGACTGAAGGTTAAGTGTCTTTCCCTGAGCCTCTGAACAGCTCTGGCCTGACGCTGGCACTTCTCCTCGGCCACAGGGACCAGCCCTGGACCTGCTTTCCCGGCCTGGCTGCTTACACTGTTTCTCTGATCCAGAAGAAAGAGGTGAGAACATCAAGAAGGTTGGAAGAGAGAAATAAGAAGATTATTCATCCTATTTAAACTTCCTTTGGCTCTAATGAAGTCAGGGCAGAGGAGAACTTGGGGAACTTTCTCCTGAGGTTCTCTCTCCATTTCTGGATTCCTTCCTACTGTTGCATTTGGCTTGCTTAGTTGGGGTTTAAAAGACACTTAATGTTCAGTAATATTACTGGTTTAGTTGCACTGACACTATCGGACGTGAACAAAAGCTGGACTGAATTGTGCTGAATGTGACACTATTTGAACTCTTTTCATAATTGATACATTTTGCAACCGTTATTGAACTGAAGTGAATCTATCGTAGAGCTGCTTTATACAGTTTAATTCACTCTTATACAAATTAAGGCTTAAAAGGGTCTTAAATCAGAGCAGAATGTCTCACATTCATAGTCATGGCATTAAACGTTGCATGCACTTAAAACAAATATCTGTCAGTGCAAAATGAAAACTTGTTTTCCCTTTGAATTAAGTTTATATTTCCGAGACAATTTGTTTTTGCTTGAATCATTAAAAAAAAATGATAAATTTCTCAGAAAACAAGACTATATCTTATGTCATTCTGCTTCTCAAGTAAATGTATCTTGATTTAAGGATCTTTAGACATTTGCACTGAAAACAAGACAAAAACAAGGAAGCAAATAAATGTTTTGCAGTGTGATCAGAGGTTCGGTAAAAGTTACTTCAATATTCTAGTAATTTAAGGTAGAGCTATTCAAGCCATAAGCTTTTTTCTTTTTTAAATCTGTCGGAAGGTATATTTTCAAACTTTGAAGCGTTGTTAATGCAAGACATTTACATTTAGAGACCATTTTGACGTATTGTGTTCCACTCATTTTATTTCTTTAAGATTACTTGATCTTAAAAATGTCTTACATGTACCATCATAAAAGCTGCAGAAACTATTTATAGCTCAACTGAAGTTGTTTCACATCTGATGAATATCAACAGTTATTTTCCTGTTTATTACTGTGAAGCTGCTTTGAAAGAATCAGTGTTTTATAAAGCGCTATATAAATAAATGTGACGAGACATGACTAATCAGAAAAAGACACTCACTGATGTCTTCGATAACAACGGTGTTGTCCATTGACACATACACAGCCAGTGTATTCCAGTCATCAAACAGGGCAAGTTTCCTGCAAGCAGACGGCCATTTGCTGTTAGTTCACTCAAAATGTTGTTCAAACCACGAGATTTAAATGGTGCTTTCATTTACAGCAGTGTGGCATTCTTTAAAACACCTTGTAAAGCGCACATATTATATATAATTATACTATTTCATGATGCAGTACTTCATTACTACTTCACCCAAAAATGAAAGTTTGCTTAAAACAATGTCTTCACCCTCAAGTCATCCTAGATGTATATGAGTTTTCTTTCTTCATGGGAACAGTTTTGGTGAAATGCAGCATTGCATCACTTGCTCACCAATGGATCCTCTGCAAGAAATGGGTGCCGTCAAAATCCAACAGTTTGAAGTTAAAAACATCTTAATGACACAGTTTTTGGCTTCACAAGATGTTAACTGATGGACTGGAGTGGTGTGGATTATTGATGTTTTTATCAGCTGTTTGGACTCTCATTCTGACGGCACCCATTCACTGCAGAGCATCCATTGCTGAGACACTGATGCAATGCTACATTTCTCCAAATCTGATGAAGAAACAAACTCATCTACATCTTGGAATGGTGAGCAGATTTTCAGCAAATTTCTAAAAGCCAATGTGCCAACAACAAAATATTATTTTCAAGATACCAGTCTTTGGAAAAGAAAAATGACACTTGCTTGAGTACTTGAGCCACTGTGTTCGGTCCATACCATTCTCCAACAGACTTGCCCTCTCCAACGCCCATCTGAGCTACACAAACAGGACACACAATACTCATGACTTCAGTACCACTGCAATGAACAGTACTCACACACAGAGACTTTCAGATAGACAAAGCAATGATGCTCTGAACTAATGGTTTTAAACAAAACGTACAATGTGTCATTGAGAGGGCCGGGCCAATAATAATGGTCTTGAATGGCATGGCTGTAGGCAGCAACACCATCACACACACATGTTTTATGCCTTACCCATCTGGTGGATAGAGTAGCAGCTATCCTTCTTGTCTAAAAAGCAGTGCAAGATGCGATGATACTCTTTGGGCTGAAGTTTCTCTGGATCCCATCTCCAATCTAGAACATACAGTGAAGCAGAGGACTTCAGAGGTGCAGTATCGACACTCACACAGGTTGCCAGATTGAGGACGTGAAACAGGAACCAGCACAATAAACAATGGAAGGCAACGAACACTGTAAGTTAATGAGTTGACTTATTCATGTTTTAATAAGCCTCTGGTCATAGAGCTTTTTAGAAGGATGCCGAGGCTCTTTAGGCCGGGTAGAATCTGTGATCTCTGAGCGTCAGTTCATTTGTTGGATTCTGTGGCTGCAATACACTGTTTTCCGCCAACTGGCAACCCATGGTGTTGAAATCCTATTGGGTAAATTGGCAGTGGGCGGAGTCACACAGACCAAAACAAAACCAGAGATTCCGACACGGAACGCACAGTTCAAAGCAGAATAACGGCTGTAGCATTGTTTTTCAGAGAAACACGTATGTGAACTTAGCATTAGGGCTGCACGATTCTTGCTAAAATGTGAATCACGATTTTTCTCCATGGGAATTGAGATCACGATTCTCATTTTTTCAACCAAGATGTATTGCACTCAAGTACAACCCCCCCAAAAAAACCCCACAGGACATTCAGTATAATAAAGTGCTGGAGTAACACTCTTTTCTTTATTTTAGACCCCTTAAAGAGAATATTTTAAAGCTTTAAGTTGTTGAACATAAGAGAACTTAGGAATGCGGAAGTAAAGCGTGTCATGGAGCAGCCAATAGCTCCAAACAGCCAATAGTTTCAGCATTGAAGCCCATTCATTTAAGTGCTTCTCAAACACAGTCGCCAGAAATTTGTGGAAATTACAGCATTTTTTGCCATTTTAACGCATTAGTTTATCTCTCGGAAATCTGACCAGAAGTTGTATTTTATGAAACGCGTTATAGTTAATGTTTATTTTTAGATAATAGGCAGTATATGCTATATTTGCACTTAGATAACGTGAGAAACACCTTAATAGCGATCATAACCAGATGCTAGTTGATGCTAGTTGTTTTACATCTTTCTGTAATCTTTCTCTCCCTGAAGGAAGTTGAATTAACCCCATTTATTTCAGTATCTTTGGAGCATTTTCACTGGTAAGTTGATGAAATAACTGCTTTTTAAAATATTGCAGGGAAATACACGGAAGTGGAATGCAGGGAAATACACGGAAGTGGAATGCAGGGAAATACACGGAAGTGGAATGCAGGGAAATACACGGAAGTGGAATGCAGGGAAATACACGGAAGTGGAATGCAGGGAAATACACGGAAGTGAATTGACGTCATTTAGAAACGAGATCGCATTTATGTATGAATCCATATCGTGATTTTTTTTTTCCGATTAATCGTGCAGCCCTACTTAGCATGTTTCCTAAATATCTGCAAACATTTTATAGTGTTTTTAATGCTTAAAGGTGCTGTATGTAGGATTGACACCTAGCGGTCAAACTAAGTATTGCAGTACAAATTCAAAATATTGGAGAGGGTTTTTTTCACCTGGCCCCTCCTCCTCAGACTTGACGCACATGCAGGTTGCCAGATTAACGACACCAACAGGAAAGAGCACGCATGATAATGAATGACATGAAATACGCTGTGTTTTCCACCAACTGGCAACCCCGGGGTAAACTGGCAGTGGGCGGGTTTCACAAACCAAAACAGAGACCGACATTCCGGCCCGGAACGCACATTTTCAAAGGAGAATTACTGACTGTAGCATTGTTTTTAGATAAACAAGTATGTTACTTAGCATGTTTCTTAAATATCTGCAAACATATGCTATTTTTATGCTTGTAAAATATGTTTTTTTGTATTTTTGTAGGTCATCTCAACGATGTACAGGACAAACTCTAAAATAGTTAGGAATATACTAAAGCATGTTCAGTTTTTTTATTTATTAGACAATATGTTGATTCAAAAAATTGATAGGAATATTCTTTCACTGGCCTCTAGATTTCACTCTACTCCTTGGTTTGGATTTCATTTCTATATCAACGATCACACTGGTATATTTTGCCAAATGTAGAAGGTCACCCTTCATACAGAAATACTGTGAATACAGTGTAGTATAGTGGGAGTAGTACAGTCGCAGCTATTCCACACACCCGTTAATGGTAAGGAGCTTCCACGTTTGCTTACCTCGACCAAGGTGCCTGCAGACCAAAGCCTGCGCGAGGATCATCTGTCCACAGCGGAGCATGCAGCCCCATCCCGCGTCTGATGAAGGGCCTGTTCCTCCTGCAAACCACAGACAAACACCCTTCTCAGCACACTAAGCATCCTCCAATCAGGACTGAAGTCAGCTCCATTTAGCTAGTTTACTTGCCACTTACCTATGGGAGAAAACTTTTTCCTGTATGTGAACCACAGTCGTGACCGCACATCCGCGAGCAGCTCTGATTTCTCTGGAAAATGATCGTTGATAATAATCAGAAATGTTTCTTGAGCAGCAAATCATCATATTAGAATGATTTCATGCGACTGGATTAATGATGCTGAAAATTCAGCTTTGATCACAGAAATAAATTATATTTTAAAATATATTGACATAGAACATGATTGTTTTAAATTGTAAAAATATTTCTGTATTTTTATCAAATAAAATGAGAAGAAACTTCTTTGAAAAACATTAAAACTCTTATTATTCCCAACTTTTGACTGCCAGTGCACCAGAGTAATGTAACAGTAAATGATGCAACTAATCCGAACCCTGTGGTTAATATACACTGTAACAAGGACAAGTGAAACCCAGATTTAATATCTTAATTAGTGGTTAAGGCGTTAATGGCTGATGCCAATACAGAGAGCAGGGTGGCTCATATGCAAAATACAATTTAATAAGAGTGAGTGTGATTGATAGTTAATTAATTCTGAAAGCAATTAGGCCTCTCTTACTTGTTTTAAGATCATAACATGCTCCTAAGATCCATACTGGCTCGTCTACATCTGGCAGGTCTTCGAGGAACTCAGAGAATACGTTGATTTGATTCTCATACTTGGCTAGAACTGGAATAATTGGTGACATGTTAGTGTTGTGACACAATCACAGTAAATTCCTGATAAACACATAGCACTTCTGACATCAACATGCCTCACAGAAACACTGGGATGGTCCCAGACGCTAATGTACCATGTACTTGCATGTAATAAAATGACATAATCAGATACCATGTATTTACTGGGTACTCTAAGGAACTTGAATACCATGGTACATAACATGGTAAAAGTCCACAAACATGGTTTTACCATGTTAATGCCAATGCCAACATACAGAGAAATAACTCTGGTGATCTGAACCACAACAACAACGACTCGAGGACCAGAGGAACTCTATTTGTCAGTATTTGCAAGCGAGAGATGCACAGGCCACTGAAGAACAATGAGACAACTTGAAACTCAGTTACGAAATTTCCTCTGCGGGAATCCCAAGCAGACTCTTGTCGACGCTTTTCTAACTTAAAACGTCGCCTGATCGTTGTCAGCCGAACGAATCGATAAATCGCTGATCTTGTTCTTATTTTTAACCACAAATTCCCTACCTGCCTCCATCCTCGGCCGTCATCAGATACAAATACATCGCGGTGCATTGTGGGTAACGCAGTCCATGTCTGAGTCGTTCTAATAGTCAACAGCGCCAGAAAAACTACACTGACCAGATTTCGAGGCTAATACGCGGAAGTCAAATATTTGTGATCATAACATGCTCTGGGGCTTGTAGTCTATTGAGCCTCCATCTTTTTACGTCATTTAATTTCTATTTTCCCACAACAGAGGTTGGGAAAGCTGCGGATTTGATAAGATACATTCAAGATATCACTCCGAGGTATTGATTTACCTTCTATAAAGGAAGTTATTGGTCACAGTCGTGTGTTTTGTTTGTTTGCTTTGTTGAATAACATACTAGCTTGACTAAGCTAGTCCGCTAGCTTCATGAGGTTTAGTTGTCATGATATTTTCAGCATAATTAATAACCTTTATTTAATAAATGTTTACAGTTTTTGAAGCTTTAACCTATTATATGTTTGGCGCATGAAGCATCCATTATAAATGCATTTGAGGTGTACTTTAAGTGCTGTTTTTAGCCTTTTTAAGCAACTGTTTGCAGTGTGGTGTGAGAAATTAATTTGTAAAATTGCCAAAAAAACTCTATTCATATGACTGCATATAGTGCATAATGATTATAAAGCAATTAGAAAAGTAACTTCAATGTAGTTATATATTAAATATAGCATTGTGATGTGAAATATGTTCCAAATGTGATTTTTATTTCCAAATCTCAGATATCAGGTGCAAAATGTCCTACGTCTTCATCAGTGACTCCCTGCAGACCACCGTGCCACTGCTGCAGGCCTGCATCGACGGGGATCTCGCTCACACTAAACGGCTCCTGGAGTCCGGAGTCGACCCAAACACCAGGGACTGCCGGGGACGGACCGGATTGCATCTGGCTGCCGCTCGGGGAAACGTGGAGATCTGCTCTTTGCTGCATAAGTTTGGTGCTGATCTGTTGGCCACTGACTCACAGGGCAACACGGCACTGCACATGTGTGGACATGTAGACACCATCCACTTCCTGGTGTCCAACGGCCTCAAGATTGACATCTGGTCAGTGTTTTTTGATCTTGATGGTACAGTGACGATATATAATGGTACTGAATTACCATAGTGCTATACTGGCATTCACATGCTATTCCACGGTACCTTACCAGGC
The DNA here is from genome assembly GCF_936440315.1 of Barbus barbus. Lineage (NCBI taxonomy): Eukaryota > Metazoa > Chordata > Actinopteri > Cypriniformes > Cyprinidae > Barbus > Barbus barbus. The sequence continues at coordinate 2,400,781 of NC_136721.1, read as the reverse complement.
AAACATTTCATGACACTTACATATATTTTATTTAGAAAAATCAAAACTATGAAATAACAGATGGAAGTAAAGGGGTTTTCCAACTTTTTTCGAAGGCACAGAACCCCAAATATAATGATAACACAATAATATAAGGTAGATAAATATTTCAAAAACATACAGTACACTACAGATTTTTTTTTTTAAAGAAATTAATACTTCAACACATTCAATTGGTGAAAAGGGACCATATGACATTTATAATTTTACAAAAGATTTCCTATAAATGCTGTTCTTTTGAACACAACTGTTTTCAACATTAATAATAATCAGCATATTAGAATGAAGGATCATGTGACACTGAAGCCTGGAGTAGTGAGAAATAAATTACATTTTACAATATATTCATATAGAAAACAGTTCATTTGAATTGTAATAATATTTCACAATATTTACTATATGTTTGATCAAATGCAGTCTTGGTGAACAAGAGTTTTTTAACATTTAAAAAAAAATTGAACAGCAGTGTAAATGTGAAAAATATTATTTGGAAAGTACTTTCTGTTGAGTTGATGTCAGGATTTCTGGCCAGTCTTTAAGCATAATGTCACATTCTGAAAATTATTAACTTTTATTTATGGTATTTTATTATACTAGGGCTGCACGTCAGTAAAGCCGGTTCTGTGATTAGTAGTAAATCTCCGTCACCTGTTTTCAAATGGAGAGCCATTTAATGCACAGAGCCGTAGTTCACCGACAAGATACGCAATTCACGCTCAGAATCACAGATTAATCACCTGAGATATTGAACGTGATAAAGCACTTGATGGAGATTTACTACTAATCACAGAAACGGCTTTGCTGACGAGATGCGTGTGACAATCGCATGCGATATATCGTGCAGCCCTGTATTATACTATTTATTTATTTCCCACTTCACTCTCTTTTTTTCTGCTGATCCCTTAGCACCTCCTTGGGGTCTCCTGAGGACCCCGGACCCCAGTTTGAAAACTCCTGACCAACATTACAGGGCCAGTTCCCTGAAATGTGTCTTGCTCGATGAGGATTCATGACTTAATCTTTAGTTGCCACAAAAAGCCTGACCGCTTCATGTCCATGCTTTTTAATCTGAACAGTAATCACAATGGAGCCACTCCGCTGGTGCTGGCCAAGAGACGCGGTGTGAATAAGGACGCGCTCCATCTGCTGGAGGGCCTGGAGGAACAGGAAGTGAAGGGCTTCAACCGCAGCTCCCATTCCAGTCTGGAGAAGATGCACATGGCTGAGAATGAAAGGTGAGATGATTGCCATTACCTGTTTTTTATATAATCCCAACTTTCGAACTGATGAATCGTTCTTCATTTATCGGCTGCTGTATCTCCTGCAGTGCCATGGAGAGCCACTCTCTTCTCAACCCACACCTGCATCACAGCGATGGCATGTTGTCCAGCTTCCGCACTACATGGCAGGAGTTTGTGGAAGATCTTGGCTTCTGGCGAGTGCTCTTGCTGCTCCTCGTCATTGCTCTGCTCTCGCTCTGCATTGCGTATTACGTCAGCGGAGTCTTACCTTTCGCGTCTAATCAGCTGGAACTTGTGCACTAATATGAAAATATGAAAGCTCATTAAAAACAGTTTTTAAATCTTGCATTAGCTGATGATTGTTTCTATAGTAACCACGCTTTGAATTGTAATCATACATTATGTGACTGAATTCTAAAATATTTTTGTGTATATTAATGTAAATAGACATTTAATTTTATTGCCCATTCTGCACCCATTCATGCTATAATTTCTGTGCCAGTCCACATCACCACCTTTTTTTATTTCATGTAAGTTATTGGATTTCCACATTAAAGTTTTGTGATTGCAAAAAGTGTTTATTATGGAGTTTAACCCTTGCACTTTAACAATGGTGTATGTGAAATGGGTTCAGGTTCATTTCTACAGTTTGGTGGATTTTATGTCCCCATGAAACAATACTGCAGATTTTATGTAAATATTAACCAAATTTATGCCACATGGTTTTCCATACATTAACAAAAAATAATAATAATAGTAATAAAGCACTTAACAGATATTTTCCCATGTCACCAATTATGTTTCTGAACTACACTATGAAATAAAGGTTACATTTTTTTAATTAGCAATTGTGAGTATATCTACTTATTCTCTTTGATGCAAAATACAGTTTGTGATACATATCTTTATCAAATGTGTGTATATGCACATATTTTACAAAAATATGTATTATGTATCTAAATAACATTTAGACATATAAACAAAAAAAAATTGTATCCAGTATAAATTAACAGACATATAAAAATGTTGATCTTCTGCTAGCATGTTGTTCTTTTCTAGCGATAAATAATGTGCTTTATTGTAAAGATTTCATAAGAGATTAGACAGACCCCATAGAGTTTAAATGTGAAATGAAAAGTTTTTGGTCAGGATAGGTTATACTACCCTGAACAGTGTGTTTTCTGATAGACGAGCATGTTCTCCCTCTGATAATATTAAAAGAAATTGAAGTTTTAATATTTTCTTCAACAAAACTGTATTAATTGCTCTTCATTTGTAATGCATACACATATAATTTAGTCAGTTAAATTGCATAAATTCAGTTTATGAATGCAACATTTTATTTCACTACAGTGACCTTGAAATAATAATTAATCCCCGAAACATGTTTGTTTTTATATAATCAGCTGTAATGTAATCAGCGTCTTCCGGCGGGTGTGTGACGTCACCGTGTTTGGTCGCGCGATCGCTGTCTGAAGAGAGAGAGAGTTCGCCTTCTTTCCCTTCTCTCTTCATCTAACTATGGTCTGAAGAAGAAACCATGAATCTCCGAGGCGTTTTTCAAGATTTCAACCCTAGGTAAGACTTGTGTGTGTTACGTGAACGATCAAAGCCAGCGGTTTGTTTTTAATTCGCTACCGTTCACTTTGTTAGCCTAGCTGCTAATGTTCTCCGTGCAGGCCTTTGGATTCGTCTTAGCATGGTTTCGCAGAGAAGCTAACAGTTTTAAAACTAAAACCAACATGTGTTTAGCACTTAAAGATGATAAAGATTAAAGATTCTTATTCGCGGACGTTCAAATCCTTACGAAAATGGTTTTACTACAAATTAAACCATGCTAACCACAAATTAACCACGGTTTTGCTACACTAGCCATATTTTAATCATGGAAACTATGGTTATACAAATGACATAAATCGCCAAAAAACCATGGTTACTGCACTTTTACTACAATAAACCCATGGGTAATTTCCGTAGTGCTGTCAAGCGATTAATAGTATCCAAAATAAAGGTTTTTTTTTGTGTACATAATATATATGTATGTACTGTGTATATTTATTACCTATATATACACATACATGTACATATTTAAGAAAAAATGTTGTTTATATATATATTATATTTTTGTATAAAATAAAATATGAGAATATAAATACATGTAAACATATTCAAAATATATACTGTTTGTGTGCATACATAATAAATATAAACACATACATATGTGACCCTGGACCACAAAACCAGTCTTTTAAGTGTCAATTTTTCAAAATTGAGATTTATACATCATCTGAACGCTGAATAAATGATCTTTCCATTGATGTGTGGTTTGTTAGGATCGGACAATATTTGTCTGAGATACAACTATTAGAAAATCTGGAATCTGAGGGTGCAAAAAAATCTAAATATTGAGAAAATCACCTTTAAAGTTGTTCAAATGAAGCTCTTAGCAATGCATATTACTAAACAAAAATGAAGTTTTTATATATTTACAGTAGGAAATTTACTAAATATCTTCATGGAACATGATCTTTACTTAATATCCTAATGATTTTTGGCATAAAAGGAAAATCAATAATTTTGACCCATATAATGTATTTTTGACTATTGCTACAAATATACCCCAGCGACTTCAGACTGGTTTTCTGCTCCAGGGTCACACATATTATGTAAACAAACTTTTAATCTTTTGACAGCACAAAATTTTCGTAAGGGAAGCTTAGGGCCCTATGAAATCCATTTTATTTTTTCCTAAATTCAGTTTTTCCGTTTTTTTTTTTGTTTTGTTTTTTAATGTTCAAATTAAATGTTATTAATCAAAAAGCATGCCTAATTAATTAAAATCATGAAACTTATGCAATTTAACATTAATTGATTAAAAGTGTAACAAAAATGAAGTTTAGGGCCGTATGAAATGTTTTTTTTCCCTCACCTTATGTTTTATTGTTACCAAATTCTGTGTTTTAGCATGTTTAATTATTTGAATGCATACAAACTGTTTTTATTTATTTTTACAGTAGCCTTATGAAATTGTTTTTTTCCCCTCAGAAAGTCTGTGTTGTGTATTTAAATTTGACTGGATATCAGATGAAGGCATATAACATTGATTTAATTTAAATGTTTAATTAATGAAAATTAAACATTTACATTTTTGGCAAATAAAGGGGATTTACTATTAAAATTAAAATATTTTGTGATTATTTCTTTAAGAAAAAAAAGTTTTATAATTTTTTTCAAACAGTAGTAGTAGTATTACGTACATTCTACTAAATAATAGCGATATAGCCTATTTCTGGCACAATGTCTTTAATAATTTAAACCAAACTTTTATTTTGACGGGTTGCCATGAATACCTTAAAAGTTCTGTGTGTATATGATATGACGCTAGTTTTACTTTTAATCATAGGGCCCTAGAAGCTACTTCAGATACTTTTGTTTTCTGTCTCAGTGAGGCCCGTCTAGAACTTGCATATTGCTCTTTTGTTGATTTTGATTGCTTCCATTGTCCTCATTTGTAACTAAGTTGCTTTGGATAAAAGCGTCTGCTAAATGACTAAATGTAAGTCAGGTAAGTTTGAAAGATGTGTCCAGCTTGTGCTCTGACCGCATGTGTGTTGTTGTCCTGCAGTAAGTTCCTGATCTACACCTGTCTGCTGCTCTTCTCCGTGCTGCTGTCACTGAGGCTGGATGGCATCATCCAGTGGAGCTACTGGGCGGTGTTTGCGCCCATCTGGCTCTGGAAACTCATGGTCATCATTGGGGCTTCCGTGGGCACCGGGGTTTGGGCGCACAACCCACAGTACAGGTCAGACACAACTTCTCCCTGCTTATGAGTAGGGTTGGGAATCGAAAATCAATTCCAATTCCAGAATTGGACACTTAAGGTCAGGAATTGGATACTTGTTGTAAAATTAACATTTTAATTCCACCTATGTAGCTCTTAATCAAGTCCAGTTTTTATGTAGCCGGCTGATTTTTGTTCATGGTATTCAGCAGCAATTAAATGTTTAGCAAAAAGAGACACAGAATAAATATGTTTGATATCTAAATATTTGTCTTCATTTTTTTTAACCACATTAGAAAAGAAACTGGGGATCGATAAGCAAAATCGGAATTGATCAAATTGAAACGATACCCAACCCTACTTATGATCACTATTGTGTAGCTTGTAGGATTGAGTCTGCAATGAAGTCACTTATTACTACTGTATCATATCTGATGCATGAATTGCAGGGGCCTTTAAATGATCAAAACTGTGCTGAAAAACCTGTCGTACACAATTCACTGCATACCTTCTGGCGTGTGCTTGATTGTTGCTTTTTTGGCAAGCAAAAGACCTTTGGTATGACTTTAGATTAGGGAACACTTTTCACTATTAACTAGTTGCTTATTAGCTGCATATTACCAGCATATTGGCGCTTTATTACATATAAAGCACATATTAATGCTTTATTCTGCATGACCATATTCTAGATCTCTTATCCCGACCCAATACCCATAACTACTTCAACACCTACCTTGCTTATGGTCAATATTTGAGTATATTGAGGGGAAACTCTTAGTTAACAGTGAGCATGTGTTCCCTAATCTAATCTGATCTAATCTAATCTGTTGCCAGTGTCATTCTAAATGTGGCATACATTCCTTTTTGCTGTGAAATCTTTCCTGATTTAAATCATTTGCTCCTTTAATAGCTTATATAGTGTTATATATTGATATTTCAAGATGAACACTTACTGGACTGAAGCAGTTTAGGCTTACTTGATTATCAATACATAAATTTCTAGAAAAACTCGCGTTCATGTTCCAGTCTCAAATCATCAGGGGTTTGAGGAACGTTAATTTGTGCATCTCTCAGTCATCATCATTGTATTGCATTGCATTATATGATTTGATAATCAAATTAAGCATTTAACTATCATCTTGCGTATTATTGGAGATACAGTGACAGCTGATATTTCTATGATTTTATGTAAGTAAAGATCTCATTGATTTACATTACAAGCTACGAGAATTTCATCCTACTTTTTGGTCATATACATATCAGCATCTGCACCAACATTGCATAGAATATGGAGGAAAAACAGCTCAGATTTAAACTGAGTCTGAATATATCGTACTGTATGACCTATAAAAGCCTGATGTATTAAATATGACACAAAATACATATGCAGCTTTTTTAAATTTTGTCTAAAAGTTATATTATTTAACATTGTGTGTACACCGTCACGGTATCAAAATAATGATTTGTAATGATTTGGTTAATGTTATTTAGGCTTCTGTTGTAGGTAAAGTCTTGCCAGCACACTAGTGAACATTGTGAGAATGCCATATCATGTTGCCTTTATGACTTAAAGGGACATGTCACCCAAAAATGAAAATTCTGTCATCATTAACTCACTCACATGTTGTTTCAAACCTGTATGAGTTTCCAAACAGTTGAAGGTAGCCGTTGACTTCCATAGTATTTTTTTTTTCCATAGTATGGAAGTCAATGGGGACCAGCAACTCTTTGGTTACAGCATTCTTCAAAATATCTTCTTTTGTGTTCAGCAGAAGTTAGAGACTCATACAGGTTTTTAATAACATGAGGTGAGTAAATGATGACAGTGTGAATTTGGTCATGTCATGCAGTAAGTTGTCGTCTTTAGGGCTGAGGGTGAGACCTGCGTGGAGTTTAAGGCCATGCTGATCGCTGTGGGAATCCACCTCCTCCTGCTCACCTTCGAGGTGCTGGTGTGTGACCGTGTGCAGCGGGGTACACACTTCTGGCTTTTGGTCTTCATGCCACTCTTCTTCGTCTCGCCCGTCTCAGTGGCGGCGTGCGTGTGGGGATTCAGGCACGATCGGTCGCTTGAGGTAGCTGCCATGATTTACAATCACAGAGGAAGATTTGTCTGTAACAAACTACCATGACCATTTTCAGTACGGTTGAAGTCGAACAAATATGTTGAGGTCCTATTTCATGCAAAAAAAAAAACAGAAATTATATTTTATGCATAGAAAACAAAGACTGATTTTTGTTTAGTTGCATGACAATTTAGTTACTCCCATTTGTCACAGTTGTTTTACAATTGTATTTTTAATCTTTGGTTTATGGGTCAAAAACAAAACAATTTTGCGCTTTAAATTTACAAAAGTGATTTTATATGCACAGAAAGCGTATTAAAGCATCTACTTTTAATGTTTCAAATAACATTTGTGAAAATAAAATGTCAAAATATGGGTGAAAATAATGTTTAATAATAATTTCCTTTTTTTAGGTATTATATTGTTTAGGTAAAAATTAAACGACATACTTATTCTGACCTCTGCTTATTAAAATATGTAAAAGAAAAAGTGATCACACTAAACTTTATTATATTTTAAATGATTAATAACTTGGCTAATCTAATCTTAGTAAAATCTAGTGGGTTGAAGGACAGTGGCAAAGATTGGTAAAGATATAAAATTACAATTAATTAGTATTTTAGGGGCTGCACTGTGATGCTTAAATACAGTCGTTTAATGACATCTAATGGTGCTTGTATTAAATAAACCTGACAAGATTTTTTGGTATTGGTATTTTCATCTTTGACATTTTATAGAATAGAAAAATAAATGAATAAATAACTTTTTTCATTATAATTTTATACTATAGTAAAGAAAAAAGATATAAAATATTGTCACAACTTAAAAAAAAAAAGGTAACATTTTATTTTAGGGTCTCTTAGCTAGTTGCTTATTAGCATGCATATTACTGGAATATTAGCCATTTATTAGTAGTAATTAAGCACATATTAATAACTTATTCTACATGACCTTATTCTACATCCCAATACCTAAACTTAACAACTACCTTACTAACTATTAATAAGCAGCAAATTAGGAGTTTATTGAGGGAAAAGTCATAGTTAATAGTGAATAAATGTTCCCTATTCTAAAGTGTTACCCAAAAAAAAATCTTACTCTTAAAACAAGTTTTATTTCCTTTATAAACAATGTTTTCTTATTTATTTTTTATTTTATTGATGTATGACCCACAGTTCTTGTGAGATTTACCCACGATACCAAGTATATCTCCCTAAGCATGTCGATCTTTGTGTTTACAGAAATGAATCATGCCTGATTGTACACTCTTTGTGTTGTTTCATCAGCTGGAGATCCTGTGCTCTGTAAATATTCTTCAGTTCATCTTCATCGCTTTGAGGCTGGATAAGATCATCAGTTGGCCGTGGTTGGTAAGGGGGGCAGCAACACTCATTTACTGCTGCCATATCATCAGTCACCTGCAGTTGGACCTCCAGCTTTGTAATCTGAGCTCTGTGTCTTGTTATGAGAGTAAGTGCCTTGTCTTTTCCAGGTGGTGTGCGTGCCGCTGTGGATTCTCATGTCCTTCCTGTGTCTGGTGGTGCTCTATTACATTGTCTGGTCTGTGCTCTTCCTGCGGTCCATGGATGTCATTGCTGAGCAGCGGCGCACACACATCACCATGGCAATCAGCTGGATGACCATAGTGGTGCCTCTGCTTACCTTTGAGGTTTGATTCCAACATCATTCAGTTTTTACTTGATTGTGTTTATGCAATAAGTAAGCTGAAGACACTCAGCATGTCTTGGGTAGAGATCAGCCCATAATGATTTTTTAAACCAGTCTAGAAATGGATTATCTTCATCTTTGTCCTTTACTCAATATACAGAACCAGTATTTAATAACTGTTTTATTCATGCTTTTTATGCACATTAGTAACTAAATCATTTTATATATATATATATATATATATATAAATCAGAGGTGTTCAGCTGGGATCAGGACTTTCTGTAGACCAGTCAAGTTCTTCCACACTGACTCAATCAATCATGTCTTTCTGAACCGTGTCTTATACACAGAGGCACTGTCATGTTACAATAGATAAGGGTCCTGTCCAAACTGCTGCTATAAAATGAAAGCACACAATTCCCTAGAATATCATTATGTGCTTTAACATTAAGATTTGTACTCCTAGAAATTACTAAAGTAGTCAAACCTGTTCATTAGAAGGGGGTGACCCAATCATTTTGGCAATATAGTATATATATATATATACACTGCCCTCCAAAAGTTTGGAAACGCCCTAGAAAAGTGTGGTTTTGGACAATATTGTCATGAATCCCTTTTAATTTGTGATAATTTTGCACTGATAAGGGACAACACAAACTACAGAAACATATTTTATTACATAAACAGTTTATACATAGAAAAAACTTAAATTTTCGATTCATCAAAATATCCACCATTAGTCCCATAGTACAGTAGCTCGTTTGGGGTTGAGGTCGGGTGATTGGGGAGGCCGTTCCATGACAGACATGATGCCAGCTGACTGTTTCCTCTCCAAATAAGATTTGCACAGCTTGGAGTGTGCTTGGGGTCATTGTCTTGTTGGAAGGTTTAGGAAGGTTGGGGTGTTTCCAAACTTTTGGAGGGGTGTGTGTGTGTGTGTGTGTGTGTGTGTGTGTGTGTGTGTGGGGTGTGTGTGTGTGTGTATATTCAGTAAAAATGGTAATATTGTGAAAAATTATTACTATTTAAAATAACTGTTTTCTGTTTGAATATATTTTAAAATGTAATTTATTCCTGTGATCAAACTGAATTTTCAGCATCATTACTCACATGATCCTTCAGAAATCATTCTAATATGCTGATTTGCTGCTCAAGAAACATTTATTATTATTATTATTCATGTTGAAAACAGTTGTGCTACTTAATATTTTTGTGGAAACCTTAATACAATGAAAAGGATTCTTTGACGAATAGAAAATTAATTAGACCAGCGTTTATTTAATCTAAAAAGCTTTACTGCTTTTTAATGCATACTTGATGAATGTATAGATTTCTTTCAAAAAAATCTTACCAAGCCAGTTGTAGATCACAGAACTTGCATAACTGTAAAGGTCCATGTTAAACTAAAAGATTTTATACAAGTTTAAACAACCGTATGGAGCCTAATAAAAATCATACATTCTAAAAAAAAACTTAAATATATCTCCACAATTACAGAGTCTGTATGATCAAAGCTATTATGGCAAATGTGTCATTTAATCTTGATTACGTGACAGCTGCTATTAACTTCTCACACACTGCTGTTTTCTAGAGTTATTGCCATAAGCAAAGCAATGTCTAAAATAACATGTGACAATCCGTCTTGTGTGCAGCAGTAGCTCTACATCTCTAAATGTATTTCCATTATTTGAATATGGCTCCAGACACGCCCGACACAGAGATTGAGAAGTCAACAGTTTGGCTTCCCTGTGAAGTGAAAAAATAACACGTGGGCAGTTGACAAGACAACAAGACCTCTATGATCTACATACTGCAGGTTTATGATGCTTTTTGGGATGTCTGGTTTGAAATGAATAGGGTGATGTATACTGATGTATACTTCAGGTTATAAATCAAGCACTCGCACTGTAGCATGTCTGAACAACCATCTTTATTAAGCTATCCTGTCATTTATCAACTAAAAACTCATATGGATCCTGTTTAATTTTTGCTGGCAGTAATTTCAGCTGTCATCTGGAGCGCTGTAGAGTTTTGACCGCAGTCTGTCATATTTTTCAGGACATATTTTTAAACTTTCAGCATCTGTGTTGTGAATAAGAGAACTTTATTTTGAAAAAAATATAATTTGCCTTTTTCTGAATGGGAAAAATACTTCTGGAGCTATGAAGTAGTTCAAGGTCAGTTGACCATATTTCTGTTCCACATCTCTATCAAAATATTTTAGTTGAATATACTCACATGCACCAAGATAAGCTATGTGCAATGTATCAGTTGACCGGATATTAAAGGAATAGTTCACCCAATGGTTTACTCAATAGTAGTGTTTTGTTTAATTGATTAATATGATTTAATTTATGCAGCTGATTTGTGAGCTTTATCGATCCAGGGTTGATTTTCATCAGTGTTTGTGTTTTCAGATTCTTCTCGTTCACAAGCTGGATGGTCATTATAACTCCAACTACGTCCCGGTGTTTGTTCCCCTCTGGGTTTCTTTGGTGACTCTAATGGTGACAACGTTTGGCCAGAAAGGAGGCAATCACTGTACGTGTGTTACCTACACTGCCATTCAAAAGTTTGGGATCTGTAAGATTTCTAATGTTTTTTTAAACTAGTTTCTTATGCATAACAAGGCTTTGATCAAAAATACTGAAAAACACTAAAATTGTGAAATTATTACAATTTAAAATGTTTTTCCATTTTAATATACTTTCAAATGTAATTTATTTCTGTGATCAAAGCTGTATTTTCTGCATCATTACTCCAGTCTTCAGTGTCACATGATCCTTCAGAAATCATAATAATATACTGATTTATTATCAATGTTGAAACAGTTGTGCTGCTTAATGTTTTGGAACGTGTGATAATTTGTTTCCAGATTCTTTTATGAATAAAAAGTTAAAAAGAACAGCATTTATTTAAAATAGAAATCTTTTATAACAATATACACTACGATTTAAAGGTTTAGGGTCAGTAAAAATTAATTTTAATCAGCAAGGATGGTTTAAATTGATATAAAGTGATCAAAGTAAAGACTTATATTTTTAGAAAATATTTATATTTTTTTTAAAAATGCTGTTTTTTTTTTTCTTTTTATTCATCAAAAAATCCTGAAAAAAGTATCACAGGTTCCAAAAAAAATATTAATGAATATAAATTGTATAAAGTATATTATTTTAAAATTGCAACAATATTTCACAATGTTACCGTTTACAGTATTTTTGATCAAGCAGAAGAGACTTATTAAAAAAAACATCTTACTGATCCCAAACTTTTGAACATCAGTATATCTGTCTTCTTGCTACTCATTCTTTTATAATGGCTTGACAAGAATGATTCAGAAGTGTTTGCAAATAATTTTTAAATAAAATAATAATTAATCAAAACTGGATATGCTTCCAGTATAGCATCATACCGTTTAGCTTTCTAAGAACTACATAGTGGTGTGTACCAAAGTAGGCATTACTAATACAATTTTTCTTATTTGTAACGAGTGATTTAAACAAACCCCAAACCTTAAGTGATAAATGTTGCCGTTTAGCTCATACCACATGATTTGTTTCCCTCACTCGCATTTTCTTCTGAACATTTCTGTATCACAAATGATTAGCGCAAGCCATTTGTTCCATATTTATATTTAGATGTTTGTTTTAAAATGAAAATGATAATGTACTGTATGCTCCCCTAATTTTCTTTCAGTGTTGACTTGAGCTCTTCCTCTCTCATTTCCCTCTGTATCAGGGTGGTTTGGCATTCGCAAAGACTTCTGCCAGTTTCTTCTCGAACTCTTCCCCTTCCTGAGGGAGTATGGCAACATATCCTATGACCTGCACCACGAGGACTCCGATGTGTCCGAGGAATTGCCCATCCACGAGGTGCCTAAAATCCCTCCCATATTTCGTAAGAAGACGGGTGTGGTGATCACCCAGAGTCCTGGCAAATACTTTGTGCCGCCGCCCAAACTGTGCATCGACATGCCAGACTAATATTCAAAACTCTGTCCTCGTTCGGCTGTTCATGAACAGTATCGCACTATGCAGTGGGCTCCGCTTCAGGACGTACCATTTAAAAAGAAAATACACAGATGCTTCTCCTGAGACTCTTAAGGAAAGACTTTTGTGTTTGAGCTGAGCTCAAATACTGCCTCCCAAGCGTTTTGTAAACCATAGCCTTGTGTCTGTAAAATCTGTAGATGGGACCTGTTGCCTTCTGGAGTGGATCTTTGAACCTTCCGGACTCTCCGAGAGACTGTCTAATCTGTAAATAAGCAAAGTGTTTTGTTTTTTACCAGTTGTGTGCTTTCTCCGTATTTTAAATCCATGTATGGTGTAGGCATTCAGTTACTCATCCGTCGCTCTTAGCTATCCAGCTTTCTTAACATTCGTTCTGAATCGGCGAGGTTTTTCTCTGTGGGAATATACGACGACGGTTTCTCATTTCTACAGTGATTGCAGCCTTTCCGGTGGAAGAAACGTGTTATTTACGTCAATCTGAAGTGAATTTCTTCATTTCTTCATCTGTGACTGAAGCTAGCCAATGAAAAGAAGATTGATGTTTTCAGTGCAGAACTCTCCAGACTTTCACAATTTCACTCGAGTGTGATACATAATATAACCACTACCTGTATGTGCCCTGTAACTTCAGTCCACTGAGTTTGCCTCTTACAGTAACAGTTTTCCTTTAATCCCCTTTTAATTGCTATTTGTGTTGACCAGTTGCCGTATGTTGCTTATCCTACACCTAAAAACTTGTATTTTTATTTTGGAGACTGTCATGCAAGACAATATGAAATATTGTCCTGTTGTTTAATGGCTAGCAGACATGTACTTAATTCACTTTCTCAGCTGGTCTGAGTGAATAGCCGTAGAAATATCTTTTTTTTTTATTTTATTTTTTATGTGGATGTGGACCAATATTACGTATATTATCCTTTGCAAAGGCAAGACATACCGTAGCTCTCGACAGTGCCTCACATTAAAATGTTATCAAGCAGAAGCTGTGTGAATCTTTTCATGTTTCAAATTCCTTTCTTCTTGGAATTATCTATTATTTTATATTTATCACATATAATGACGGGTGCTTACTGAGGCTCACGCTTTATTCAAGTATTCAGTATATTAATAACCTGCAACTCTTTCTGCTGTCAGTCGTGTGCTATTCATTTTTTCTGTCGTTGGTTATTCAATTATTCAACTAAATTGTCAAAATAAAATTTTAAATGGAATAGTTGATTTTTTTTTTTTTTTTACATTAATGACACTTTAAAAATATCTAAATCGTAACAGAGCTGGGTAAGTTACTTTAAAATTGCAGTCTGTTACTGATTCCAAATTACACAAAAGTTGTAGTTATTAACGTAATCCATTACAATAGACATTTTAGGTAATGTAATCAGACTAGTAAATTTGGATTACTTGTTTATCACATTGATTTAAATCGGATAATCTTGTACCCTCTTGATATAAAAATACAAATTTCATTCTTTGTTATTAACAAACATGAAGTGCATTAAACATTATGTCAAGGTTCAATCAAAATAAAGCACTAAAAACTGTTCAGATGACAAAAAAAAGGGAATCCCTGCATTAACTGCAAATAAGAAATAAAGTGAATGTTTTAATGTTTTGAAAGACAAAAGTTTCCCAAAGACAGTAATACATGGTTAACCTACTGATTGAAATAAAAATTAATGTGTTTATCAGTAGTTGATGCAGTGTTTAAATGTTGAGGAAACACTTCTTAAAAGTGAGATGATTTCTGTAAATCCAGCGGTCAAAACATAAGTAAAATAGGCCAAACTGCTCATATATATTTATTATCCAGAAGCCACAAATGTGCAAAACGTTTCCGGGCTTAACACTTCATCAGTGCTACAAGAGTCAAGTCTGAAAACGATTTGCACCTTGGCACTTTATTTTGCACCTGGCTCTTAATGCATGGCTTTTCCTTCTGGAGCATCAGTGAGTGTTTGAATCTTCTGTAATAGTTGCATATGAGTCCCTCAGCTGTCCTCAGCGTGAAAAGATGGATCTCAAAAGGGAAAGGGTTCAAATACACAAAAATGCTGGAAAACCACAGAATTTGTGGGAGCTGAAGGATTTTTCTGAAGAACAGCAGACAGTTAACTGTTCAGGACAAACAAGGGACTCATGAACAACTATCACTAAACAAAAACAGCTTTGGATCATTCAGGTAACAGCACAGTAAGAATCAAGCGTATGTACATTTTTGAACGTGGGTCATTTTTATAAATTCAACTATTATTTTCTCGTCGACTAGGGTGAAGTCAGCTAAAGTGGGCCACGCTTTGATAAATGACTTATAATACCATCAAATAAGCTATACATGAGATCTAATGACGTTCTTGCAAAAAAGCATGGGTCTCTTAAATTTATATTTTTTAAATGTGAAAAAGTATAAATGTTTTAAAATGATGAGAGTTAGAGTATCAGCAGGTGCTTTCTTGAGCCACGGCACAGCAACATTCAGGTAAAATGGGCCAATATAAAAAGAGAACAACAGGTAATTTCAAATAAACCATTTTATTTTTAACAGTAAATTGACATTAATGTCTTTAGTGTGCCATAGCAACACCATTTCATTAAATAGGAAGTTGAATGAATATTTAATTAAACAATGCAATATAAAATGAACTGATCATGTCGTATAGATTTGTGTGCATGTATGTGTGTATGCTTGTATTTTGTTTTTAAAGACTTAAGATTTAGTATGGATACATATCTAGGCCTATAAACCTATTTTCACCCTCAATTTCTTT
The DNA here is from genome assembly GCF_936440315.1 of Barbus barbus. Classification (NCBI taxonomy): domain Eukaryota; kingdom Metazoa; phylum Chordata; class Actinopteri; order Cypriniformes; family Cyprinidae; genus Barbus; species Barbus barbus. The sequence goes on along the minus strand of NC_136721.1, from coordinate 2,385,211 downwards.
TAAAAGTGTGTGTGTGTGTGTATGCAGCCCATTTTAGCTGAAAGTTGTGGCCCATTTTAGCTTAACCAACCATTACCTTTTTCACAAAAATCTAAGTTTATTTTATAAAAGTTTTTTTTTTTTGAAAGAGCATGTCAAAACATTGTTCATAAACCTTTGCTTTGTTGGTAAGCTTACTTATAATTGCTTTAGTAGCCTTATTAGTGATTAATGAAATTTTCTATGTCTTACAGTTTCTCTGACAAGCTTCATGTAACACTCTGCCCTGCCCTCCTTAAAAAACTCACACCAATAAAGATTATTGTTACATGTCAACAAGTGTTGAATAGAATATAATAGAATTTCTTTATTGTCATTGCACACAAGGTACAAGAAACTGCAGAGCTTCTGCATAAGGTGCATGGTACATAATACAAAATAAGCAACAATGCTAGATCAGTTATTGTGATTTTCTGTACAAAATTTAAAGAGACATGATGCTACAACCTTATTTGGCCCGTTTTACCTGATTTTAGCTATAAGATGTTGTGAAATATACAATAAACAACAGTATGCATGTTGTATGATTCCTCTTATTTTGGTAAATCAACAGGCTATATAAATGCATGGAGAAGTGTGTGGTGAAGCTTTTTAATATTTTTTATGCAACAAAAGAACAAGAAATACAAATACAAAGACAGAATAAGAACAAAAGACAATGACAAATCCAAAGCATACTGTTAGCTTATAAGAATACACTGATAAGAGTTTATATACGCATCAAAATCTTCAAAAAAAGGAAGGAGTTTTCTTTGAAACTTTACTTTTATGAATGTAAACTTTGTCTAGATTCAGTGAGAAGTGTCTAGATTCAGTGAGTAACCAAAAACGCCTTTTTGGGGGTTATAAGGAAGTTTAGACATCAATATTTTGAACAAAATGGTAAAAGTGAAGCCAGAGCCGTTTGCAGTGTGTGCTGCTGAACCTTTTTTTTTTAAACATTTTTTTAAATTATTTTTTATTTATTTTTTTCAATTATACAGAAGAACTTAACTTCAAGCATAACTCACACCCAAAAACAAAAAAGCAACACCAAAAATAAATAATAGCATGGGACGCCGCTGAAGCTCCTGGTGGTGGCAGCAGTATTCGTGACGCAGTGTCTGTGTGCTCCACCCAACGGCCGGAGCTGAAGCACAAAACAACTTCAGCGAGTCATGGCTTCAAAGAGGATCTCCTGAAGAACAAACTCGGCGCAAACTCTCGCCAAAAGCGTGTAACAAGCCACCGACGACCGTCTGGATCTCATACTAATAACAAAAAGTCCGCTTGACGAAGGAGTTATGGTTAGCGAGTGTCGACTTTAAAGCTAGCAGAGCGCAGCTAGCTCAAGAGTTTGGCGTCGCGACGAGTTTCACGAACAGAGTGTAAACATAGTAATATATGTAACTTAATACAAAGTATTGTGAGGAAAACAACTCTTTAAGTGTCTCTCCGAGAGTTTATTGTCTGTGTAGTTAGTCTGTGGACGGGTGGAGATGGCTCAGTCGCCGGTAGCTGTTCAAGTTCCTGGAATGCAGGTGAGTTTGAGTGGAAAGGTAAAGCCAGGCCATCATCATCATCATCATCATTATTATTATCATAATCATAGGCTAACCTGCTTTACTCATGAATCATCCATATTGCGTCTGTACATGCGCTTCTGTCAGTTCTTTAACAACTTTTTAATATTAACACTAGCAAAAGTACATTTTGTGATGATACTATAGGAAAGCTATGTGCCACAGTATATATTTAGATTGTTTAAAGCGCTATGGTACATGAATATAGTAATTATATCTACTACCACGTTAAATGTTATAGTACCATAGCTTTATCATCTGATACCTGCTCAATAGTAATTTACAGATACTCTTTTATTTATTTTTTATGGCATACTTGTATCTATTCAAGTTAAGTGTGTTTTGTTGGACGATGATAGTTGTTATAAACTGTCAAATGTGACCCTGTACCACAAAACCAGTCAGTTTTGACTGATTTCTACATCATTTGAAAAGCTTTCCATTGATGTGTGGTTTTGTTAGGATCGGATAATATTTAGCTGAGATACAACTATTTGAAAATCTGGGAGCAAAACAAATCCAAATATTGAGAATCACTTTTAAAGTTGTGCAAATTAAGTCCATATTACTAATCAAAATTTAAGTTTTGATATGGTTAAGGTACGAATTTTGCATGATCTTAATGATTTTTGGCATAAAAGAAAAATCGATAATTTTGACCCGTGCAATGTGTTGTTGGCTATTTCTACAAATATGCGACCCTGGACCACTAAACAAAACAGTCTAATTTTTGACTAAATGAATAAATAATCTTTCCATTGATGTATGGTTTGTTAGGATAATTGGCTGAAATACAACTATTTGTAAATCTGGAATCTGAGGGTGCAAAAAAATCTAAATATTGAGAAAATCACCTTTAAAGTTGTTCAAATGAAGCTCTTAGCCATGCATATTACTAATCAAAAATTAAGATTAGATATATTTATGGTAAGAATTTTACAAAATATCTTAATGGAACATGATCTTTACTTAATATCCTAATGATTTTTGTCATTAAAAAAAAATCAATAATTTTGACCCATATAATGTATTGTTGACTATTGCTATAAATATACCCCAGCGACTTAAGACTGCTTTTGTGCTCCAGGGTCACAAATTACAAAACTAGATTATGAAAAATGTCAATTTCTCCACGTTAAGTAATACAAAACAGACATTGATTTAGTTTTTAATATTAATATGCAGTTCACAGTTTACTGGACATTTGAATTTGAGCACATATGCCATTCTGATTCATAAAAATGTGAGTTGCTAAATAAAACACCACAGTTTCTACTGCTACATGGGAAATATTAAAATGATTGGTGACTCATGTTTAGCAGCATTATGTTTTTATATTAATTATAGCAGCATTATGTGCTATAATTATGTTTGTAATGAGGACATTAAGGAGCATATTAATTGATTCTAAGTGACTGAATTGATGGCAGAGTCACTAGGAGCTGATTTGTGGTCCGGATCAGTCTATATTTGGATATCTCTATGCTCCTGGTCTAATGATGGAGCAGATATTCATGTATAAGGTGGCATCTGCTCCCTAAAGGTGTGCTAGCGCTCACACTTGTTCCCATCTCTCTTTATAAAGCATAATGAGTCTGCTTTTGCTGCTCGTGATCTAGGACAGTGATTTAATCCTTGTGTTTTAAGCTGTTTTGTGTGACTTGCAGCACAGGAAGTGTGTATGTGGTTTCGTGTTGTGGCCGCTGTCTCAACTTCACACTCGGTAGACGCTTGGAATCAGAAGCTGTGTTTGGTTGGCGGCGCATTTGAACTTCAGCTCTGTTCCTTTTTTGATAGCAGACAGAGGTCAGAAAGGTCACTGATCCAGGACACCACAACTAAGCAATGGCTCCTTCCTGGAATAACACACACACACATATATGTTGACTTCTCTGCTATGACAACTGGGTGGTATTGTTAATCATTATGCACAGCAGATGGGTAACAGCGGTGGGTAACTTTGCTCATTAATGTTACACTTGTGACGCCTTTTTAATGTTTATTTTGTGAGTCTGCCCGGGGTTTAAAGCGCAGTCTTTCTAAATAAGCGATACAATTGTCCATTCATAGAAGTGATGTGTTATAGCTCCAGAAGCATGAAGGAGTGTCGGTCTTAGGCGTAGTGTCTGGGTGTGGCCTGCAAGGAAGTGTTTCGAGCGCTGGTTTCCCGTGGTTAACACACGAGTCAGGTACGGCGAAAGGGGAGAAGTCTGAAGGAACACGATGAAAGCTTGTTGTGTCATGTAGCTCGTACCCGTGTGCATATGGTACGTTTTCCCAAATGCATTTCCACAGCCCCTGAGGTGTACCTCTTTGTTTGCCAGTTCATGTGTTTGTATAGTGGAGGAAATGCATCCAGCTGATAAATCTTGTGGGGTACATACACACCCTCTTTGTGAGCTTGTTAACATACAGACAGCCTGGCCATTAACGTAGCGGTCTGTACACAGCGGTTAATCAGAAGGACGCAGACATTAGATCCGGTGAAGCAGCAGTGATGAGCCATATCCTGCTCCACCGGATCTAAAGCGCATCGGAGATGCCCAAAGACCAGTCTAATCGGATGTGAAATCTAACTATACAAGCCACGTTCGGTGTTTAAGTAAAATATCTTACCACAAAACCTGTCACTGCACTAGGGCTGGACGATATGGCCAAAATTTATATCACGATATATTTCTTAATTTCGGTCGATATGATATAATTCCGATATCGATATGAACTCTATTTTAAATAAGCCTCATAAAAACTGCCAAGAATCGATGTCTGTACCTACAAACTTAAGAAAAATAAATTTGCCAAGTCTACGAAACCTCCTTCTATAAAATGATTTATTTTTTTATATATATATATATATAAAAACGCACAAATAAATTGTTCACCTTTTATTTGTATTTAGCCTTCATACAAACAAGAAATGTGAAATCACTGTCAAATAAACATCTCAGACTCACCTTATTAATATTAATATCTTTAACTTCAAACTATAGGCTAACATACATTACCGGTCAAAAGTTTTTGAACAGTATGATTTTTAATGTTTTTTAAAGAATTCTCTTCTGCTCACTGTTTTTTTTTTTTTTATTTGATCCAAAATACAGCAAAAACAGTAAAATTTTGAAATAAATTTGCTATTTAAAATAACTGTTTTCTATTTTAAAATATTTTAAAATGTCATTTATTCCTATGATTTTAAAGCTGAATTTTTAGCATCATTACTCCAGTCACATGAGAAATCATTCTAATATTCTGATATACTGCTCAAAAAACATTTATTATAATGTTGAAAACTGCTAAATAGAATTTCTTCAGGTTTCTTTGGTGAATAAAAAGTTTAGAAAAACACCATTTATCTGAAATACAAATCTTTTGTAACATTATAAATGTCTTTATCAATCACTTTTGATCAATTTAAAACATCCTTGCGAAATAAAAGTATTAATTTATATCATTTCTTTCCAAAAAAATAAAAATAAATACATTATACTGACTGGAATAGTTTATAAATGTAACAAAAGCTTTTTATTTCAGATAAATGCTGATCTTTGGGTCTTTCTATTCAAAGAATCCTGAAAAATATGTACTCAACTGCTTTAAATATTGATCATCAGCAAATCAGTATATTAGAGTGATTTCTGAAGGATCATGTGACACTGAAGACTGGAGTAATGACGCTGAAAATACAGCTTTAATCACAGAAATAAATTACACTTTAAAATATATTCAAACAGAAAACAGTTATTTTAAATAGTAAAAATATTTCAAAATTGTACTGTTTTTGCTGTACTTTGGATCAAATAAATGCAGGCTTGGTGAACAGATGGGAATTCTTTAAAGAAAAAAAAAAACCTTAACCTTACTGTTCCAGTAAGGTTTGACTGGTATTGCAGGCTGATTGTTTTTGAATTTTATGTAAATTACACTAATACTAGTGAGATTTACAGAGTAGACTATGCAATAATTAATTATATTACATGTCCAAAAACGAAAAAAGCACTTTGGGCATCCATTCTCATGGTTTTCTCCATCAAATATTTATACCTTTTGTTGGACACCCAATTGTCTTATTGCTACAGAGCGTTTCTTCTTATCTCCACTAGTAAAGCATGATAGTAAGTGTATCCAATGACAGATTTTCACTCCTTGCTTTTACAAACAACACTATGCTACTAGAATATATACAAAGGCAGCAACCAGTGAACGTGAGGATTCACTCCGATGTTTAGTAAAACACCACAGGTCATGTCATTTCAACACCGTGAAATTTAAAATACTGTATCAGTGCATTCTATGGCACCTTTAAGGTTCTGAGTGCAATTTTTTGAGCCGTGTAAAATAGATTTATGAAAGGAAATGATGGTCAAATATTTTTGGAAAATGTATGCTGTTTGCATCAACACCAGCCAAAAAAAGACAAAAATGTCCCTAAGGATGCACAAGGGTTAAAACATTTTTATAGGAAACTTAAGAGAAACTATATATCATTATTCAATATAAATGCCTGGTTAATCCAGTAAATACGTTGATTCAAGAACAAGTTTAGCTTCACTAAATTTTCTTCAAAACCGACATCGGTGAAATTATTGCAGTTCAGTAAGTGAGCTAGATTGCCCAATCAAGGACTTGTCAGACTGATTAAACCGGTAAACACTGGTAATACCTTTTTCCAGGTTTCTCACAATGCATATTTACACTGCCTGAAATTTACTCCCTTTTCCATATATTGCAAATATGGATTTCACTGTATAAGAATATTTGATAAATGGATAGTCAGCAACTTCAGACACAGTTTGATGGTGGAATTTATCAAGTGTTGGGAAGGGAAGTGTTTGAAAACAGCCACCTGTCAATAGTTTTATGTATCAAATTTATGTTACATTCCAATGATGCCTTTGTAGAGCATTTGGAAGAGAATAACTCAAATACCAATGAGGGTCAAGCAAAGTGCACGTTTCTTACAGCACAAATCCTGTTCAACGAAGCCTGTGATTGCCATTGTATTTTGCTTCAACCATGAAACATTATGCATGTCTATATACTCATTTAACTTTGTGTGTGTGTAATTGACAGCAAGCAGGATAATACAGCTCTCTAGTGCATAAAGGTGCCCTTGAACATATGCACAAAAACAGCTCAGAATCGTAGAAGAGAGAATCATTATGCGTCAGAGAATCTATCCCTCCCCAACCGTAAATAACCATGTTTTGATTTCATGCAGACTTTTAATGTGGACTTTTAAAGCTAATAAACAGACTAAACGCAACAAAACTCAGTATTGCGTGCAGTGAAATAACTGTATCTGCAATAGGTAACTGATACCAGTTAAACAGCTGCATATATTGATTCGTAGAGCTCCCCTCCCAAAGGTGTCTTGGGAATATTATTGATTAACCCATGGTGGCATTGGCATTCTCTCTGTTATAAACACTTATGAACTACTTGTCTTTGATCTTCATTGCTCCCTGTTGAGCTTTTTGTAAAACTGAAGGAAAATAATCAAGCCACTGTATATGTTTTTGGTGCAGTGAAACACATGGTTTATCAATAAAGGGAGAGGTCTTTTAGTGTTGAATATGTGAGATTTTATGTTAATAGTCTTATTTTATAATATAAACTTGCATTCCAAATATATGATTACGCTAAATTTACCTGAGATGTATAGTTAACCAGTTGACTACCTAATCTAGTCAACTCAAACTCTGTAACTTTTGTATTCCAGAACAGCCGAACAGACCCGGAGGAGTTGTTCACTAAGCTGGAGCGTATCGGGAAGGGCTCGTTCGGGGAGGTGTTCAAAGGCATTGACCGCCGCTCTCAGAACGTGGTGGCCATCAAGACCATCGATCTTGAGGAGGCAGAAGATGAAATCGAAGACATCCAACAGGAGATCACTGTACTCAGCCAGTGTGATAGTCCTCATGTCACCAAATACTATGGCTCTTACTTAAAGGTACGGATTGACGATGACTTTTTCCACACATTAGCTGTGCTAGTAGTGTTGTCACAATAACAAAATGTCAGTAGTGGGTGCCAATGCCAGTGCCAGTAAAATTCCTTGGTTCTTGGTAAAGCAAAAACTATTGGAAATCTATCTGAGACCATTTTTTTTGTAAATGAATTTGAATAACCTTAAAATGTTTTAAGTAAAAATTGCTATTAAAAAGCAACAGATGAGACAAAAACTTGACATGATGATCACTATGTCAGTCTTTGCAGTTTTAGATTCAATCTAACATTTAAATGCAAATTTCATACAAATTGTGAATGGGTCGTATACATCTCCCTTCACAATTAATTCAGTTCAGCGCAAGTTTACGGAGTTCTGCACTCTTGCAAAAACTTAGATATAGATGGTTTTATTGTATCACGACAACTCGCCAAAATAAAAGTTCAGTTTAATTAAAAAACAATTTGACGGAATTATAATGTAATAATAATATAATTGAATAAACCATCATCATACTTGTTTTAATTTATATAGTAAGCCTCTATTATAGCAAGTTGATAATAGAAATGCAATGTTTTGTTGTAAATTGTGTTCATACACTTTAAAAGATTGCTCAAATGGTTGAAGTTTTATGAATTAATTTGATTACCACTAGGGATGGGCGATATCTTATCGTTTGCGATATACCGTTGAAAATTCTCCTCACGATAAAAATTTGTCTCCTCACGATAATAACGATAAGTCTAGTTGATGACGTAGTTTTGTGCGCGCCCGATTCACTGTTCACGTGCGGAGTGAAAACAAGCATGGCGGAAGGCGGACGTGAGGCTGACAGTGCGTTCACACCAGACGCGACTTGCGCGAATAAATCGCGCTATTCGCGCGTAGTTGGACGCGTGAACATTTTGGGTTTACTCGCTTCATTCGCGCGTGAAACTCACTGCACAACAGACGCGAATTCGCGTCATGGGCGGGGCTTCTGCCAGGCGCACATGTATGACTGCCACAGAGAGCATATGTATAGAATTTCGCTCTAAACGTTCAATTCGCGCTGCGTCATTCGCGCGAATTGCGCGGCAGGATGTCTATTCGCGTCTTTGCATTGACTTAACATGTAAATCACTCGCGCTTAACGCTTCATTCGCGTCTGGTGTGAACGCATCATGAGGAGGAGCTTGTTGTTACGCGAGGAGCTACCTCCACAATTTGCAACTGGTTTGGTTACAGAAAATCAGACGAGGAGCAAACTACCGTAATATGCAAAGTGTACAGAAAAATGGTGGTTACAAAGAGTGGAAACACGTCCAATTTGAATTTGACATAAAAGATGCCATACTTTTAATAAAGTTAGAAAAATGCCATTACAAAGGTAAAAACAAAATTCCCTGTAAATCACTTTAAGGAGTCAAATATCACCTCTAATGGGAAGATTCATTTTTGATCAGAATTGTTGATTATTGATTTGAAGGTGCTGCTAAATTTTTGACCGTGCTCCTAAATATTTTAAATTAGAAGCACAAGCGCTCCTAAAAAGAAAAGTAAGCGTAGAGCCCTGATAAATATTTCTCATGTATGTGACGAGCCCCAATTTTAAGTTTTCTTTTTTTAATTATTATTATTTTAAATTGTTTCATTATCAGGAAAAAATGCAAGTGATCCGCGCGAGCACCTCACTGTCATGCATGCGCATTCTTTTCCGCACAAACACTTGCATATGAATAATAGTCTAGACTCTAGAGCATAGCCTCATAAACTTGTTTTAATAAATCGCTTATGCATTAAATAAAGATACAAAACAGGTTGTTAAATATGCTGAAATATTGTTAAAATATTTATAAAATGTGAAACTGTAGCTAATCTTATTCGCAGTCTAGCGTTTTGCATCTGCATAACATAGTGAATTATTTTTAACATGCAATGTTACAAAATAAAACCAAACAAGATTTGTAATGAAGAAAAAAAAAAGTAGACAAATAAGAATGATGTAGCCCACATCTCTTGAGCGTCTCACACAGCATGCGCGTGAACACGCAAAATCTTGCTCTCTGCATGAATGCAACGCAGATGGCGACATAAGTTTGTTTGAAACACATAAAAAGTTTAGATAAGATAATAATATTAACAATGAACATTATATGACATTTAAAATAGTTTTGGCGATTTTTCCTTCAGTCCGCCTGTGCATTTCTGACCCAAACAGCAAAGCAGTCTAAATCTCCGCGATGTTCTCGTTAAATATGCCATTTCTGAGATATTACAATGAATTAATTTCTAAAATGTTATGATATGGAAAGCCTGAAACAGATCACAGCAGTATAGCCATACACTGGCTTTCAGTCATCAGCAACGTGGTAAACGTGTGCCAGTAGCCTATGCATATGATTTAATATGAAGCGTCCGTAACGCATTATTATGGTTGATAAGAGCAATTAATGGAGATGAGCTGTTGATCATAATTAGCATGGCAATTACAGAAAGTTTCAAGTTAATTGCATTAATAATACTATATGAAATAAACGTAATCTATTTATTTATATATATATATATATATATATCGTCATTTGTATCGTTATCGCAATAAATACCTGAAATTATCGTGATAAATTTTTTAGGCCATATCGCCCATCCCTAATTACCACTAGTTATGATTTTACATATAATTTGGGTGGGGGGGGGGCTTTTTAAAGGCCCCTCTTATTGTTAAAAGAATTAATAAATTATTACATTTTGTAAATGTTTTATGAAATTAACTGGTTAGACATACTTTTTAATTAAACCCGTGAAAACAGATTTGAAAATGGAATTTAGCACAGAAAAGCACTCGTACAAATGCACGTTCTTTATCATTGGATAGGAATTAATTCAAGGGTTAAATAGGTTTTCATTTTGCTTCAGAAAAAATTTATTAGTTTCTCAAAATTTGTAAAATACTATATTTGGAATTCAGTGATAGTACCATTCTATTAAAATAATTTTGACAGTAGGTAATAAAAACAAAGCATTAAATATTAATATAATTTTTCCTTTATATTTTTAATTAAAAAGGAAAAAAAATGAATAGTCTTGAGTATGTGTAGTACACCAAACATTCACACACATGCACACAGAACATGCGGACTTCATTTAAATAGCAGTCTTTTTGTGCTTTAATATTAACAGACACTAGTCCATATCACCATTAAAGGATAAGCTCTCAGCGCTTTGAAATTTGAAAATTTAAGGATTTCTCACGGTTCTGGTATTGTTCTAGATGAGCACCGGTTCTCTGTTCTCAGCCTCAGTTTTTTGAGGCATGAGTAGCACAATTTTATCGTAGCACCTAGGGCTGTGCGATTAATTGAAATCGTCATAAAATCACGATTTGAGCGTGCGTGATTTCCAAATTGCTTTATAGCATGATTCTTCCCGCGCCCCGACCTCCTGCAGTATGCTATCCCATTCAATCAGAATGCAGCGCGTCTAAATGAGAGAACAGAACAGACCAGGCATACAGATGTAACGCCAGGTTCACACACACTCCGAAATCAAAATAATGGATAAATGTTGTGTTTGTGGTAAACGGCTGCGAATCAGGAGCAGACTGCAAACGCGTCCTGTGTGAAAGCAAAATGAGTCCGTGCTGCTTCTTCACCGCATACACATAGTGTATACGCACTGCAGACGGAGTACATGTGAACCTGGCACAAGAAATCTTTTTCAACACCTGAGGCAGTGCCACAAAGAGCTGTATGACCAATGCATGGCAAAAAAAAAAATCTGCACACAGGATTTTTAATTTTTTGTGCCATATGTCTGTTCTGGAGACATTTTGTAGCTTTTTGATAAAGCTCTAATTGGTTTTCCTTTGGAAATGCATTTCAAATTCACACTGAATGCATTTATTTTTTTGTCCATATCGCACACAGCCCTAATAGCACCGTGTGTAATACTAGCACATGCGCAATACGCATGGTTGCCTTTGGATAAAAATAAATACAAAAGAGGGCTGAGGATATATTTTAATGGGGAGTTCGGAAGCTGTTTGTAAAGATTTGATGCCATTGGTGATTCATGGCCAAATCCTTTGTGCTATGTCACAATACCTGTATTTCTGGAAGGCTGCCAGACAGAATGTGCGCTTTTTGTCTGGCCGCTTTGTGTGTCTGTGTGCGTCGATGGTCAGTGTTTGTTTCCAACAAATGATGACAAGTCTGCATCACGGTTAAGTATAAAGTTAAAAAAGGAACAGGGGCCTTGTGTATAAACCGTGCAGATTACATACTAAAAGTGTGCATATGGACATAAAGTAGATTTTGCATACAGTTTTCAGATGTGCATTGAAACCTGCACAATATAATATAAGTTATGTAAGTTACAAATTGTGCATAGATGCAAAAGCCTTTTCCCCCATCCTGTTTCCTCCCCAAATTACCATTGGCTATATGGTGCTTGCAGTGCCTATGCATTACCTTATATGCATATAATTTCCATATGCATAGTCCCATCCATGTGATACTACCACTTTAACAGAACCAGACACTAGGAGAATATGAATTAACGAGCCCCCTAGTGTGTCATTATACTATGTTGCTAAAACATCTTCAGTATTGTAAAACGTGGCACATTTAAAAAATATATAATCACATTATGTGCGAGGAAAATTGTGTACACACATTTAAATGCACATTTTGTGGTGATCAGATTTTTAACTTGGCCATCGTTTTTTTTTTTACCTATGTAAAGTTGTTACAACACCAGCATTTTACATACCAGTGAATTTTCACATTTCCAATTTCAATACCACATATTAAAATATAAAAATATTAACTAATATAATGTTTAAAAATAGTTGAAAATAAGTAAATGGTCAGTAATAAAATAAGAACAGACAAACAAATGTTACTACCATAGCACAAACAAATACAACAGAACGATACAAATGAAATAAACAGTGTTTAAAGTTTTTAGGTAGGTCTAATGGTAGCATTCAGGACAGAAATACTTCAGAATTTAAATAGTCACCAAATGTAAAATAACAAGGCATTGTTTTCATCATATAACATCCACTTTCTTTATTAGAGATGAAAGTTTCATATCACAATTATAGTGACACATTTTTACAGTTGTAGTATTATTAAATACTGGTGGTGCTGTTAAAAATGAACTGTTAATATTTAAGATAGCACCATGTGACCATGAGAGGTAAAACCTACTTAGTGCAGGTTTAAATGAACACAACCTTAGTTAGGCAAAGCAGAGTGCATGTAAGAACAATAAACTGTTTTGGGATGGGCATTTTTATCCTTTAAAGGACTCGATTGGTCAGTAAAACAGGTAAAACGGAGGAGTATGTACATCATGGGGATAATGAGAAGATTTTAATTAAAACATACTGTTGATGACAATATAATGAGAAAAATAACACTGCTAGATTATTAATCATGCATCATCAGTGTTTTTGAAAAAGAAGCTATGATTGTCTCAGATGATCCAGTCTGTGACTTGTTTGTCAGGCATTGCTGTTTGAGCTGTGCAAGATGGTAAACTAAGGCACTATTGGGTTAATTAGCACTAATTAACCTGCATTCTCTATTAGATTAATCAGACAGATACATACACAACAGAAATATATTACGTTTTCTACACAAAATGCTGTGAATGCACAAGTGAACTTGAACTAAATGGTGTGTTAGTCAGAATGTGTAACTCCTGTTATGAATGCGCACTTTCCGTAAGATTTCGCTAAAACACAGGCAACTAAACACAAAGAATGTGTTGAATATGACAGCTTGGCGCACTGTACATCTTGCATATCAAGTTCTTCCAGACATTGCTTCATGTTTTTTTAAGCTATGATGAGTAACTCAATTAAAACACTAAATACTGTTTGCCTGTAATGTGTAAAAAAAAAAAATCACTGCTGGATTATTATTAATAATGTATCTGTGTTTTTGAAAAGAAACATTTAAATGGAATGTTATTGTTTCAGATAATCCAATCATAGTCTATAATGTTGGGCTTTCCCTGTAATTGAATTGCTTTTGTAGCAGATTAATTAACTCAACCAGACAGCATCCTATATATGAGATTAATCCAATACATACACAACAAAAACATAGGATTCTATGCAAATTATATTACAATAGTGTCCTCAATGTAATGTGACTTATGGGGAAGATTACATGTTGCGTTTAGCTGTATTTTGCACTTGAGCATATATACTGTGAGCTTTTAAAATCACTGTCAAACACCATTTTAATCATAATTAAAACATGAAACGATAATACTAACCATCTGGAATTTTACAGTGGAACTGTGATGAAAGTTTTCATAATTTACTCGCCTTAATATCATTCCAAAAAGATACAAAAGTTATCCGAAGGATGGTACAACAGAAGTTTTGTACATATTATGAAAGTCAGTTTGACCATTAATGCTCTAAAAAGTGCATAAAGGCTGAGTGAAAATCCTTATGACTCAAAACAGGTGTATTTTTAAGTTTTCTGAATGCACTTTCAAAGCAAATATTGTCAAATATCAACAATATACATGCGAGAACCAGTGAGGTTTGAGGATAGTTTGTTTCAGGCTTTGCTGTATTTAACTTATTTGGGTCACAATTGACTTTCATAATATGAACACAAACAACTGATGGATTCTTCAGATATTTTCTTTTCTTTCACACAAGTTTAGAATTATATGAAGGTGAAAGTTTTCATTCTGGGCTGAACCTTTAAATGTTCATCTTGAAATATTTTAAGGCTGTTGTTTTAATATGTTTGTATTTATAATATTTAAGTAAGGCTGCTGCTAATAATTATTCTGATAGGTTGATTATTTCTTAGTTTAATTAATTGAATAAAAAAAGCTGTTTTCTTTTGTATCTGTTGAAAAGAAAATACCATATCTTGGCCAGTGGTCTCACCCAAACTGAAGGCTGAATAAAAACAAAACAAAAGCTTAAATATAGCTTATGCTATACATTGTGCATGAGAAAGCTTTCAATTATAAACATACATAATAATTTCAACAGCTTTTGGTCTACAGTTTTAAAGCAGAAGGACAAGTTAATAAAGAAATTAAGAAAAACAAAAGCACAAACTCTGCATTAACTGGTAAGAGATTGATTGCCAGTGATCACTCCTCTGACACTTAGTTACTTATCTCATAAAAATGTGGTAGTTCACCTCGTCATGCTCGCCAGTGTTTCCTGTATCAACAACAAAAGTCAGACAAAAAGATACATTACGAAACTCACTTTTGAGTTGACTCACTCAGTGAATCTATTACACCGTTGACATTTTTCAGTGCTTTCCTACCTCTGGGTTCATTTCTAAATGTCTTGTTTTTCCTTTAGGGTAGTAAACTATGGATCATAATGGAATATCTGGGAGGAGGTTCGGCTCTGGACCTGGTAAGTCCTTTGACTTTGTCCGTGAGCGATCATGTGCCCTATACCCTCAACCTGTTGTGTGTGTGCAGCTGAGAGCCGGACCCTTTGACGAATGCCAGATAGCCACCATGCTGAAAGAGATTTTGAAAGGTTTGGACTACCTGCACTCTGAGAAGAAAATCCACAGGGACATAAAAGGTGTGTACGCAGAGCGATTGTCCCCATGTGAGGAATATTTGTGTCTGCTTGGATGAGTGGGTGTGACTTCTTTGTTTTTCCACTGCTGCTTGTTTTTCCACTGGTTTGAACTACTATGCAGGGTGAGGTAGACTCCGGCTGGTCGGTCTGCAAATAGCTGCACTGATTAGTGTTGTGTCTTCAGTAGTTTTGGGTTCTTAATATTATTATTTTTCTTGAAGAGGTTGAGCTCATTAAACTTGATTTTTAATGAGGAAAAACACACATTTGAGATTTTTAAAAGTGACAGTGCATTTCTTATTACAATAAAACAGCGTTTGCCAAACTAGTAGTAGACTACAGTCACATTCACGTAATTTCCAATAGAAGTTTACAGCATTTCACCATATTCTGCCAAAATAAAAGATTTGATAAAAATCTTAAAACCTTTAGCTGTGGGTTTGCACATTTGAAAATGAAGAATTTAACACAAAGCTGAATTTACAGCATCATTACATCAGTCTTCAGTGTCACATGATCCTTTAGAAATCATTCGTTTTACTAAACAGGGCAAATTAGCGCGATTTATTGTTTTTTTGTTTTTTTTCATCAGAATTTTTTCAAATCAAGAGTATGTCACTTCATGGTTTACTCCCAGATTTATTTGCAGCCAACAGCACAAACAGCCGTGTGAAAGAAAACAGACTGGCTGTATTACACTTTCATAAGTGTAAATATTCTCTATTAAGAATATCTTAATAGAGATTGCCAAACTCCAGCTTACATGTTTGCCAGTATTTTCAGCTCATCAGCGCTTTCTCTGTAATGTAAAGAGAGCTTGTGTGCATGGTTGTCATGTTGGGAAGATTAAGTAAACCAGTGGTCAGAAAATGTATCCGTTTATGAAAAAACTGGGGGACTTGACATCTGGCAACTGCAACCATGGACGTTTGTGGAGGCTTGTTACCAATGCAGGGTAACACAAGTGGCGAATGAAAATGAAGTATTTTCAGGATGAATAAAGAAAAATATCGCAGATGATTATGCTTAATAAATTGAGGGAAGCAGTAACCATGATCACAATATGATTAATCTTGTAGCCCTATTTCCATTAGCAGCAATTCTGTTGTTTGTGTCTGGACTGTAGTAATATGAGAAATTCAAATTGCAATATATAACAAAATAATCACAATATAATTTTATGCCTAAGACATGCAGCCCTATATATGTGACCCTGGACCACAAAACCAGTCAAAATTATCTATTTTTCTTTTATGCCAAAAATCATTAGGATATTAAGGAAGGATCATGTTCCATGAAGATATTTTGTCAATGTCTTACCATAAATGTATCAAAACGTCATTTTTGATTAGTAAAATGCATTGCTAAGAACTTCATTTGAACAACTTTAAAGGTGATTTTCTCAATATTTAGATTTTTTTGCACCCTCAGATTCCAGATTTTCAAATATTGTCCTATCCTAACAAACCATACATCAATGGAAATATTATTTATTCAGCTTTCAGATGATGGATGCATCTCAATTTTGAAAAAATTGCACTTAAGACTGGTTTTGTGGTCCAGGGTCACACATGTCAATAATTAGAGATTATTAACAATCACAATATGTTTACTAAAAAAGATGTGACCAACATCAGAGAGGCATGGCCATGTGAATGTATGAAAAAAGACTTGCAAAATGAATAATGATTGCAGTCAAAAGGAGCCCAAAAACAACATAACGTTGCAAAGATGTTGAAATGATCCCTTTGGCTACGTGACTCCCCACATGGTCTCTCCTGTTCCTACTACGAAAACATTTAATAATACATTGTGAAATGGAAAAATTCATCAGTTTTTGAGTAATAGTAAAATCTGCCATATCTGTTGGTCTCCATTGTCTCTTGTTTTTACACGGTTACAGCTGCCAACGTGTTGTTGTCTGAGTCTGGTGAGGTGAAGCTGGCAGACTTCGGTGTGGCGGGACAGCTGACAGACACGCAGATTAAAAGGGAGACGTTTGTAGGTACACCGTTCTGGATGGCCCCGGAGGTGATCCAGCAGTCTGCCTATGACTCGAAGGTACGTCCCTCTGAAGCCACTCGCACCTTAAACACTCGTTTCCAGAATCACACTGTTGTTTTCTATGTAGAGCAGGCTCATGATGAGATTGAAAGCTGGGTGCAAACCGTAATTATTAAGAAACAAGCATGAACACGCTGCAGTTATTGAAGGCTAAACTGTTACATGGAAACACACATATGTATCTCTGTATATAAACATACATTTCTATTAACATGCATCTGTTTAATTGTTTGTACTGCACATAATCTTAATGTACAAGAAAACACTTATGCACTTGGATTATTTTATATGCAGTGTTTCCATCATGTGCTCGCAGGATTACTGGACATATTTGTGCTCGAATTGATTCATTAATAACATACATTTTTTACATAATCATCGATTAATTAACATCCTTAGCTAAATACTTTCTTATTGCTCCACACTATCTGACTATTGGGACTGACATTACATCAACTGTAGTTTCAAAAATATTGATCCATTTGTTATTGCACAGGACTGTAATACTTCTAGCCTTTAGAGAAACTTGTTTTATTCCGTTGAACCGTTTAAAAAGGTCTCTTTTTTTTCTTTTTTGAATAACTAAAGCTGTCTCTTGTCATGAACAAATGCCACAGCAGCTGCCATTGCACTAAAAAGAAAAGAAAAAAACACAAACAAACCGGCATATTCACCTGAATTACAATCTCAGTGAAGTCGTGAATGCTCATATTTGCCAATAATTTACTCTTCAGTGATATGATATCGTGCTTTGTGGGATGAGCAAATGTTTAGTAGAGTAGAGCTGCACAGCATGTGATTGTGTGTGCTGCAGTTAATAGATCAGCCCTGAATTTACACAGGATCAGCCAATGAAGATTGGAGGCCAGTCTTAGTATATTCATTTAAATCATTGGCTTTCATGATGTATTATCACCATAAATCGTTAAATATCTATTTATATGCTTACACAGTAAGCAGGAGTTCATAATATTTGTTGTCACAAAAAAATTAACACTGACTGTTAAAACGCCATCAGAAGAAAGAATAAAGGGATAGTTGACTCAAAAATAAAAATTGGATAAAACGGGATTTTAGTTTTTGGTTGAACTATCACAAAACATTTCGGCTGAAACTGAAAATTGCTGTTTTGGTGGAAAATTTTGGTTGCTGAACTTTTGGTGCATCATAAACAAACAAAAAAAGAGCAAGACATTTCCTTAGTTTTGTTTATTCTCAAAATATTTATTCATGGCAAGCTCAATATTTGTTCAGCGTTGTGAAGTTGTTTGTTTTGCTCTCAGGCTGATATTTGGTCTCTTGGGATCACTGCCATTGAGCTGGCCAAGGGCGAGCCCCCGAACTCAGACATGCACCCCATGAGAGTGCTCTTCCACATCCCCAAGAACACACCACCCACCCTCAACGGAGACTTCTCCAAGACTTTCAAAGAGTTTGTGGACTCCTGTCTCAACAAAGACCCTACATTTGTAAGCAAAAGTTCAAGTGTTGTCACTAAAGTTTCAATATATGGGGACAGAAATGCCCCTGTATGAACTTATAGTTATGCTGCATCACACGAGTACTGTTTTTCTAGAATATTGTCAATATTGTGTTTTTGCTGTCGCCAATGAAAATGATTCCAAACAAAGCCACAACTGAATGTATAATTTCATTTTAAAAAAAGTTATGCAATTGTAATTATGTACATCTAAATACTGCTTTTGATGCAGATTCTGTGCTACTTCTGCAGTGCAAAAATGGGTTTTGTTGATACTGATTTAATTTGATTGGTAACAGCTTATAGCGTCTTACTATTCTGAATGAATTTGATTAAATGTAGGAATTGTCATAAAACATGATGCATACTTTGAATAGGGAAAGACAGAATGCTTTTAATTAGGTAAAATGGCCATGGAAATCAATTTAAGGGTGTATTAAGGTATAATATGTGCCACATGTCCTTCCTCAACTGACTTTCACATGTAAGAGTATTTAGTACTGTGCCGTTTTGAAAACTATTTTGATTATACGACTGGGGCACCGATATACTGTGCAGCGCTAACTTGTGCTGATGTGTTTTTATAGTGATAAAAGTAATGAAATATCATATTATCTACTTTTCTCAGAGGCCAACAGCAAAGGAACTCCTGAAGCACAAATATATCGTTAAATATGCCAAGAAGACATCCTACCTCACTGAGCTCATTGACCGGCTGAAGCGCTGGAAATCCGAGGGTCACAGCGATGGAGAATCGAGTTCCGACTCTGACTCGTAAGCATGCAGCGAGCACAAATGCATTCACGAAATCCCTAAATCAGGGGTTCTCAACTCTGGCCCTCGAGAGCCACTGTCCTACAGAGTTTAGCTCCAGCACTAATCAAACACACCTGCCCATAGCTTTCTAGTGATCCTCAAGACCTTGATGAACTTGTTCAGGTGTGTTTGATTGGGGTTGGAGCTAAACTCTCCAGGAAAGTGGACCTCGAAGGCAAGAGTTGAGAACCCCTGCCCTAAATACTCCCTAAAATATCAACGAATACCAGGTTTTAAAACAACAGTCCACAAGAGGGCGCAATGAATTAATCTAAGCCAAACAGCCTAACAGAGATGCAGTTTGTTTTCAATTCAAGTGCATCAAGTTATCAAATAAGAAAATTCAGCCTAGGTTCTCAAGATCTAGTTCTAGTCGTTTTAAACAACAAAAAAAGTCGTTTTTTGTATCCTTTAGCATTCAAATAATGCTCATGGTTTTTTTGTGCATTCACATAGCTAATATGTGTAATATAATGACGTGAAAAAATTTCCTTCTTTTGGTCAAAAGTGACTGAAGAGGCCCATAGGGTTAAGTCTTTCTCATATGTATTTTAAATTGATCAAACTACACATACACAGCGAGTTGAAAATCTCAGTGGATTCTTCATGTGTGCCCAACAGGGAGCCCAGCAGCAAGGACAGTGACTCGTCTCCTGAATGGTCCTTCACCACCGTTCGTAAGAAGAAGCCAGAAAAGAAGCAGTCCAATGGAATGGTAAGTTCTGGATGATGATGATTTGGATATTCAAAGTTGAAATGTAGCAACTGATTATTGAGAACATGTGTTTTTGATCTCTTCCCTTCAGGACGAAGAACTGCAGAAGAAGTCAAGCAGTTTAACCACCGTCATGGCTCCTGTTTTTTCAGAGGTAGGGCAGCTTGTCTTCTCATCTGTGACCCTGGAGCACAAAAGCAGTCATAAGTCGCTGGGGTATATTTGTAGCAATAGCCAACAATACATTGTATCGGTCAAAATTATCCATTTTTCTTTTATGCCAAAAATCATTTGGATATTAAGTAAAGATCATGTTCCTTGAAGATACTTTGTAAATTTCCTATTTTAAATAACAAAAACTTCATTTTTGATTAGTAATATGCATTGCTAAGAACTTAATTTGTACAACTTTAAAAGTGATTTTCTCAATATTTAGATTTTTTTTTGCACCCTCAGATTCCAGATTTTCAAATAGTTGTATCTCGGCCAAATATTGTTCGTGTAAATCTCAATTTAAAAAAATTGACCCTTATGACTGGTTTTGTGGTCCAGGGTCACATATGGTCCTGTTTAGGGAATAGAGCTGAACAGAAATTAAAATGCCATTCGGAATCATCATGTGACCTGAAATCAGTCTAGTTATGTAGTTGTGAAAACAAAAGTGGGATTGTTGACTGTATAACAGGACATGAGTTGGTTTGGTCTTTGTGTTGTAGCTAAAAGCTCAGCACAGTGACGATGACACAACGAGAGTGCTGGAGCAGCTGGAGAAGAGCCTGCATGTGGCTGAAGACATCTGCCCTGGTGTCACAGACCGGATGATCAGCCACATCCTGGAGAGGGTGCAGAGGTCAGACACACTACTCGCATGTTTCTGACAGCGGGCAACAGTTTACAGCCAAGAATTGGTGTACAATTTTGTAGCAGTAAACATTAGAAGTTGTAGTTGACTGATATATCACTGACCAATATTTGGTTTTTTTTTTTTTAATTGTTCTGCAAGACCCCCCCTTCATGTTAAGTATATTTTATTGTAGTGTTCTGCTTTTAATGCACGTAGATCTCTTAAAGGAATAGTTCACCAAAAAAATGAAGTATTGCTGCAAATGTACTTGCCCTCATGCCATCCAAGATGTAGATGAGTTTGTTTCTTCATCAGATTTGGAGAAATGTAGCATTGCATCACTTGCTCAGCAATGGATGCTCTGCAGTGAATGGGTGCCGTCAGAATGAGAGCTGATAAAAACATCAATAATCCACACCAGAAGAGAAAAGCTGCGTGTTTGTAAGAAACAAATCCATCAGTTTCAAGTTCAAACTTGAACCATTGCTTCCAGCTTAATACAAGCCAATGATCCATAATGATGCTTCTTCCAGTGAAAAAGTAATTTAGGTCTGAATCAGAAGAGAAATCTGTACAGATCAAGTACCATTTACAAGCGGAAACAGTCTAAAACAGCTCTAAACAAATATGTGGCTGGATTTTGATGTGAGAGACAACGGGAGATGGGCTTTTTCACCGGAGGAAGCGTTATCCAAACTGGACTCATACTTTGGCCAGAAGTTTAAACACCTTGATGATGGATTTGTTTCAGCTTTTGTCTTCTCAAGATGTTAACTAATGGACTGGAGTGTTGTGGATTATTGTGATGTTTTTATAAGCTGTTTGGACTCTCATTCTGACGGCACCCATTCACTGCAGAGCCCCGTTTCAGCTGTGCCCCGTTTCAGGTGTGTGCGCTCAAATCTGTCCAGTAGCATTGCCTGCATGACCCATGAGCAATGCTGATGATTTCAGCATCAGACATCGGAGCGGTTTATCAGTCATTCATGATCAGATGTTTCTCCTCATCTTTCCTCTGTAGGTTCTCTATGAGTTAGTGCTGCATTGGGAAACGCCACCCTTCTGCTGTCAGCCCGGATGACTGCACCTTAACACACTCACACATGTACAGAGACAGGAGGGACGCGGGGTCGCGCACACACTATCTTATCATAACCAAAAGGAGTCCTTTTTTTTGTCCCAAAGAATGGAAATATATATATAAATATAGTGTGTGTTCAACTGTATTTATACAATTTTGCCACATGCTTTTATATTAGTCTTCTGCTGGTGCCCAAGGATGTGTTAGTTATTTTATTCCACATTTTACTTTAAAAGACACAAAATATCCTTACAGGTCGAGTAGATCTGCTCTACAGCGCATTAGGTAAATCTTTTGGTTCGCATATATTTATGTATTTGATATCCCAATCCTTTTATTTTAAACTATGATCAATAATATATACGTTTGGGAGATTAACAGTTTCTTTTTGTTCGTCTTGGTTTGGGATTTCTTTATTTCTCTCGACACACTGTTAACTGTAGCATTACAGAACTGCTGTATGGGATTACATGCATATCATATCAAAATTAATAGAAATACCTCATTTAAGCAATCAAAAAAGAAAGACAGCTCCTGCTTAATGAAGATTGATCAAGTTGAAACCGCTTGGATAATGAGAGGAATTTTGCTGTGCAAAAGCTACCTCCACTTCTGGCCCATTACAGTAGGAAAGTTCAGTTTTATTCTTTTCACTTTTTGTAGACTTTTTTTCTTTTTTTTTTAAATTGGCAAGGTAATTCGTCTTAAATTTCTAAACCTTTTTATACACAGGACTGTAGCGAAATATTTTGCCCTTCATTTCTCAGTAACACCCTCTTTTTACAGTGTCTAATATTTTTATACAAGGGTAGAATTATACTGTATTTTTGAAGGAAATATGCACTCGCGCACACTTTGTACGAGGTGGGCCTGTTTTGTGTTTTAATTTCAGAGCTCTCTTGCTCCAAAGACATTCCACTTACTTCGAGTAGATCTCAAGGCAGTCTGCTTCTGTAAGCGATGGGGGAATTTCTACACAAACTGATGCATTTAAGCTGCCCGAAATGACAGCAACTGATTCGAGTCCACGCTATAGGTAGCAGTATAGAATTCAAGCTCAATGCAAATTTCTTTCATGTAATCACCTGTGATGAGGGATTTATTTTTTTTATTTTTTTTTTGCCACTTGTAAAGAAACACGAGGGTGCCATTGCTGGTGCGGTGGTCATATGTCATATTTGCTCCTGTTGGAGAGACTGTGCCAACGTTGCATCCCATTGTGCCTAAAGCTCACTTTTTTATGTATATGATGTTGTCTTCTCAAACAGCTTTAAAACAAAGTTTCACATGTTGCCAGACTGCTGGAAGATTTTAGAGCAATAAAGGCGTTTAGTGGATTTGTATATTTCTTTATAGAAATGTAGACGCAAAAGCTATA
Organism: Barbus barbus; assembly: GCF_936440315.1. Taxonomy (NCBI): domain Eukaryota; kingdom Metazoa; phylum Chordata; class Actinopteri; order Cypriniformes; family Cyprinidae; genus Barbus; species Barbus barbus. The sequence goes on along the minus strand of NC_136721.1, from coordinate 2,361,715 downwards.
GGTTTTGTACATTTCTTCACCAGAGCTTTTGTAAATTTAAGACGCCAGACAGAAATCTTTCTAGGTTGTATCATATAGATGCTGTTCTCTTCATTTTTGGACTTTAACTGTTACAGATAAGTTTTTGTTTGGTGTGGCAAATAAAGATTTAAGTTATGACATGTCAGTGTGACTTTTTTGGGGTTTTTTCCTCCTTTTTTTGTTTGCGCTTGATAAAGGTCCAGACTTATTGCATGTTTCCGGAGCCGTTCATACAGAACTTTCTACTGTAAACAAACGTGTATGTGTAGATGTGTGTATATATATATGTATTTGTGTGTATATATATAGCTTTACTTTATTCAGACATAATTTTTTCTTTTTTAGTAAAATCAGTGAGTATCAAATATGATCATCAGGTTTTTAAGGAATGTTTATTTGCTCTTCTCTCAATCATTATATTGCATTGTTTTGATCATCCAACTAAGCATTAAATGTTTATGCAAGTATCTGCCATGATGTTATAAAGATCTCATTGACTGACATTACAAGCACCCAGAATTTCATCACTTTTAAATATAAATATCAGCATCTGCACCAAATTGCATATTTTTGCTCGGCCTCTGAATTAAACGGGTGTTTTTCCTCTCCACATATTCTCTGTATAATACCCTAATATATGAGCCATAAAAGCCTGACATATCAATATTTTATGTAATGGTTCAATAAACTGTTCCATTTTTAAAAATATTAGATTTTTCTAGTAGGGTTATAATATAAAGCAGTTGGCTATTGAACAGCTTTACAGTTCTGTTCCCCGTGTATCTTTAGCCCAAAACACACAGCATGGTTTTCTGCTGTCAAGAGGAAAGATTGGCATCGTGAAACAATCGTGGCTCCTAATCGGTGCTCTTATGTCGTACAGTGAGAGAAGTTCAAAGACGGCCGTTGTCACGGTCTTGCGACCGAAGATAGCCTGCGATCATTTTCTGACGGTGTCGGAAATTCAGCATGATCATCGCACAGTGGGTTTGCTGCTACGACCCACGTTCACTGACCAACCAATACAAATGCAACATGAAATCAACGCGACATGGCGCTAAAACATAAAACTGCTTACCTCTTTATCCCTTCCTTTCACCGCTTCCACTTTTTTTCAGCACATAAAAACTACAACTGCTAAAGTGGGATTTATCATGCTTACAACTAGCACACTGTTTGACAGAAACATGGCTAAAACCAGATGAATACATTACTTTAAATGAGTCCATCCCCCAAGATTACTGCTATAAAAATGAGCCACATCCAAAAGGTAAAGGAGGAGGTGTTGCTACAATTTGACAGCTTAAATAAATCTCTGAATTAAACCATAAATCAAGCAAAATGACAGGGAACCAAAAATATTAAATTAGTCATTAGGTGCCATGTTCAATGTACAATGACCCTATGTTGTTGAACTAATGTGGTTAGGATTTTTACACAAGGTAGGATTTTTAGAAAGACAACTTTTAAAGAGAAAATAAGAAAAATAAATTTCATTAAATTTTCTAAATAAATGTAATCTTTACATAATAAGCAAAATATTGTCTTTTAATAGACCTACTCAGCTGTCAATACTTAGTGAAGGAAAGACAGAACATTTATAGGATGAACAGGCCTTAAAGGAAGCCTTATGAAAATACAATTAAATATTAACAGAATACACTTTTCCATTCTATTCATGTTCACTCACACACTTAATGAAGACTGTTTTTATTATTATAATTTTTTTATATTTTACTGTAATTCCTACAGCACTAACCTTATTGTTAAAATAATAATAGAAAGACCACATACCCCTTATATTTTATATAATGGCCTTCTAATATTCGCGTCTAAAAGCTAATTACAATTACTTTACCCCTTAAAGACGCAATTTAGCATTTTCATAACTGAACTCATTAGTCTTTGTATATAATGTATATAATTCTAGGGTTAGAAAAAATAAGTCATCATGATGTAATGAATTATTATAATGAAGATAAAAGAACCCGTATGTACGACCCACTAACACAGTTCAGTACGTGTGTGACGAGGATGTGGGCGGGGTCAACCAATCGTGATGTCACGCATATGGGCGGGGCCAGCAGCGTGTGCTCAAATACGTGGGCGGAGTCGAGCGGGTTCAAAAACAGATGGTGAGTAGCTGTCGACTTTTCTTTCCTTATATTCTCCAAAGGTGATTCTAATTCGTCTTTCCGTGCTCCCGTGCATGTATATAACTTGTTTTGCACCTGTATTGAGCTTCTGTCGTTTTTAAGTGAAGCATTTTAAGATCTGTTTCGTTGTTGTTTTTTCAGTTTTTTGCACATTTATGCAGTGGACGCCAATGACAGAAGCCGTGTTTCTTTTTCCAAAAGGTAATTTTTATGCCCAAAAGTTTCCATGCCTTTGTTTACTAGTTGATGCATATCGACCCGCCCATATCGCTCGCGCGTGTTTAGTCTCACTAAATGATACTTTCTTTCTGCTTCCTGATAGACTTGTCGATAAATGTCGTGCATTTGTATATTTATGTGAATACCAACACGTTTTATTAATTTGTAGACCGTGATTGTAAAAACAGTGCTGCAGGCCTGATGTTGGGACCATTTTGCATTGCATGCACCCCAAAATCAAGATCTCAAACTAGAGGAAATGCACTAAAATCTTGGAAGTTCAAGGCTTGATCCATCACATCTTGATTGATGCACTGCAGAAAGACTGATTTTCCCTGCATGAAAGGTCACATAAAAGCATCTGCTAAAACACTAAACTGCTTTTCTTTGTCAGGCATTGCTTCCAGTGGAAAAGGCTAGTTCTCCAAACAGCCATGAAACCTCTTGGCGAGGAAGAGAATCAGCGGCTGGGCACACTTTTGCTCAACACCCTGGCAAGAGAAACACGTCTTTGGAGAGCACCAGTCCTTAAAAACGGTTGCATTCAGGTGAGAGCATGTCTCATTTGCAGGCTTCTGAACTACTTTAACCAGCAAGACCAGAAAAATCATGCTGTGTGGTCCAAGCTGGTCTTCTCAGGTGTCAGAAACAACTGTGAGCTCAGCATTTGCCATGTTTTGTGTGCTTTCAGGGTTCAGATATCAGCCCACTTCAGTACCATGAGGTGATCGTGTGGTTGCATGAGATGAGCAGCCTATTCCAGTTTTCCTCCGAGACGTTTGCTTTGGGAGTCTGTGTTCTTAACAGCCTGCTTGCAACAGTCAAAGTAAGTGAAACAATCACACATTTCCTATCACTAGAAAAGACAATGAGCACAGAATCTGAGTCCTCTTTCTTTGCAGACTCAGCTGAAATATCTCAAATGCATGGCCATCACCTCTCTGATCCTTGCTGCAAAAATCAACGAGGAAGATGAGGCAAGATGTGTTTTTCTTGTTGTAGCACAATAACAGAGACTCCCCACACAATATTTTAACCATTTATTGTTCTGGTGAACAGGTGATCGCTTCGGTTAAAGACTTGCTGGAGCAAAGCAGATGTAAATTCTCAACAGCTGAGATTCTTCGCATGGAGCGAGTCATATTAGACAAGCTGCACTGGGACCTTTACATCGCCACGCCAATGGACTTCATTCACATTGTGAGTCATCAGAAATCATACAACCCATTTTTTTTTTGAATGTGCCGTTGCAAACATTAGCAAAAACTGAGATTTGGTCCTTGACGTTGTGCGTGTGGAAATCTGCAGCCGCATGGAGATCTGCTTTATACGGCAATACGAGTTTGTTGTGGTGCATATTAGGCCAAGGCACTAATCTGGCTTGTACTTTAGCAGTAAAGCAGATAGATAACCCTGCAAAACACCTCCAATACAAATATACTGTCAGAAATAGGAACTACACTATATTGCCAAAAGTATTGGAACGCAGGGGGCTAATGAGCAGGTTTGAATACATGGTGGGGTTCAATTAAAATGTCCAAAAATATGACTGATGTTCTTTGTACAAGTTAGTGTGGCATACACGTGGTCAAGAGGTGTTTAGCCACGATCAGATTGATCAGACCAACAGTTAACAAATGGAGAGCAATTGCTGTTTTGGCACACCATGGACAGTCATAAAATAGCCATTAAAAATTTAAACCATGTGAAACGAGACCCTGTTAAACACCTCTTTGATTTAAAATCAACAACAAATCCTGATGCTTAAAAAAACTCAAGAAAATTAAATTAAAATATGGGAGAAACTCCTGAAACATGGGTCTGTTTTTCACCCCAAATCAAAATGATATATATTTTGGATAAAGAAAACAAAGCGTGTTTTAGGACCATTGTAATGTTTTGTATGGAAATTCAAATTTAATATAATTTACCAAAAAAGGCTGCACATTTAATGGCCGTTTTAGGAGCGAAAAAGCATTATAAGTGAACCTTTGGGGAAAATGATAAAATAATAAAAAAAAAAAATTTTTTTGTTTTTTTTGACAGGACTGGGTTCAGTGTGAAATGGGAAATTAGCACATTTTACATTACTTCTCATTACTGTAATGCAAAAAATAGTTTTGTATGTCTTCATTATCATAATTTGCAAAAAAGTACATTTACTGAATTAATTTTGTGCTGCTGAATAATAATAATGCCACAATGTGTAAAAAAAACCTTGATGGTCCTAAAAATGCTTTGTGTTCTTTATGCATATGTGTTATAGATTTTGTGATGTTTCTGTGAGATTTCCCCATATAGGTCATATTACAGATATCTAGATGTCTTTAACACGTAGAATAATTAAATATAATTGCTTGTGAAATGAAAAAATATCTAATAGCATAGAAAAATAATCTTCCTTAACTTCCCAAATAAATATCCACAATTTAGAATACCTTAAATATATTACCGTACAAGGTCCATGTGACTCGTCCGTCTCTTGGAGAAGTAAACGCTCACACATACAGCCAAGGATACAGAGGAAAGTCACACTTCCACAGTAAACATTTAACGAAACGTTCCACAAGGCAATGTGTATTACTACCCTGAACTCCTGAAACGATCACGTCAGTCCTGTTCATTTAACGTGGCTTATTTCTTTTTCCAAACCGATGAAGCTAGAAAACGTGTGTCACTCTGAAATCAGAATTGGCCCTATTTATCTTTTCATAAGTGCACGTTATTGTATTCATCAATGATGATCAGTGTAATACCATTTGAGGCTAATTAGTTGCCAATTTTGCAAACTCGTATTTCGCTCTGACTTGAATGGAAAATCAACCAGGGAATCAGTTCCCAAAAACTAAACAAAATCCTTTTGGTGGGTTGTGCATGGCTTTGATGTTGACAAAATGGCCTGCATTGAGGAAAAACTGAATGTGTCTGAATTGGGAATCAGAGCAAGAGACATGTTATTTTTAAAAACACGGAGACTATTGAACACAGCACGTTTTTTACAGCCCGCTCATGAGGGGCTTACACAGAAACCGTTTCTTGAGTACAGGTACAGACCCTTGCCTCTGTAAGTGATTAGGTTTTTTGGTGGCGCTATCGCCGTTGGTTAAGCGGTTTGTTGTTTTCCCTCAGTTCCACGGCCTGCTGATGTCTGGGCATCCTCCGCTGATGCTGGCCGGCTCTCAGAAGAGACCTTGCCTCCAGGCGTCGTTGTGGACCAGGCAGGTGCAGCACTGTATGGCCTGCCACCAGCTCTGGCAGTTCAAGGGCTCCATATTGGCTTTGGCCATCATCACTTTGGAGCTGGAGAGGCTGACGCCTGATTGGTTCTCTGTTTTTACCGACCTGCTGAGGAAAGCACAGGTAGTCAAGAACACATCGATAATCTTGCTTTTGGGAGATTGATATGCTTCTTGAAATATTTAGGGAAACTGCTAGTGATGCACCAAGAATTTTTTTATATATATATATATATGCTGTATAACTATTAATCTCATCCAAAATAAGTTTTAGTTTACATATGTGTGCTGTAAATATATTTATTATGTATATATAAAAACACACGCGTTTATATATTAAATATATTTATTTATAATATAAATTATATGAATAGAAATATAGACATGTAAATATTTTCAAAATATATACTCTGTATTTATATATACATATTCACAGAACACACACATTATGCAAACAAACTTTTTTTTTTTATGTGATTTAATCGTTTAACAGCACTATATAGCTATATAACAAAACTGAAAGTTTTAGTCGAAAACCAATAAACCTTTAGTAATCAATAGGGATTAATAATTAGTAATGATTCACTCAGCTCGCGATGCGAATATGACACGATTTTCTCATGATTATTATTTATTTATTTTTACAAAATGAGATTTAAGGTAAATTATAAATGAATGATTGTTTCTCAGACAAAATGCTGCACATTTCTTTGTGAAATTTTCATGCATTACATGCTAATCATTAAGCATACAAGTATCCATTTTCATGCTACTAGTACTTTTATTTTATAAAAAAATTTTAAGCTACTAGTATTTATTAGCCACTAGTGCTTATTCTTTAGATACTGATACATTTTTAAAAGATACTAGTATTTTTTTGGTCAATTAGATACTAGTACTTATTCAATAAATATCATTACACATTTATTAGATACTAGTACCTATTCCAAATGCTAGCAGTAAGATGGTCACACTGTTTTAAGGTCCAGTTCTCACTATTACCTAACTGAGACTTTTGCCTCAAACTCCTAATCTGCTGTTTATTAATAGTAAGGTAGTTAAGGGATCTAAAATATGATCATACAGAATAAGGCATTAATATGATTTAGGAGTACTAATAAACAAACAATATGCTATTAATATGCATGTTAGTTCATAAAGGGAATTGGTCCTTAAAATAAAGGTTTACCGTACTAGTTGCATACCAGATACTAGTATCTTTTAAGGATTTAATGTTTGTAATGTTGTAAATGCTTGTAATAAAACATCACTGTTCAGGTCAGTTTTTTTCAGACGTTTTGGACAATTTTTTTGGGGTTGCGGAAATTTTGGTGCATTACTATTAACGCCCCCCCAATATTTTATAATTGTCCAAACATGAACAATTTGCTCACCATAATCTTGTTATAAAACCCGTATGACTTTTTAATTTGCAGGAAACGGGTCTCTTTTTGAAAACTTATGTTGTGTATGTTTCTCACACACAGCTAATGCATGACACTTCAGCATCATATGGACCACTTTAATGTCACTTTATCAGTGACGGCATTTTAATCATTTAAATTTGAGTCAACTCCATAAAGTACTTTGTCCATGGCATCCATTGCAGGGCTGTGCCATTAGGTTTTTGGCATAATGTCACTCACGTGGATGTTTGTTTGTTCTAGATCGAGAGCACAGAGTTCATCTGCTGCAAGGAGATGGTGGATGAGTACCTCACGGGCCTCGAGCTCTCCTTACCCACCAACGCCGTCTACATTTTGGACGCCTCCAGCATGCTGGCGTTCAGAGGACATGACACACGGGAGGATGATGGAGATGGGAACAGAAAGACAGCCATCCGGGCCAGACGAGCACAGAAAGGGGACCAAGACATGGATGACTTCTATGACGGTTTCTGGTGCTTTTATGATGAGGATGTTTCGGTGAAAACGGCAAACCGTAGATTGCAGGATACGCAAGAAGAGATCTGGCCTTGTCCACCGTTACGTGTGGTTTTGTGAAAGTTGAAAGCGGTGAAATGATGGCCAAGGCACTTTTTGATTTCTTTTATGAAAACTTTCTGCAGCACTTTAACCATATTTGAGATTTTTTACACTTTTTTTTTTTGGTACTTTTTTATATATTTTTCTATTTTCATGAGTTATTCATACTGTAACTTAGTGCAATGCTTAAACGATTATGGTACTTTAACAGAAATCTTTTTGTTGGCCAATTAATTTCTTAATGGAGTTATGCTTTATAGTGTTATGCGTTTTGGAATTTATATCCAATGACATTTCATATCGTCAGAATAATGTTACGATCTTGATTTGTAGTATTAATGTGGCGGAAGTTACATTTCTTCTCAGATATTGCAGTGTTTTTTTTCTTTCCTGTTTTAACCAGAAACGCCTCGTCTCAACCCTTTAAGGCAGCTACAGATATCATATTCCTAATCTGAAATGAAACGAATAAAAATTTCCTTTTCTAAAAGGGACCGTTCATTTTATTGGGTAAAAACAGCAGATTCTTATGTTTCTGTGTCCTTCCCTTGGAATAAAAGCAGATTGACACACATTCATATTGTGTCAGGGTAAATGTGTTCAGATGGCCTTTACTGCTACAGTACAGCTTTTATGATAAACATAACCTGAATACCATACAGCCTCATATTAAAATACATAAAATAGAATTTGCATATCTGTTCTCATGAACTTTTAAAAACAGCACCAAAAATAGCTCTGCTTTATTTAGCCATACCCATGCAGGCTTATATAATAATAAAACCATACACATGTGCACTATTATATCACTGTGCTGTGCTAATGAGTTTGGCTCAGATCTTAAATACTACTGTACACTGGCAAGGGAAACGTACGGCAGAAAATCTATCCTGACTGTAAGACAAATGGACAGATGGTTAGTACCAAAACAAAATGTGTATTAAAACAGAAGAAAACAAAACACACTCGCGCTCCGGGAACAAACCAGTCCCAAAAATAAAATGGGGTTGACGAGGGGAGGGGCATTAAAAATGACCCCCACCCGCCTGAAAGAAAACAAAACAATGTAGCAACACATTCAGAACAAATTCAGTCCCCATAATGCATCTCTCGGTCTTCCCATCAGGGTCTTTGGTCCTTCAACACAATGTCACGAGGAACATGTCAAAAAACAAAAGCTGATGCTGCAACGTTAATAGAGGAAAGTCCATGGATAGCCTGCGGTGTGCTCATAAATTAACTGAAAGAAAACAAACACAAAACAAGAAAATAAAATTAAACTGAAGATGTAGAATGAAACATGCAAATAAAATAATATGAATGGAAGTGTATTAGAAACACAAATATACACGTGATGTATGGAACAGAAGGATGTATAATATAACTTCAGTAACTCGGACGCAGTTTTGTTTCCCATTACTTTATCACATTCATAAAGAAAATAACAAATTTAGCATATTTTTTATTATCTGAAACGTGCTGCAACGAATATTTCAAAGCTACCTACATAATGCAAACCACATCAAGCACTCTGAAAAACGCTCATAATTAGAATGAAGAGGTATATATGTAGGTCCCACTTTAGTTTAGGGACCAATTCTCACTCTTAACTATGACTTTTCCCTTAATACACTCCTAATTTGCTGCTTATTAATAGTTAGTAAGGTATGCAAGTAATATGCATGCTAATAAACAACTAGTTAATAATGAGGACTGGTGCTTAAAATAAAGTGTCACCCATAAGTTTATTAGTATCGCACATCCGTTTTGCTTTATATAAATTAGTTTAGGCTTGTTTATAATAAATGACATGTATCATGAATGCCACAATAACTTATGTTTGTTATATACTAGTTTATTTTGGTTCCTCTCACACAGAACAGAAATGAAAACTAGGATTAAAATGAAAACATTTTCTTTTATTTACCAGCACTTTAACTAGTTCTAAATGTCATAATAAAATGTGACTTTTATTTTTATTTCAACAATGGAGTTTTGACCTGGTGTGATTTTCTGGTAAATTAGTTTTGTGACTATATTAAAAGAGCAAATTTCATCCATGTCAGGTACAAACCACAAAATGGATGCTCTGTAAATGTTACGCACAGATACCTTCAATAACCACAAGATGGTGCTAGATGAGCTTCATTTGAGCTGCTTAACTCTAATAAACTTGAAAAAGTTGAAAATCAATGGTTCTTGGTAAAGCGCTGCTGAATCTGCAGTGGCGTGGCAAATGAAATGACATTTTACCCAGCAGTAAGTTTGCAGTCTGAAATGAACGTGATGAGAAAAGCCGAGTACCACAATAACAGACAACAGCTTTCTTTTTGGATCGTCTTCACTGGCAGCATTACTACACTACTATTCTACTCTTACTACTTCTGCAGTATGAAGGAAGTACTCTGTGTGAATATATGTCTGTGCACTGAAAGTAATATCAGCCGTGTCTTCTGACATCTTTCTTTTGAGTTTACTCAATCAGCTGGCCGAAAGTCATATTTTGGGATGCGTTTGTGGACACCAAATATGCCAAAAATTGGCTTGACTTATGTCCTGGATTTTAGCTACTTATGCATATACAGCGGTGGCCAAAATGATTAGAACACTAGCTGAAAATGGTTAAGTCAGTTATTTCTATCTTTAGCTGTAGTGTGTCAGAAGGAAATATCAGTTTACATTTCCAAACATTCATTTGCCATTAATTGTGATAACCCAGTGAGATCTGATCTGATCATCATCCAGTCTGGAATGACCTGAAGAAACCGAACAAACTGAGACTCAATCCAGAACGTTGCCAACGCCTCTTTAAGATACTTCAAGAAACCAAAGCTACAGTACTAATAAATGTTTGAGGCACTTGTGTAAAAATGCTGTAAAATGAGGATGCTGTCAAAAATAATGTCATGAATAGATTTTGTTTAGAACTTCTAGTAACTAAATGAAATCAACATTTGGTGTGAGCATCCTGTGTTTTTAAAGCAGCTTTGGTCCTCGTTGCACTTGAGCAGAGCTTCTCAGGAGCTTTGCAGGAGGTTTCTTGAAGCGTCTTGGAGACACAGTTCTTCTGGATTTAGTCTCAGTTTGTTCTGTTTCTTCATGTCATTCCAGACAGACTGATGATGATCAGATCAGATCTCTGTGTGGAGCACTAACATCTCACTGGATTATTACAGTTAATGGCTAAATGAATATTTGGAAATGTAAACTGATATTTCGTTCTGACACACTACAGCAAAAGAGAAATAACTGACTTAAAACCAATTTTAGTTGGTGAAAACACTAGTGTTCTAATCATTTTGGCCACCGCTGTAAGAAGAGTTCATGATTTGGATTTTGTTTCACTGCACATGAACAGCTGAATCACTGCGCGTGGAGAAAAAAAGATTGAAGGATAACTCACTTTTTCTTGTCTTTGTCCTTCTTAAGGGGCTGTGAGAGCAAGAGGGTCTCGGCGGCCACCTTCCTCCTGTTGAAGGCGTTCATCTCCTCCTCCAGCTCCCGTCTCTTCTCCTCCACCTTCCTCTTCTCCTCCTGGTGCATGCGCTTCAGCTGCTCGAACTTATCATGTAACTGAGGAGAGACACACAAAAGAGCATTATTGCTGAGAGTTATGCCAGACGTTTTGTTTGAACCTGCACTATTTCCACGCTGACTTGCATCTTGTCAACAGGACAATTACGTGGCATGTCATTGGTTTTATTTAAAGGTCCACCAAAGTGTCTTGAAACATGCAGCATGTTAGGATCGGACAATATTTAGCTGAGATGCAACTATTTGAAAATCTGGAATCTGAAAATCAAAAAATCTAAATATTGAGAAAATCACCTTTAAAGTTGTTCAAATGAAGTTCTTAGCAATGCATATTACTAATCAAAAATGAAGTTTTGATATATTTACGGTAGGAAATGTACAAAATATCTTCATGGAACATGATCTTTACTTAATATCCTAATGATTTTTGGCATAAAAGAAAAATCTATAATTTTGATCCATACAATGTATTGTTGGCTTTTGCTACAGATATACCCCAGCGACTTCAGACTGCTTTTGTGCTCCAGGGTCACATATATATACTGTCACTAATGCAGTCAGTCTAAACAATTTCTCTTCATAATCTCATCAATATCAATATAAAATATAGCATTCTGTGTAGAATTCAAATGGGTCCGATACATTTTGTGGTCTGCGCAGACTCATGCATATGACCCGCTCTGTGCTATCGGGTTTGTGTGACAACGCAAAACCAGACTTCCCCCCCCCCCCCCAATGGAAAGCACATTTACACTGTTTGAATCGTTCCCTATATAGTGCACTACGTGCCATTCAGCATAAAGACACACAAGTGACTGATTTCAGCTGCAGCTTCTGCATCTATTTATAGAGTAGGGGGCGGGACGCTTCAGATTCTAGAGAGCACCTGATTGGACAGAAACTCTGCTGAAGAGCAGAGTGATGTCATCAAAATCACTGATCCATATTGCTGAAGTGATAGACTGCAAGTTGTGAATCTTCTAAATGCAAATTGTGTCACTGTTTTGGAGCACACTAGCTTACAGACAACCTTAAGGCTAACATATTCATACTAAAAGCCAAAAATCTTCCATTTTGATTTCATGGGGACTTTAAGATGACTGGTTGGAGTCTGATGGTGGATGATTCTGATGAAGTAGAATAAGTCGTAAAGCATCAGGACTAACCTCTCTCTCCTTCTCCTTCAGCTCGCCCTCCGTCTCCTTCACTTTGCTCACAAACATCTGCCGCATCTCCTCTTCCTTCCTTTGCAGGTCTCCAAGAAACTCCTTCCTTTTGGCTTCATATGTCTCCTGTAGACTGTAGAGGGATCATACAGAAAAAAAAAAATATATATATATATATATTATATTATATAATAAAATATCAATAATATAAAATATGTATATTTAACTATTTCAGTGTCCAAACCAACACACAATTGACCCTTTGAAAAGACCCTCCCCCCTTAGTTACTGTTGCTATGTCCAACAAGCCATGCCACTCTCACACTACACATGTTCTCACGCAGTGAAAAATACACCGCGGAGCAAAGAGGAAACTGACAACACGTAGACAGACAAGACAGAGCAGGTTACTTCTGGTATGAAACAGTCTCAGCTTTCAAATGTTGTCATTTTTTTTTTTTTTTAATTCAAACAATAAAGTTTTGTTGCTCTTTACTGTCATGACAGACCGCTGTTTAAGAGGCACATGAACTGACTGTCTTCACATTTACTAGTTAAAGCACAAAATAAACACAAACATCAGAAGGTATCTTGTTTCAACCACGTAAAGATGTCAATTAGGGATGCACGACATTGGATTTTTGCTGATATGCCGATATTTTGTCAACTCATTTTGGCCGATACTGATATATTTCCTTTTGTTTGGAAAAAATACCAAGTCTTTCCTGTGCAGAAATTATAAGCAAAATATTTAAAATTTTGGTTAATTTTTAATAAGAACTTATGTTAGAATTACATAAAAAGGTTTAGCGCAAGCACATATTTAGCATATTTTGGGCTAGTTTAATTCTAGCCCAGCTTATCTGTAATATCACTTTAACAGTAGTGATATTACAGAAGGTTTTTTAACAGTACATTGAAGCTTTGAAAATAACTATAAATAAACTATATATCAATCACTGCATTTTTTCCCAGAAAGATGCAGTAACCCTAATATTTTATTTTAAGATTTAACATTTATAGATGGTCTAAAGCAAAAGATTGTAAAAATTCAGAAAATCATTTAGAGCTTATGATTTGTTTAAAAAATAAAACACATTACACATTAATGAATACATCAGTATATGTAAATTTAATTTATAAGTGTCATGTTTGTGATTTTTCATGTAAGCTATAGCTTCTGACATTTAAATCAAAACATACTAATTTTATGACATCAATTACTGCTTTATTTAATCAGAAACACAGTCTAAATGTTGCTTATTTAGGCTATTTTACTTTTAATTTAATTAGAAGTAGGCCAACAGCGCCCCCTAAATTAAAACGCCTTACGGAACGGGCATTAGGACCCGGGGGAGGCTGCCGCTGCATGAGCTATTACTGTTGACGATCACACACCGAACACATCATTCTGTACCTGCTTTCACAGATTAAATGCAGCGATCCAAAAGAGCGAATCATTCAGACAAAACTTTGCTTCAAGAATGAGCCACACTGCTGACGTGATCTAATCACTAGCACACCCTGAGCACATGCGAGTTAACGTATTCCTCTTATCGGCAAGACATATCGGCATAATTTTTCATATCGGGCCAATGCCGATATTTACATTTAAGGCCATTATCGGCCGATTCCGATATCAGTCCAAAAATATTGTGCATCCCTAATGTCTATACACACCAGTTTTCAAGTCCACCGAAGTGAATCTACTCTCCTGTCTGGTTTGTTTGTTATACAAAACAGCAGATTTGGCGTTATGATTGGTCAGATCACCTGTCAGTCAAACTCCCTGTGAAAGGTCAATTCTGTTCTGTTTAGTATAAGCATGAGCTGTATTTTTGTCATTTAAATGCTCAGGCTATGACAGTGATTCAAACATATCGTTCCTCTGTTCATAATTGTTGCAGCTGTGGCGTGGACTATTCTATTTACATTTTTTGTTTACATTTGTTGTTATCGTCTTTGGAGTGAATGGGCCTTCATAGTGGCAAAGTAACCCACCTGAAAGGCTGGCTGTCTGGGTCGGTGTCTTTGAAGCCCATCTCCTCTAGTTTACAGCGCCTGTAGAGTTCGTAGTGTCTGGCGTGAGTCTGTTCTCGCAGATCCTCCATGTTCACTCTGATCAACATCTCCCGCAGCTTTACGAAATCACAGTGACTCTCATTCTCCACTGCAACACACACGATCACCGTCAATACAGACTCTGTGCTCTAAACAACTCGAAAGACCCGATGAACAATAATATCAGAGAACTTCTTTATCGGTGTCATTGTTTTATTTAGTATTTCACTGTTAATTACCAAAAATGTGAATTTAGACAAAAAAATGTGTAAGTAGTATATTTCCCCATATGAGATTAAATATGCATATTAAATTTTGCCACATTTATCATTTATTTTCATTGTGTTCGGATTGATTTTTAAAACACTGGAATTACAGCAACAGCGCGCACACACACACACACACACAATCTTAATTTAATTACACTGATGAGTTAAATTAACTAATCAATACATTTAGAAAGTAAAAAATCCATTCAAGAAATTTATATTAAAGAATTTTATTCAGGAAGGTCACATTAAATTGATCAAAAGTGACAGTAAAATACATAGGTTTCCTTTGACATTTATATCCAAAGAATCCTGAAAAATAATGTAGCAACTGTTTTCAACACTAATAAAAATACAACTTAAAACATAAGCATATTAGAATGATTTCTGAAAGATAATGTGACCATTTTTTAATCCTTGTGTGTATGCAAGTCCACTGAATGCTGTTAGCTGTACTAAGTATAGCTCAAGTAATTTTGCAAGTATTGGCCGAGAACTGAAAAACTGTAAGAGATTTCATTTCCATTTAACTACATTTTAATTCATGCAGAAGAACACTAGGAATCAGAAAGTCAACTCTACATTGAGCATCTCTTTCAAGCAGCACGAGTCTCTACTTAAGCTGGAAGACAAATTAAACTGAAAAACATGACTAATGACGTGACCTTATCTGTGGCAGAGCTCCCTCTCTCTCACATCTGAGAAAATACAATTAGCTCCCATCTAGAGTGGCATTTATCGCCGCTTTGATTGATGGGATTGTTTTCACATGAAAGGCATTGTAAAAATACCCCTCAACCAGCATCCGCAGGGAGAAGCAGGGTTCAAATGAAAGTCCCAGCGTGGCTGACATACTCCAGCCCCTCGAGCATGATATTCTCCAGTGACAGAGTCATGCACATCCATTACTCAACTAAAAGAGCCAACACAAGAGACCAAACCGCAAGAATGCTATTGAGAGTGTGACGTTCCTGCTCCAGCTTACCTTGAACGACTCCCCATGGATACTGCCTGGCCCTCACCGTCTTATTCCCCACCTTCACCTCCTCCACACTGCCCACCACAGCAAAGGGAAGATGGGCCTAGAATAAAGACAACCAAAGGCTACATGGTAAAAACATGATAGTTATGTATTATCAAGTAGGTAAAAAGGTTCAATAATTAACCCTTCTAAGCTGTTATAGTGTCTGGGCTTATTTTTCCTCCTTCCATCTAAATGGCATGAGACTTTGTGAGTCCGTTACTTCATACTTCAGTAAAATAAAGTGTGGTGCTGCTTGTTAAAATTGCAATTTCATAATCCAAAAAACGGGAAAAGAACTACATCACGGGGTGGAAATGGAAAAATGACTAACACATGGTCCTCTGCAGCCATGTACCTGCATTATAGTCATAACTGTAATGCCATTTTCATTTTAAAAGTGTTTGTTATCCATCAGATGACAGAAATCATCATGTTATCTCATGAATGAAAATGAGAAGAGAATTTTACTGCATAGTTCTATACTTAAAAAAAAAAAAGTTACATGTGTAAAACATTACAAATTGTTTTTAAAACTATTTTTTTAATTATTTTATTGTCCGGGTCACTTTAGAATATAAGGCGCAGAACATTTCAGATGATTAAAAATAAAAATATTCTGGAAAATATGGTTGAAGAATGAGTTAAGGCTGGAATACATGACTTCATATGTGAAAATCACTTACATTAGCAATAAACAGTTTTTATTAAATTAAAAAACAAACACAAAAAGCAATGAAATACACAGTCACATGTGGAACTGAATTGTCTTTATGTGGTTTATGTCTATGATAAGACTCACGTTCATAGAGGAGTTGATTTCTGTCACTGCTTCGTCGTCTGTGGGAAACTGGTAGATCTGAACACCGTTGCTAACCAGCTCGCTCATGATTTTGATCTTGAACTTGTGTAGTTCGCTCTTGGAAATCGTGTCAGCTTTAGCGATAATAGGGATGATGTTCACCTAAAAAAACAGAAATAAAATACATTTCACATTATATGTTGTAGCTCCACATCTGGCAAGCTTGCAGTTATATTACAGATAAGCTGGGCTAGAATTAAACTAGCCCAAAATATGCAAAATGTGTGCTTGTGCTAAATATGACACCAGTAATAAATCAGGCTACATGCGTTTCACTTAGATTCATAAATGAACTAACAGGCCACAACTGTAACTTGAAAAAAAAAAAAAGGGCAACAACTTTCTTCCATGTGAGACTTCCTGATGATAATTCTGATGAAAAATGTCTCTGTCCTTTGTCCATGAAGTCACTGGTTGAGGGGCTGAGGTGGGTCAGAGCTGGCTTAATTTAGTCTGGCTTTCATGCAGCATTACCTCTTTACACAGAAATCTGTGCAGGCACAGAGCAGCCTTAACTCAGCTGTGTAAAGAGATGCCTTAAGTGACTTCAGTGTCTCACTCAACGTTTTGTGTATAAAATCAACACTAATTTGCAGTACAAATACTTTACAAATTACAAACCTACATGCTTTCTATAGTACACTTGATCATGTGACTAATGGCAGACAGAGAAATGAAGCATTTCCCAGACTTAATGTGTATGTGTGTTCATGGGGCCCTGAGGCCACATCATTACCAGCCATCTGTGCATCTCCAAAAAAACAGAAACCCCGAGCTCTACTCTCGTTCATGCCATTACTTCCTGATGAAATGAAAAATTGATTGGCTCCATTTCCACTGGACAGAGAGAAATCCCTGCCCACATTTCCACATATTTAAGGATTATCAATACACCCATGTACAACAAAACTGACATCCAATATATATACACACAAAAATGATAAAAAAAAAAATAAAAAAAAAGAGGATGGTGATTCGTGACTTCAGCAGCAAAAGAAATTTGAATATAACAGTCCTACACAATTTCTAAATATTAAAATATTGTATCCATGTTTAATAACAATAATTTAATGTTTTCCATTCACACTGTCGTTTTTTGTGACCCAGACAACTTGAATGTTATATTACTATAATACTGATGAGGATTATGCTTATTGCTAGCAAAAACTTGGCAATACAATTTTATAATTTTAACAATTGTATATCAAAATCTGGGTTCTGAATCATGATGCAATAACTTTGCAATTCTTTCTTTAATATACTGAACTTTTCAGTCACGCTTTATTTTAAGGTTCAATTCTCACTATTAACTGACTGTTAACGCATTTGGCCTCAAATTCCTAATTTTCTGCTTATTAATAGTTGATAAGGTAGTGGTTAAGTTTAGGTATGGGGTAGGGTTAAGGGATCTAAAATATGGTCACGGAGAATATAAGTCGTTAATATGTGCTTTATGATAGTAATATGCATGCTAATAAACTAGTTAAAACAACTAGCCTAGTTAATATAGTGCGAACACACACATACATACACATATATATATATATATATATATATCTCTGTCAAAAGGAAAACATAATTTGGAATTATTCATCAATGTTTTTTAAAATTCATGAGTGGTGGTGGGGGGGGCTTTGCATAAGAAAGTAATGCATTATTACTTGATCAAGAAAAGCCTTGCAGTCTAGCTGTACAGACAATCTGTAAGGATAATAATCAGTTATTTGATTATGTTGTAGTAGTATCTTGAAAATTTTATAATATTGTACAATATTCTGTTTTTTTTATATTTTACAAGATTCAACATTTTGATAACATGCAATATTTGGCTTTTAAAACTGTTGTATAATTTTACACATTTTGACCATGCGAGCACTGGCTGAACCATACACACTTAAAAGTGAATATTGTGCCAAAATAAATGTTCATTTTGTTTCAGCAATTCATGTACCTATAATTTGCCATCATAATAATATCATCATTTTATAATCAGCCAATTAGATACCGCAGTTTACTCACATGCTATCAGATGATGTCTGCAGTGAAGTCATAACAAATCTTCATAATAAGCCTTATTAAAACTAAAACTAACTTGTCAAGTAAGGGAGTGTCATGCAGCACATTGACTAGTAAACCACAGTGATGTGCACGTACCTTGCTGTCCAACTTCTTCATGGTGACTAAATCCAAGGACTTGAGCGAGTGTCCCGTAGGAGAGATGAAGTAGAGGCAGATGTGGATTCTGGTGTCGTGGTAATTGAATAAAGAACGCTTTATTTTCAGCTCTTCCTGCAGGTAGTTTTCAAACTGTGTGTCGATATAGTCCACAATGGGTTTATAGCTGAAGAAAACAGACACATTACAAGAAATCAGGGCTTGCAATATGCATTAACTTATTAGCATCAATATTTGAGAGAATTTTATATATTTATTATCGCCTCTACTGAAATCAAGACATTCAGTGTGAGAACGAGAGAGACGCAGCTGTGTAGAGACTTGACCGGACCATGTTTACACTGCCTGACCTTGTCCTTTGACTTCTTGGGCAGTTTTCCCTGCATGCATTGCTTGTAAGCTTTCAGAGCCTACACGGTCTCATTCTGGATGCATTTTTCCCAAAAGACGCAATGTCTGGAACAAACAGGCAGCAAGTCTCTCCGCCTGTCTGTCCAGCTTTACAGCCAACATTCAGAGGGTCAGAAGGCACATTCGAGCAGTCAATGTTTATTTTTTTCCTCTCACCAAACCGTCAGTGAAAGGAGGCACTTTTTCAAGAAATTCTTGGTCAAAAAGAGGGTCAAATGTATGTAATTATTTTTATAAGAGCAAGCCTGTAACATTTGGGACATGCCTAAATTTTTATGTTTTAAATAAGAAAAAATTAAGTTATTAAAAATAATAATAAAAAAGTTGAATGTATGTAAAACGATTTTCAAATTAAGTCTAAACTACGCTGCCACTCTTTGTTGCTTAGCGGTTATTGATAAACCTATATTTCCCTATACAATAAATAAATAAAACTTTATTTGTTCAACTTTCTTATAATTGTGGCAACAAGACTGAAAGGTGAATGTAGTCAACGATACTTTTCATGCCAGGTTAAAAAAGTTTATGCATCAATCTCTACCAGTTCTCTTAACAATAAGGGAAGCGACTCCTGTCCCCTTCTATATAAAAAGCTTCAATGAAACACTCTTATACAAATTTTCAGAATGACAGTGTGTGAGGGTCTCGTTTCAAAATGTATCAAACTTCTTTGTATTATAGCAAATGTTTATATTAAGAGGTCAAGTATGCAGGTCCATCTAACAGATGCATTTGTATGTACATCATTGGTTCCTCAGTGCAAAACAATGATGCTGGTCTAGCAAGCAAGCAGTTTTTGTACCTTTCGTCTTTGTTGATCTGGTCCCCAAAGCCCACCGTGTCGACGATAGTCAGTTTTAGGTGGACGTTGCTCTCTTGCAAGTCGTACGTTCTGGGCCGCAGGTAAACACCGTTTTGGTAATGGCTGGCCTCCTCATTTTCAAACATGGTGTTAAAAAGGGTGTTCATTAATGTCGACTTGCCAATACCCGTCTCACCTAACGTTAAGAGAATGACTGATTAGCATTTCCACTACAAGATCAGGCGTTGAGCTAGTGTAGAGTTTAATGGGCTGTTAATAGTTGCTTACCCACACAGAGGATGTTGAAGCAGAAACCCTGCGTCACCGATTTACTGACCAGCTGATCGGGCAGACTGTCAAAGCCAACATGACCGCCAAGGCTGAGGTTTCGCTTTTCTTCATTCTAGAAGGAATCAGAGATTTTGTCCTTGAGGTCGACATGGACTGAAATAAGGCATACATAAAGGGCAAGGCAACATGGGAGTACAATAAATCAGCAACAATTGGGCCATTTTAAGCTAGCACTGACTGATAACCATGCTTGCCTGGACAAAAAAATAATTATATACTTGTCAATAAATAATGCATATTTTGCCTTATATTATAATTCAGAAATGCCATGCAGCTATATTGCTAGAACAAAATAATTTTAGCTGACAACACATATACTAAAGTCTCTATTTTAGCCACCATACCCATTTTCTAGTTGTTTGTATTGACATCAGCCAAACTCACATTGGTTGGGTTTCATCACAAATGGGGGCTTAGGTTATATTTTATAGCACACTGCGTTATTATAGGTATTTGGCTGACTAAGCTAATATTTATATGCAGAATATGAGACTTTCTAACCTGGCTCAAGCAAGCAAAACTTGATTTCCAGGTTTTAAAACTACGGTTTTATTTGACGTAAAGCATGCAATTTTATTTACTGTCAATGACATTTTTGTTTTGGCCATGCAGTACATGTTTATAATATCAGCAAAATCAGTAATTATCATTACTAGCATAAAAATACTATAAATTTTGTTCACCGCCATATCTGAACATAAAACATGCTTCATGTCTCAACTTGACTCCAATATGCATCTATTTCATACATCATAACTGCTCGACAAAAGCAGTTTGAATTGACAACAGCCTTATTTCTGCTTTGGACAGACTTAAAAGTAAATAAAAGTAACAGTAGACGACAGTAATGAAAGTGTAAAAGTGCTGAAGTAGCATCAGATTGTTTCTTTTGTATTGAGAAACAGATTATCGAAAAGAAACAATTGCGGATCGGGACTTGGTTCTATGCATCGGTTGTTGATTGGATGGAAGCAGATCTGAATGCAATTGAAATCGGTAGGATTTAAGAAGACTAAATGATGGGAGAAGTCCAGCATACATCATCAGCAAGATGTCTGTCATTTCATTGAACAGATTTAGACATTTTAATTAAACATTAGGATCAAACAGTAATAAAAAAGTGAAACAAGCATCAAAGAATCTATGACAGGCATATAGAAAGTAGCTATGAAATTCCATGCATTTCACGCTGACTTTAAACCATGCACCATTCTACACAATTGGTCGTTCAAAGACGCTCTCTAATTAAAACCCGATAATTCAGCACCAAACAAATCTAAAAACCCACTAAAAGGCTTTCATCACACTAATGAGTGCCCTAAAACTGTGAAATCAATGCGCTCCTCCCTTGTCTGGCTTCGTCTTCTTCCCCAATGCAGGCGCATATTTGGTGAATGATGTCACTGAGAACTACTGAGGGAAGCAGAAGTTCTGCTGGCGTAACACACATCAAGCACAAAAGGAATTTTGACTGAAAAACCTGCACCGACCCCTGCCCTGTGTCATTTCAAAGCCGAGGCACTAAAGGGGAGCTCCAGCATTAGGACGTGAAGGAGAAATGGCTGAAAGCGTTTTTGGAAAACAGGCAGTCTGGAGGGAGGAGGGGAAAAATACAAAAAAAAAAAACTTGGGAAGGCTTGAACAATGCCCATATAGGGGTTGATAGCAAATGCCCCCGCCGTAAGGGAAACATTTCCCCTCGGGGGGCAGTAGATCAAGAGGAAATGGAGCAGCGTTTGGGCCACACAACAATATTTTCTCAACCCGCCCTCACAGTGACAGGCCTATGCATACTGACAGAACACTGAGAGCTGTGTGCAAATCAGGGAACATTCCATGCGTTACTCTGCGAAAGAATCGCCCCATGCAAAAACAATCACTCCAAACATCACTGACTTGCATTCTTCCTTAAAAGAGATATTTTGAATAACGTACTGGTTGCAATTTTCCATTTTTAAGCTTCAAAACAGTTCATAACATTACTAATGACCACAGCTTCATCTGTATCACACTACTAGATTTGGAAAATTATGAGGTTGAACACTTTCTCAAGACAAATTAGATATGAATTTCCAACATTTGGAGCAGCGGCTGATAAGATGATGATTTAAAACTATAACCCTGCAGGGAACAGTGACGCTGTCCAATGGCCAATCTATAGCCGAGTCTAGGACAACACAGATTGTTCAAGGCAGATGGGTGCTCAGAATGACAGTGGAGAAGAGCCAAATTGGGACGGCTCCACTCTCACCCCCTACATACACCTGAATGTGTGTGTGCCCGCTTCAGCAAACTGACACGTCAACCCTCATTGGAAATTTCGCTGGCATCCCATCTGATATGGAAGGAGGAGGGGCCGTCGTGGAGAAGAATGCAGATGGTCTAGATTTGGTCACAGTATGGTATCTGCCCTAAACAAAAAAGCAGACTGGGTTTTATCTGCCTTTTCTATAAGAGAAAAGCACAGCTGACTCTGTAGTTGCATGTAATCTGAAATCTGTGTAAAGGTTTGTATTTATATATTGTATTGCATAAATTACAGTACAAACACATGCACACCCTTAAGGCTGTTATGTTCTTGCCAAATAGGGTCTTATATCATTTGAATCATGTGATGTTGGTGTTTATTAATGTCAGTGGTATCCAAGCACGAACAGGATGTTGACTCATCGCAAAAAACGCATATAGCTTTACATAACAGTAACTACATGAGCCCTGCCCTGAAACTAGAGTATGATACAATAAATGAAATTAACGTTAAACAGGACCGTCTTGTTCCAATCCCACTGCGCTGACTGCAGTGTATTGGAGATTAAAAGGGATAGTTCACACAGAAATGTAAATTATGTCATTATTAACTAAGATCTTAGAG
Organism: Barbus barbus; assembly: GCF_936440315.1. Lineage (NCBI taxonomy): Eukaryota > Metazoa > Chordata > Actinopteri > Cypriniformes > Cyprinidae > Barbus > Barbus barbus. Next base: position 2,338,574 of record NC_136721.1, on the reverse strand, counting down.
CTATGGTGCCTATGAAAGTCATCAGAATGTCACGAGGGCGTGTAAATGTTGACTATTTCAATTTTTGGGTGAACTCTCCCTTAAAGCTTTTTTTGTCCATTATGTAATTAGAATTAAAATTGACTCTCCGCGGCTCAATGCAGTTGATCAATATGGCGCCTAAAACCACACAAACCTCTAATCAAAAGGCATTGACTGTTAGAGCAAACTTACATTTCATTAACTCACATATTGTTAAAACAATGGTTGCATTCAAACATTCTAACAGAGACTTTTAAGACAACGCACCATGTTTCACTTCCACAGCACACAGGCCTACATGAACTAGATCTACCCTGCCCAACAGACTATAAACAGCTACGGTTACCCTTCTCTAACACAATCTAGCTGCCCTCAAATCCAAAGGACTTCCTCAAAATTAGGAGTGGAAGATAATTCCCTGAGCTTTCCCAGGCATCCGGTGATGGATCAGTACTCATCTGCGTTAATGTCACTCAAAACACAAAGTTTATAAATCAGTTTAACTTTCCTAGGCTTCAAAGGTAGCATCTACCAGCACTGTTTTACTGGTGAAGCCTGTTGGCCACGGAAGTCTTGTTTAAGGACATTAAGAAAGATCAAGGAAGTTAAGAAGCCTGCTGGTGACACCAGATTACCAGCATCCAAAACAAAGGTCTTTTCATCACTGTGGCTTATCAACAGCGTCCTGCTTCTCGTTTCATGTAGACAGACTGTAATCTTCTTAACCTTCACAAGATCAGCCAGATTCTCAGCTATTCCAAAGACCCCACAGTTTGACTGAGGGACCATCAGATATCAGCAGCCTCCCTTTATCTGTGATCTCAAACTGAAGGGCCACATGTGGGCCCCAAACTTTACAAACTGTGGTGAGAATGATGAAGAGGGCTGTTGTTCAGTTGATGCTTCATTTGGGATTTGGGTGCCGTTAAATACTAAAGATGTAAACAAAGTGGTAAATAAGTGAACACGTTGGCTTCAAAAGCAATGATGTGCTGAAGTCTTGCTGAAAATCTCCAATAATAAACCGAAATCTGTTATTGTAGGTTGAATCAGCCCGTAGCGTAAATAAAGAGATGATCACAAGTAATATTCAAGACGTTTCTCGTTCACACACAATGTAGAAATGCATTATATGTTTAAAATAAGCTCATTGAGACATATAGTACACATACACACAGTAAAGCAGTAAATAAACAGCGTTAGATTGTCCGTTGGGCTAAGCTACAGTAGCACTCGTGCTAGTCCCAATTCATTACAGAAAACCTGCAACGACTGTTTACATCTGAGCGAAAACGGGTCTCTGGAAGTAAGAACTGACTGAAAAGGTACTTACAGAAAATATGTCTACATCCGTGGCTGCCATGATGAGGAATGTATGCGTTTAGATAAGGCGAAAGGGAGCTGCCTGCCTGCCTTCGTCTCGCTCACCGTCCGCTGACTGACTGACTGATACACACACACACACACACACACACACACACACACACACACACACACACACACAGTGGTTAGGATGGAGAATTTACGAATCGTACTGTGGTGAAGGCCGTGTTTATGAATTTAAATGACGTAATGTGACTCTCTGCGCTGATTGGCTGAAACGCCGAACCAAAGAATCCTACCACGCCCAAAGCTAGTAGGTTTTCAACGGCTCTTAAATATTAATTAGGTGACGTCACTGGACAGTACAGGACGATTATGAAGCAGGTTGAGACGACCTAATTAATATTCATGAGATAATATTTCGCCATACTAGGATTCATAATTTCACAATAAGCATCAGATCATTGTGGCTTCTTCCTGGAAACTCCTACTGACTTCAGGAATGTCTTAAGACATGGCAAGGTAGAGCTTCTAAATAAAGAAATATGCAAGTAATTATCAAACCGTTTAATAACAAGCATTATGTTCGTTCAAACACACTCGCATGGGAGAGTAACGTTACAGGCAATTTACTAAATGCAGATTTTGATCATTTTAGAATTATGGATATGATTTTATTTTCAGTTAATTAACAGTTACTAGCTCAGCTGAACACCTTTATCCTTGACAAATGATAAATAAATAAAATAAACAAAATACTGTATTTAATAATCGTTTTTAAACTTTTGCACAGCTCCGCCCCAAACCCACGTCTTACTTCTTCTTCTTCTTTTTACGTGGCGCTGCATTCATTCCGGAAGACAGGTAAAGGGCGTGGCTACAGTCCAGGTGTCCTCGACAGACGTCGAGCTACAGTGCGATAATATTTCAGACGAAATAAGAAATGGCTTTGACTCAAGAGGCGATTTTAAACACACTATTAGAAGGCAAAGGAAAGGTGAAAAACTCGGAGCTGCTGAGCAAGTTCAAAGAGCTACTAAACTGCAGTGATCCAGCAGAGAAGAAGAAGAACCGAGATCTCTTCAAAACCTTTGTGAACAACATTGCTATTGTGAAAGAATTCCAGGACGCCAAGTATATAGTCCTGAAGAGAGTCTACAATCATTTACTAGAAGCCTCAAACAACGGAAACGCACCAAAAGAAGATTGCGGTCAAGATGGATCACATCCAGAAGAAGATGAGAAGGAAGAATCCACTCATTCCCAAAATACAGAAGGTAAGAAGTCTGAACAGAAAGCTCTGTCAAAGGCTTCAGACGGCAGCGCAGAACTCTCTCCAATAAACATTGCTTTGGAAAGATGCAAGAATGTGGACTTTAAACCTAAAAGGTCTTTAAATTTCACCGTCCCGCTGAAGCCTGACCCCGATGATGACAAGCATGCAGCAGCCAAGAAAGAAGCAAGCAAACCGTATGCTCTTCCTTTACGAATGCCCCAAATAGACTTGGGTCATCGTTACAAGAAGCCTTCCACTGAGAGCTTGGGACAAGAGCTTCAACCCTCGCCTCAGTGTAAGAGGAGAACAGAGAGTGCCTCGCCGCAGTTACGGAGACACTTCAAGACCCCTAAACAAGCGGATGAGCCCAAGGACTCGCACCATTGCCCGCTTGATCCCGTGGAGCACGAGTGGCTGGTGAAGTCTGCGGCCGGACAGTGGAATCAAGTGTACGGCTTGCTGTTAAAAGACGCCCAGCTTGCAGAGAAGAAGGACTTCATGTCAGGGTTCACGGCGCTGCACTGGGCCGTCAAGTGTGGAAACGCTGACATGGTGTGTAGGATTATTGAGGTGTCTAGAAAGAATGATCACGGGGTGGATGTCAATGGCAAGTCCAATGGTGGCTACACACCGCTTCACATCGCTGCCATCCACCATCAGCCCTCTCTGATTGACCTTCTAGTCTGTAAGTACAGCGCCAATAAGAACATAAGGGACAACTGCGGTAAGAAACCCTACCACTACCTGGGCATAGGGGTCTCCAGAGAGCTGAGGGAGCTTCTCGGAGATCCGAAAGCTGGTCATCAGGAGGAGCATCATCAGGTCAGGGATGACTATGATGCACGGAAATACTCTATAGGTCACCGCTTCCTAGCTCATCCGGTGGGGCTCAAGAAAAAGAACAAGGCGAGAAGCCAGTTCATCTCCGTCAATGACGACGGCAGAGAGAGGCATGAGCCAGTGTTGCATAAACTGAGGCTGGCATCTGATGTCTTTCCATAACTGAGACTAAATGTTTGTTTTGGAGACAATATTTGTGACCCTGGAGCACCAAAGCAGTCTTAAGTCGCTGGGGTATATTTGTAGCAATAGCCAACAATACACTGTATGTGTCAAAATTATTGATATTTCTTTTATGCCAAAAATCATTAGGATATTAAATAAAGATCATGTTCCATGAAGACATTTTGTAAATTTCCTACCATAAATATATCAAAACTTCATTTTTGATTAGTAATATGCATGGCTAAGAACTTCATTTGAACAACTTTAAAGGTGATTTTCTCAATATTTAGATTTTTTTGCACCCTCAGATTCCAGATTTTCAAATAGTTGCATCTCAGCCAAATATTGTCTGATCCTAACAAACCATACATCAATGGAAAGCGATTTCCAAACAATTGACCCTTATGATTGGTTTTGTGGTCCAGCGTCACATGAATCAGCCTTTATCTGAGATTCTAGAAGAATTTTGTACTTCCAAAGATTATTTTTAATGCGAACGACGATATACCCTGCCGTTCAAACCACAGAAATGAATATTATAATTCAGCAAGAACACTTTAAGTTGATCAAACGTGACAGTAAATGTAATATGTTACAAAAGATTTCTGTTTCATGTAAATGTTGTTCTTTTGGACTATCAAAGAGTCCTGAAAAAGAAAGGTATTGCAGTTTGCACAAAAATATGAAGCAGCACAATTGTTTTCAAGAGCGACGTTAATCAGAAATGTTTCTTAAGCAGTAAATCAGAATATTAGAATAATTTCTGAAGGATCATGTGACACTGAAGACTGGAGGAATGATGCTGAAAATTCAGCTTTGTGTCAGAAATAAATTATATTTTAACATATATTCACATAGAAAATGGTTATTTTAAGTTATAGTAATATTTCACATTAATACTGTTGGTATTATAAAATGCAGCCATGGGGAGCAGAAAAGACTTCAGAAACATAAAAAAATCTTACGAACCCCAAACTTTTGAACAGTTGTGTAATATATGTGTATTGTATTATAGTATAATGTAATGTTTTCAGATTTAAATGTAGCAATTACAGGTGATTGTAAATCATGAGGTGATTATGAGGGCTTCGGGTGTAGGGAGCGTAACTGATTGGGAGCGGCCTAATTGTTCTTTTCTGGCTGTTTAGGCATCACATGTTCACTTAGGTGTTGTGACAAGCTGGGCAAAATTTTAGAGAATATTTTTGTAATTAATGTAGATGTTAAAACAAATATCTGAACACATTCAGGTCATGTTTTATACTGATCAACATGTTTTTTAGTCATGCATAATCCTGTATTGCCATGATCAAGGAAAACCTGTAATTGTGGGATCTTATATTCTAATGCAATAATCATGCCATCCCTAGACAATAAATATACTTTCTTATTCAAAATTGTCTTCATATACAATTTATTTAGTTTGTGTATGAGATATTGTTTCTTGAGTAAGAACAGATTCAGACTCATGTGTGCTTGGTTTTAGAGGTCACCCTTGCATTGCTGATCTGAGATCAGTAGTGGTTAATAAAGAAAGCCACTATTTAGATTGAGGAAAGGAAACTGGTGCTGGGAGTTTAAGCCCTCATGGATGACAAGATAGAAAGTGAACAGTTTTGCTTACAGCCGCATCTCTTCTTGTTCCCACGATGCAGTGGATGAAAAAACTCTGGAGTCAGAGACCTTCTGCCCTTAAGACGGGTCACATGTTCCTCCCGGTGCTTTTATTAGAAGAGAAACTAAATGCCTCGAGTTGACCTGCATGACAGGCTTTACTCTCTTTTATTACATTTACATTTAGTCATTTGGCAGACACTTTTATCCAAAGTGACTTACAATTGGGGAATACAAAAAGCGATTCATCTTGAAGAGGCAATCAGACAGAGGAAGTGCTCGTAACACCAAGTCTCAGTCATTGTTCAAATATGTACAAGCTAGTAAGGGAGGAAGAGGAAGATAGAGGGAAAGAGTGAGTTTTTTTTTTTTTTTGAGTTTAGGATGAAGTCAAGTACTGCCGAAAGAGATGAGTTTTCAGTTGTTGCTTGAAGATTGCCAGGGATCCGGCGTTCCGGATAGGGGTGGGAAGATTATTCCACCAGCCAGGAATGGTGAACGAGAATGTTCTGGAGAGTGATTTTGAGCCTCTCTGTGATGGTACCACAAGGCGTCGCTCACTAGCAGATCTCAGACTTCTGGAGGGGATGTAGGTTTGTAATAGTGAGTCTGTATGCAAGCATCAGTGTCTTGAACTGGATGCGAGGTGCCACTGGTAGCCAGTGCAAGCAGATGAAGAGAGGTGTAACATGTGTTCTTTTGGGCTCGTTGAAGATCAGTCGTGCCGCTGCATTCTTTGTAGAGGTTTGATTGTGTTTGATGGCAGACCAGCCAGAAGAGCATTGCAGTAGTCCAGTCTAGAAACAACAAGGGCCTGGACAAGACGTTGTGCAGCATGCTTTGTCAGAAAGGGCCAAATTAGAACCTTACTGTATTGCAGTTGAGAGCTTAAAGATGGATGATATATATATATATATACAGCGGTGGCCAAAATGATTAGAGCACTGGTATTTTCAGCAGCTAAAAATGGTTTTTAAGTCAGTTATTTCTATCTTTTGCTGTAGTGTGTCAGAAGGAAATATCAGTTTACATTTCCAAATATTCATTTAGCCATTAACTGTAATAATCCAGTGAGATGTTAGACTCCACACAGAGATCTGATCTGATCATCATCAGTCTGTCTGGAATGACATGAAGAAACAGAACAAACTGAGACTAAATCCAGAAGAACTGTCTCCAAGACGCTTCAAGAAACCTCCTGAGAAACTCTGCTCAATGCACCGAGGACAAAAGCTGCTTTAAACACAAAGGATGCTCACACCAAATGTTGATTTCATTTAGTTACTAGAAGTTCATTGATCAAGAAAATCTATTTATGGTAATTTGTTTTGACAGCATCCTCATTTTACACCATTTTTACACAAGTAACATTACTGTCGCTTTGCGGGTGGTTTCTTGAAGCATCTTGGAGACGCATATATATAACAAACATTTAAGTTTTTTTATTATGTTGTGACATTATTTACATTTGCCTGATGTTTACATGACATTTCCCCTTAAATTTTCATATATATGCATCATGACAATATAAAAATGCGTATGGCCAAATGGTCTTTAAACAGGATAATTTAGAAATATCGAAATAATTATAATATGACCTATTTGAATTAGGCTAAACATCAAACAAATCAAGTTATTTTTCTTCATGAAGCACAGATTTCCACAATCTATGTTATTTCAAAGCCTTTTTACAGAAACATTTGCCTTAATGCACGATACACCTAAAAATATGATCTGTCAAGTTCTTGTGAAATAAACACTTAAGAGGCACGGTGAGAGTGAAGTATGTCATTTACGTACTTTATTCACAATAAAATAACGGGAATGGAATTCATGCATATGACAATAAGCTGGAAACAGCTAGATAAAAAAAACCCACAATACTCAGAAAACCACAAGATAGCAGCAAGACCAAACAGCACTCAGTGATCAACTTTTTTTCGTGATTTAGGATTTTTTTTTCAGGCCAAATGAACATGAACTTGACAGAAAAAAATGTGTATGGTTTAGCCAAGTACAAAGCCAAATGTTCATGTATTCCACAGGAAATGCTACTGAAAATGAGGAGAGCTGAGAAACGCATTTCTGATAGTTCAGTTTCCTAGGCATATTGAAAAACATTTTTGCAAACCCAAAATGCAATTTAAAACTTTTTTTAAAGATTTTTTTCCAAGACCCTGAATGAGAGTAAAGTGCACAACACATACACTGACGTGTATTTGCTAAAGTGAACGGGTCAAAATAAATGCATTTCCCCCCTCAATTTTAGCCATTAATTATAGCCATTCTACATTACAGTGTAATTGAAAGCCATTATTTTTGACATTTAATAGGCATATAAGAACTTTAAATTTAGCAAACTTAAAAACAATCTTCACATAAACCATAAACTGTATATGTATAAACTATAAATTGAATATTAATCTTTATTCAAGCTACAAAAGTGAATCAGAGAGCAGAGGAGTTACTGATTCTCTTTTTCTTTTGCGCTTTGATTTTGTCAATGACAGACTGCAGCAGCGAAAGCTATTGAAGACCAGATAGCCTAACTTTGAATAAGCGTTCATTCATACCTTTCGAAAACATTTAGCCAAAGTTCAGAGAATGTGCCCTGTTTGCTGGGGAATTGCTCAGGAAGCGCAGAACTGTACATTAATTGGCTGAACGGAGGAATGATTTATTATTTATTTGCAAGGCAGTGCTGCACTGATATTACTTAAATGCTCAGGTTAGTGTTTGTTCGAACCCTGTTCCCCAGTGTATTAAACCTCTGCAATTAATTCAGACCAATGCATATGAAATATTTTCAACCTTTAGTAAAGTGTTCAAATGTTTCAAATAGACTTAAAATGAACATTTCTCTGCTCACACACTAGAGTTTGTGTTCCACGTGACAATCATAAAACCAACAAGACATCATTGCAATCTTTGCATCATTGCAATTTTTGAATGCTGAATTGTGATTGGTACAGGATTTTATTTCTGTTTTATCCATCAACACTTTTTCTATATTTCAGTTTATTTCGTTTTTGCAGTCATTTAACCTAAAACCTTCAGAGTAGTGTTTGTTTTTTGCTGCCTTGCAAGCAGGTTACCTTTATCAGGAAATACAAAACATATTCCAATTATAATACATGCATTATTACTATTAATAGAACATCGGTTTCTTCTAGTTATCATATTGCTGTGGTTGCCGTTTTATGAAATCAGTAATAAAATTACAGTGACTTTACCCCGGGTTGTGCATCAGTAATTTCAGCTGCTGGGGGTAACACATTACAAGTAATGCAATTTACGTCATCAGATTCATTTAAACACTTTTTCAGTTGAGTAGTGTCAATAACTTTGTTTTCCCATTTATTTACTGACAATGTCCTTCAATGATCCAATTCAAGCATACTAAGAAGCAAAAATGACATGATTTTTTTTTGAAGAGTGATGAACTTTCTTCTCCTGCGTCCTATTCTTCATGTAATCCATAAGCTGAGAGGTTTGTTTGAGCTGCGTTCTCTCCTGTACAGACGTGAGTTCATATTTCCTTCAGCCTGACGCTTATTCAGTTCACTTTTGGTGTGAAAGCGCTTTTACATTTGCCAAAAATATAACTTTTTTATATTAAAATCAAACAAGCAAGTCCAGCCCAGTTGAGAAAAACTAACGTAACATTACTTTCCACAAAAAGTAACTAACACAATTAGTTACTTTTTTTTTTAGAGAGTAATGCAATATTGTATTATGCAATTATTGCAATAATGGATTACTTTCCCCAACACTGGCAACGATGGCAGTTAAATAATACAGACTTCAGTCATTTCACCAGACATCTTTAAAGAGAACTGAATAAAAGTACTTGATCATTAAATACACATACGACATGATAGTGGCAAATGAAATTACAGGACAAAAGGGCATGAATGAAATAATGAAGCCCTGAAATCAATATGAACGAACACTTCGGATGGATCACAATATCCAAGTTCATGGTTCCTAATGAGTGTGTGCAGTTTATTATCAAAGGTGCTTCTTTCTTCTGTTTTTGGTCTTGATTTTAGAGTGATCTGTGATTTTAGAGTGCATTTGTCATTCATCTACTTGAAGCTCTCATTATACCATTCCTGGGCTCTTAAATAAAGCTTTCCATGGTTTCACAGAGTAGCTCAACTAAGCACAAATATCAAATGAAACATAGTATCTCAGTCTCTGAAACAAACAGCATCTTCAGGCGTTACTGAGCCGTGCAGGAGTTTCATGGAGGGAAGCTGCCGAGTAAGGCCTCGAGCTGCTCCTCTCCTAAACGCTGCTTCTCATCGAGGTCTTTCTGACGGATGAGTAAAGAAGCCTTGGTCTGAATGAAGCGCCGGTACTCCTGCAGCTGTGTGTCTGTCAGCTGTCTGGAGAGGAAGGTGGAGACCATGCGCTCCCGCCGGTCCAGGTTATCCTTTAAGTCTTTGGCGTCCTCCCTCTGTTTGCACAGGAGACGGTGACGGCTGTCCAGCGATTCCTGTGGGTTCAGGAAAGAGTCACAATTCTGGTCATTTATGACCCTGGACCACAAAACCAGTCATAAGGGTCAATTTTTGGAAATTGAGATTTATAATAAATAAGCTTTCCATTGATGTATGGTTTGTTAGGACAATATTTGGCAGAGATTCAACTATTTGGAAATCTGGAATCTGAGGGTGCAAAAAAAATCTAAATATTGAGAAAAAAAGTCTTTAAAGTTGTCCGAATTAAATTCTTAGCAATGCATATTACTAATCAAAAATTAAGTTGAGATATATTTACAGTAGGAAATGTACTGGGGCATAATCTTAATATCCTAATGAATTTTGGCATAAAAGAAAAATCTATAATTTTGACCCATACAATGTATTGTTGGCTTTTGCTACAAATACACATGTGCTACCTATGACTGGTTTTGTGCTCCAGGGACACATTTGTCATTAGTACATAAACTACAAGGCAATATAAATGACCTGGGACATGAAAAATGCACATCTGTTTTTTTTTTTGGTCTGTCCAGAAATCTTATTTCTTTCATTTTAATACAATATAAACTATAACAGTCATGCATTTTTTTTTGTAGATTTTGATATTTTTCACTTTTATTTAAATCTAAATGACCAGTTTTTACCAATAATTTCAATACAAAATAAGCACAGTCTTCACAAATATATTTTCAGTGCATGAGAAGACCAGTTAAAGCATCAGAAATAGCCACTAGATGGCCTCAAAGCTGGAGCAAATGGAAACTAGTTTTTCCCCCAAGCCAATTATCTTATGCATTTAGATATACATTTAGACATTAACACCAAAAATGAAAAATGTAAGATGGATTTTGATTAGCCATCAATGTTTTTATCGTTCGTCAGCTGGATTTCTATTATGTAATAATTCCTGTCATAGTTGTTGTGTGAATCAGGGATACTTTGGGGGTTGTACATAACTTGAAACAGGTGTGAGCCACAAACACAGCTCCTAAAAATATAATTTGAAAATTATTATGAATGTAAGTTTATAAGCTACAATAGTTTGGTGTCTGTCAGTAAGATTTTAATGTTTTCAAAGCTGTATTTTCAGCATCATTAATATGCTGATTTACTACTTAAGACACTTTTATTATTATTATAATTATTATTATTACTTGAAAACAGTTGTACAGTTTCATATTTTTGTTGAAACCTTGATACATTTGATTTTTTTAGGATTCTCTGATGAATAGAAAGCAGAATTTCTTTACTGACTTTTTTTAAAATCAATTTAATGTGCACATGCCGAGTTATGGTGTTAACTTCTTTTAAACAGTAGTGTCCATTTTAATAATATTTTATGATAATATTTGTAAATTAACAGTAATAAGCATAAAAGCTGACAGATTATTTGATCGGGATGGTGCTTTGTAATGTTTGCTGTTCAAATATTTATCACAAGAGGGCAGCGAGATCGTAAAACTCATCGAAACCAAAGAATAGTTTCGGTCAGGCAGTGTTGACACCATCAACTGCTGATCCAGCACAACACATGACCGTCACTCTCAAAGCAATTTTAGTGTGTTAAGGGCCCCTTTTAGTTATCCACACAAACACACGCCTCATTCAAACAGCCAGTGTGATGTGAACTCACTCTCTCCTCGGCGTCCATGCTGTCGTCTGCCGTGCTGAGGGCGTTCTGCACGCGGGCCAGACGAGCCGACAGGCAGAGCAGCAGGCTGACCACACGCTCCAGGTCCTCTATAAACTGCGTGTAGCGCTCAAGCTCGGCTGACACACAGCTCTCTCGTACCAGAGCCTCCAGAGCATCGCCCCGCTCCCCGTTCACCTTCTCCTCGCTCTGGACGGCGGAGCGCTCTTCCTCCAGACACTGCAAGCGCTCCTCTATGTGTGCTATCAGCCGCCTCTGTGTGTGACAAGATGCAAGAGAAACCACAGACAAGATATGTTTATTTGGGACAGCGTACGATTCCAGAAGGCACCGTAAGAGTGCAGGTTTCTGAAGTAAAAATCCCATGTATTCTCCCCACAGACCTTTATTAATCTATCAGGAAAGAGCTACGAGCTCTGAGGTAAAGATACGTGCTTCTCTAGAATCTAATCTGTTACTGAGAAAAAATCATTTAATTGCAGTTAACGATTACAAAGGGGGTTACATCGGAATATTTTCACACACACATGACTGATTTCTTCTCAGAGGTGGACAGTAGTGAGGTATTTTTACTTTACTCAAGTAAGTTTAAAAAAAGTATCTGTACTTTGTGTTTTTCCTTTGGAAAAATTTTACATTTTCCTTCAATAAATTCCTAATTTGCTGCTTATTAATAGTTAGTAAGGTAGTTGTTAAGTTTAGGTATTGGGTAGGATTAGGGATGTAGAATAAGGCATTAATATGTGCTTAATTACTACTAATAAACTGCTAATATTATAGTAATATGCATGCTAATAAGCAACTAGTTAAGAGACGCTAAAATAAAGTGTTACCTTTGTTTTTTTATACCTTTAATACTTAAGAATATTAAAAATGTAGTACTTGTACTCAAGAAAATCTTAGAATTACTTGAGTAAGAGTAAGAAAGTACAAGATTTCTAACGTAATTAAGTATTAAATGATATTTAATATGAAATGTAGTGCAGTAAAAAGTACAATATTATGCTTTGGAATGGTGTGAAGTTTAAGTTTTCTAAAGAAAAACACTGAAAATTACTTTTAAAGCAAAGTAAAAAATACTTCACTACTGTCCGCCTTCAAAATATTTCAAAAATATGAGACACCAATGTTTCCGGAGTTTAGGACACATGCGTAACTCTTTTATTTCCTATTTGGGTTTATGTATATGCTTCATTTTTTAAGATTAACTGTTTTTTCCAAGGCGCTGTTAGATTCCTGTCATATCTAAGCAAAGAATTAATTTAAAAAATCATAACTATTTAATAGTTTCTTGTTAAAAAGAGGTGCTGAAGTCTGATTTTATGGTGGCTGTGCTTTAAAATTAAATGATTATAATCTTAGTTCAAGTGAAGAAGGCTTTAGAAAGTCTGACAGTAATCAGTGTTGAGTACTGTAAAGTTAAACCTGCCTGCTTTACATGTTTCAAAACATTCTTCATTCGTTACATTACATTAATAAAGTAATTGAAATAGTTACACTACTTATTATATTTTAAACTGGGTAACTTGTAATCTGTAACCTATTACATTTCCAAAGTAACCTTCCCAACACTGGTTATATATTTGATACTGTTCAGTAATAGGAGTACCTTTTTATGGATGATATTTGCGTTGCTCAGGACATCTTTCTGGTTTGAGAGAACAGATGGTTTGTTCACAGATGATGGACGGTTCAGTGGTTTGTCATCTTCTGGCATCTCAGTGCTTTAAAAACAAAAATGCAAAATAAACATGCAGTGGAAATGTAATATTTTAAAACTGATTTGAGTGAGATACGAAGAGCTCTGTATCAATCGAAAAATGTGCCCTCGTGTAATTAGCGTGCTTCACAAACACACAGGAGACTCCAGTCCAGTTTTAATATGCTAATAACGCCATAAACATCAAATACACAAATGGTAGGTCCTACTTATTAGATTAAACCTTTTTTCAGTAGCGCATGAAAAAACAACTACCATCCACCAGCTCGGATGATTTATTTCGCGTAGCTTGTTGCAGAGATCACCTTAGAGTCGATAGTTGTTCACAGTGTTCACAGGAATCTGTCTGAGATGCCTTAAAATACTGTCTAGGTAGGCAGCTTACTATGTAAAGTACACACTGTAAAAAATGATCATGTTTTTTAACAGTAAAAGACTGTAAACATGCTACAATATAAACCTATTAATTGGTAAACAGTAAGTTCCCTTACTAATTTTTTGGTAAAATACAGTTTTTGGAAGAGAGAGAGAGAGAAATAAAAAATGCATTTTACAGTTTGTTTGTTTTTTACAGAGTAGGTAAGGTTTTGAACACAGCCATTTATTTTAATTATATGCACATTTAAAACAGGAAAGATGCTTTTGTATTTGTGCAGTAGTCACCTGTGTGCAGCTTTTTCTGGGTTATTAACCTTCTGCTCCTGTTTTTTCTTGTAGTGTTCCTCCATTAGTAGAGTATCCTCAGATAACAGCTGCTCCATCAGCATGATTGCTGTCTTCCTATTGGTTACGGGGTAAAGGATGCGAGCTAACGATTGGTCGGCTGAGACCACGTCCCGAACCAGCAACTCCCACTCCAGTTTGTCTGCTGGACAGCTCCCTTCCATCACAACAGGGCCGTCTTCCTTTTCTACGTTCCCGTCTTGTTCCCTATTAAGTGCAGGTACCAGGCTGGACTCTGGAGGTGCAGTGATTGGCGTGGTTTCGCTCTCACCAGATGGGCTTCGCGGTGCATTCTGGGGTTCAGCGGAAGTTGCTGTTTCAGTAGATGGCCAATAGCTTGCCTCGGTCTCATTTATCACAGAAGCTGAGATCCACAGACTGGGATCTGTTGTGACTCCATGACTGAGAGAAACCTCTTGACTAGAGAGAGATGTCTCACTCTTATCTTGAGGACAAACATCCTGCTGCTTGCTGTAATGTATCAAAATAAACATCATATTAATATATCAATACAGCCACACAAACAAATTGATAACTATACTGGATTCAAAGAAAATGTAAGTCTGAAAACTCTCTGCGATGATGCCGATTATGGGTCAGGGAGTTGCTAGGTTTTTGCTTACTGGCCCTCTATTGGGATTTTCACACATTTATCCTCTTTTTTTAAATCCTGCTTTAAACCCTGGGTGTAGTAATGTTTTACACTTGTCATTTTTTTAAAGGGCTATCGCACTTTTTTTTTTATACCCCTGGTTATGAAACACTGCGCTTTTAAACCTGTACTATTTTATGCTAAAGTATACAGTGGGAAATACACTGCCATTCAAAAGTTTGGGATCAGTAACATTTATATTAAGCAGCACAACCATTTCCAACACTAATAATAATAAATCAGCATATTAGGATGATTTCTGAAGGATCATGTGACACTGAAGACTGGAGTAATGATGCTGAAAATACAGCTTTGCATCACAGAAATAAATTAAACTTTAAAGTATATTAAAATAGAAAAGCCAATATTTGTAATATTTCACAATATTACTGTTTTTCTGTATTTTTTATCAATTAAATGCAGCCTTGATAAGCATAAGAGACTTGTTTAAAAACATTTAAGACCCCAAACCTTTGAAACAATAATATAAAACTAGATTAAGTAGCAGAAATATGTGAGTGACCCACCGAAATGTAACACTAAAACACCTAACCAAGAATGATCAAAAGTAACAGTACTTACAGAGACTTGCATTAGCAAGCACCACTAGCAAATTCAACAATGGATTCAGATATACCTGACTTCCTGCCTGGAGTAACTTAGCATCGACAGAGCCATGTCTTCTTTACTTTTTCGTCCATTGTGTGAAGTTGCATGGATTTCATCATCATAGGAGGACACATGCTTTATAAAATGGGTTAAGAGCGGGTTCTCAGGGCCTGCCTGAGAGATATCCGTGTGTTCTCCAGAGCTGGGAATCCTCCTTTGTGTGCGTCTTCCTTCAGCAACAAATGACATAGTTCTCCTCTCTGTACCAGGCATGACCTGCCTGCCCTGAACTTGGTCAAGCTGCTCTGAACTTTTGCTGAGAACTTCAGGTCTTGTGACCCTGGATACACCAAGCTCTTCCATAGATTTCCCTCTTGAAGCTCTGACTTGTACGTGCCGCTCATCAGGGACAGATGCTGTATGACTGTGATGGACTACTGTATCTTCCTCTACTTTTCTTTGAACACTGAAAAATAATTAATGGGTATTTGTTCAGTAAAACGAAGAACTAAAACTGTATATCTTTAAGCTTGATAACATTCAATTTCTGGTAATAATAAATAGAGATGCACTGATACTACATTTCTCAGCCGATACGATTCGGATTCTGTTTATTCATTATGATTATTCATAATGATATCTGTTGAAAAAAAATGCATTTGAAAAAAAAATACAAAAAAAAAATCCTTTCCTAACTAATGCTGTAAAATACTGTATACAGGGAACCCTCTCATTTGGTACATTACTATAATATTAGAGGTTATAATTGACAAAAGAGCCCAAACTATTATATTTAAACTTCTATTTCTTTCAGTTATAATAATCACTCAAAACTGAAGTGTTTGTATTCAACACAATTGTACATAAGGTAGTATGCTTTGTTTCTTATCAGAAGTAAAAAAAAAAAAAAAGCAAAAAAGCTCTTTGCAATAAATGGAGGGGAGGCACATTACAAATAGTGTTTGATGAAAGCAAAAGATGTGGACCTGGCAACCCTGACTTGAACGACAGGTGATTAATGGGGTCAAATCGTACCTGCGTTAACAGCTGAATTTTATGAAATTGCATTAATGCATTATTACTGCACTTCGACAGCCCTATATTCTACACAAGAGACATTTGAAGTCTAAAACATTTTTTGCACCCTTTGATTGACAAGATATAATTTGGCTCTGATTATCGGCTGTTTTTAAACGATCGGACGATAATTGCTTTAATCAGCCGATACTGATTATTAGCTCATACATCTGTGCATCCCTAAAAATAAATGCAGGACAGAGATCTAACTTAGATCGCTATCCTACTCAGCAATAAGAGCAATAATATATCACCTTGAAATAGCCTTATTATGAATGGCTGAGAACTCGTCTGGATATTTCCGAACCTATAAAAAAAAAAAAAAAAAAGAAACAATGACGCAAATACAACAATATGAAAATCTACGTGTTAGTCCTGGATCTTATTAATTTAACTGGAAATTCAAGTAAAACTGCAATTCTATTGAACATTTTTATAAAATACCTGGAAAGCATGTGGAGTCGAGGTGCTTCGGGCCCGAAAGAACTTGGGTTGTTCAGGCTGGTCCAGGAGACTCTCCACAGAGGCCGACTTCCCTGCTGTAGAGGATTCCTCTATCCAGCTGGACTGCCTTGAGTGCTTAGCAGTGATGACCTGGGAGTATTTAACAGAACTTGACATTGAGTCGAGAATCTGACCTGCGGAGAGAGGCCTGTGGAGCTTCTTGGAGTCTGAAAGGCCAGAATTATGTCTGGAGCTCTCTGCAGTTGAATTCCTGTGGCTGGGTACTTGTGGAACCGGGCGCTGGGGCTCAGCAACCTTTTGTCCGGTTTTACGTTCCATGTATGCCACTAAGGCTTTATGCTGAAGGTGCTTCAGAGTGGATTTCGAGAAATTTGAGGCAGACAGAGCACGTCCCCGTGTTTCAAACATCTTCCGTCTAGCAGCCACTAAACCGTGATCGCCCTCTGAGAGAAGATCTTCTGCTTCATTGCCAAGAGAGTGGCAGGACATATGAGCCGGTTCATCTGCCAGCTGGTGTAGCTTCTCAGGTTCAGAGTGAGAGAGCTTCTTCTGATCTGCCGTCAAACGCTTCCTACTCCCTACTCGAGGCACTTGCGGTTGAGCAATATTCTGTGGCTTCTCTGGCTCTTTTTCAATTGCCTTCTCAATCTCCTGACCAAGGTCCTTCCTGTACTCTTGAGTATTGTGTATTTGTGGCACGGGAGTGGTCTCCAAGTTGGGCAGCATGTCTTGTAATGAAGGACCAGAAGGTTCGACAGAAAGCTTTTTGTCTGTCTGCTGCTTGATCCTGTGGGGCTGAGAAAGTTGCAAATCTCTCCTTTTAAATGAAGTCTCCCTCAAAACCTTGGATTGGGCATCTTTCAGTTTCTCCTTGTAATACTTCTTGTAGGAGTCGTCTAACGTACTGCATGGGTAGAAGAATTCATTCGGCTGTTTTTCTTTAGACATTTCACTCTGCCAGTATTCACTGCTGGAAGAGGCTTGCTCATCATTTCCAGATTTCTGTTTATCTTTGACGCAGTCTGGATTCTTGACCTCTATACCACTGTCATTGTTTTTGAACTTGTCTGTATATGATGCCCTGTTTGCTCCTGTGAGATGATATAACAGTGGGGTAGCCTCCTTGCTGATCTTGTCACTAGGGATATCCAGTTGGGGCCGTCTCAAAGCCCTTGTCATCGGTTCCTCTTTTTTTGGGTGACTGGTATGGTCTTGCTTAATTTGAGCAGGGGTCATCGTTGTACCAACTGAATTGTCCTCTGGACCACAATAGAAGATAGGGTGGCTGGTGGAGTGATGCCTGCCAGTTTCTCTACTCATGACCCTCTGGTCCTCCACAACTTCAGTAGTCTGCTCTGACTTGAAAGGTGAATGAAGTGCCTTCTCATTAGGATGCTCCACAACTTTATTCTGAATGCCGAATTTGTGTTCCTCTTGGAAAAACAGTCTACCACTCGGACCATCAGGACAGCTCTGCCTTCTACGCTGAGCTTTATAAGACCACTCACTGGAGGTTTCCACGCTTGCACCGTCACCAACACCTTGCACGGCACTGGGCTCAGATGACTTGAAGACACCGGTAACAAAATAAAATGGTCCTTTGTGCTGAATACTCCCACTGATCATGTTCTGCGGCATATTGCAGGAACTCACTAAACACTGGTGCTCAGAAACAGGTCCACCATAAGCTGAATGCGACCTCTTCCGTTGGGTTTCGGATTGGCTGCTCCAAGACTGCTGCAAGTGCTCTGGTTGACAGGTTTGCTGGGGGAATCTTTTTAAAATTCCTGTAGACTTTGGTGGATCAAGCATCTTGTCCTCCTGGTCTTGTTTTAGGTGATCTTTAAGCTGTGAAAATGTGCGACCATAGACAGGCTCAGCCCGGACACCACAGACCTTTGAATTACTTGTCTGCTGCGAAGTAGAAATGTCAGCAAGTTGTCCTTCTGGACTCTGACGTGCCCTTGAGTTTTCAAGGTTCCTGGTTGTTACAAAACTGTTCAGACGGGCAGGAGGTGGTGGTGGTGGTGGTAATGGATGCGTATGAACTGGTGGATCTTCTATGTCAGAGAAGCCACCGCTGCTCCAGTGATGCTCTTGTTCAACAGTTTCCATGGAACGGTAAAGGTGGTCCGTGCTCTTGGAATCCGATTCAAGAAAGGTTGGGCTGTATTTACCTTTGTAGTGCAAGTTTTGCGACTGGAGTTCATCCAGTAGAAAAGGAGAAGGGTAATCAGGGACTGTGGAACCACCGGAGAATGAGCTATAGGCTGAGTCGCCTTTGCTGTGGTGATGGTTATACTGATCAGTACTACTACTGGACTTGGCCGGGGAAAGTCGATTGACCGGAAGACTCAAAGGGTGTAGGTCAAGGTTACTCATCCTCTCAAAGTGGAAATGATAGGAATCCATTTGGACTATAAAGTAGAATTGTGGACCCAGGTGAAATATTTCCTTACTATAGTTACAAAACAGAATCCACAGGAATCTGGCGTTACCTGAAAGAAACAAACAAAAAATTGTATTGTCATTTTGGGGGGAAAAATGTCCTATTTACCACAATACACAACACAATACAGATTTTTTTGCATTAACTAAATTACTAGATTTACATTGATTGGTGTTAATGATTAAGTTGTTAATGACATGATTTGTGCCCCAAATGACTAAAGTATGCTATGTAAGTATAGTACGCTACCATCTAGTGCAGGGATACTCAAATCTGGCTCGCAAGATTTTTCCTCTTTCCTGCAGAGTTTAGCTCTAACCCGAATCAAACAAAGCACAGGTTGGTGAGTTTGATCAGGGTTGTAGCTAAACTCTGCAGGAAAGTGGATCTCACGAGCCAGATTTAAGTATCACTGATCTAGTGTATTAAGTTTAGAAGGTTATTTTGTCATCTAGCATCATCTGATAGCCTGCCCCTTTTTACTACATAACAAGGTGTCCCATAGACTGTAAAGAAAGATGGACGACACGTCTCCACTTCCTTTCACTATAGAAAGGTGAAGCCAAAGCATCCAAGTATGGCCGCTGTCATCTTGCGAAAATTACGTCATTTGGAGCTGGAGTCTACGCAGTAGTGATAGTGAGGTGGAGCCTAGCTATCAAAGTCCCGCTCAAACTCCAGCAAACCCAATTGCAAGCTCACAATCATTACATCACATCCCATTTTTATAGCATTCAAATAACTAACTAAAAGCAAATTTATTAGAAAAATGAACACTTTAACATACATCAGTGTGATAAGAATCACATAAAATGACAGAAAAAAACGTCTTTGGGGAAAAAAAAAAAAAAAAAAAAAAGTGTAATATGATTTTTTTAGTTTGGCTCACGTTACGTCTCATTTGCTTGCATGAAGAGGGCAGGTTTATGACCTATACTGCACCCAGCAACTAGATGGCGATCAAAATGTTTTGGCTTCACTTTTCAGGACGCGTGTGGCACACTAGCCATGTCCTAACCAGATGTGACATGACAAGATTCCAACAACAAGCAATCTGTCCACACCAGATGCGATACGACTACACGAGAAAATCAATCAAATTTCACAGCCAATCAGAAGCGTGTGGGCGGGCACTGCACTCCAACGGAATGGATAAGTTTATAATCTAATTCATAAATATTAAACCTTTTAAACATTATTAAATGTACATACTAAGTGACTGATAACGTATTATGATGGAATAGGCCTACACCTTTCGCAATGAGTTTTTAAACCTACGTTTAATTTATTTTCAAGATCTGAGGTACTATGTTTTGTTGCTTTCAGTATGGCTATAAAAAGGTCACACAAAATGACATTCAGACTCACATTAGATACCGTTAACATTAAATAAAGCACAAGTCCCTGTAATTATCATTGTCTTAGTTTGTATGTTGTTGTTTTTCCAGCTGTGACATCACAGAAAATAGAAATCGTTTCTAAAATAGAATCCCCTGTTACTTGTGTGTCACGGTTGGTTACAAAAAAAACTCTGATTAACGTGGAAAAGATACCTTTTATCACATGTCGCGGCATCACATTGCGTTTGGAAAGCTGTGATTTCAATGTGAATGCACAACTTACTCTATTGACACTACTATACTACAAAATGGCATAAAACAGTGCTTCAGTACACCAACTGGGACGCAACTATGAACTCTATGAGAGATGTGTGTGAATTACAACTTCCTCCCCTGAAAGAATGTGTTTGAACTCCATTCAAGTGTAGTGCTTGGTACAATGCAGTACTCTAAAAGTCCCCAAAGATAATTACGAAGCAATCTGATTTCAGCCTTCATGTGCAAAATTCTTTTAATTCCAAGCGCTATCCTTGAGCCCTATTTACCAGCTCACTATCAGGATGACTTAACCTAGCAAGTTCTTTAAAGGAACCTTGAAAGCTTGTATGATGGAACATTTGCTTTTTTTTAATTAACTAATGGGGAAACTGGTTGATAAAGTGTGTAACAAAGTGCATAATGTTAAAAATGCTTAAACTGCATATTTTAGACATAATATAGACAAAGGAGCATCTAATTAGATTACAAAACTTTTTTTTCTTTTAAGAAAACAAATATATGAAATAATGAACAGCGGCACGGTGATCAATGATGACATCCTTAATGAGAGTCCTGAGGAACAGGTGCTTGGATGGGGGACTGATTGAAAATGTCTGGAATGCAATTTTAATCAGGCGGAAACATTTTGGCAGTAATCATGTGAGAACTCTTAGATGGATTATGAACTTTAGAGAAATTTAATGAATGCCAGCTTTATAAAAGATTCCACCTTAAATTTATATATGCAAGTCTTCAATCCATTCAAACTGTAGGCATTACTTTTAAATATACTAGTCAACATTTGAACTTTCATCAAAGTTGTCCTAAAACCAAAATGCGTTCTTGTCTTAGCACAAGAAGTTGAACTTTTTTGATAACTATAACATAACTGAATATGTTCATTTTGAACCTTGGTGATTTTTCTATCACCAGACAACACTATTAACAATATTTAACTTTAAATATGCTCCCAGATTAAGCAAATAAACTCTATGGTGTTCAAAACTGAGAACAAACACTGCTTTTTTGATTGACAATGAGAACATTATGCCCTAATTACATATTGCAGTATATAAACATGGATGTTTGTGTGCAGGAAATGCTGCATAATGTTCTGGGCATGAGTACAGAGAAACATTCAAGTGGAAGGAAGGGCAATGCAAGCTAGTGACGATGTGGACAAGAGCTAGAGGAAACTACAGAGGTTCTATATCCGGGACAAACTTTTTTGATCACCATTCAGTATAAATGTATAAAGCATGCTAGGCTGCATCAGCAGCATACTTCTCTGCTATCAAAAGATGTATACTACTTTATGCTAACTGCAGTGAGAAATGACACCAGGCTTCTCAGAGTAAGACTTTAGAAAATCCAAGATTCAAGAGAGAGAGAGAAAAAAGTAAAGTCTTTAAACTTCTCTGCAGGCATATCCTGGAAAACATTCTCCTGTGGAGTTCACTTTGATTGGCTGTTTGGTCAGCGCAGAAAATCTCTCCTCAGACAAACGCCGGCAGGATGGGCCTCCCTGCCCGTGACGTCCACCCTGCAAGCGCACAATGGGTGCAGCAGAGGGAATATTTCACCGCTGATAATGGTGTCTGAGGAGTGAAAAAAAGGCCTTGCATTCCCGGCCAGCTTCAGAATAAAGAGGGCCCCGGTGCCATTTATTCCCAGAGTCTTCTGCACGGAGAGAGCTGCCAAACAGGAGGTTTTCAGCACAGACCCTCTCAGAGATGGGCCGACCCTCCCCTCGAGTACTGTAAAGGCTTCATCATCCTGCCCATTATTCCATTCAAAATCATTTGAGCTGGTAGAACAAGAAGAACTTATGTAGAGCCGTTGTCGTAGAAAATGATATTGTGTTACAAAAAAATAAAAATCGCCATGGTTTCTCGTAGACAACAACAAGATGAAAAGGAAGATTTCTTTTAGTAATCTTACATGTGTCCCCTCTCAACAGTTTGGAAGCCCTTTTCCGCAACAAAATAAATGAAAGCTGAAATAAAAAGAATATAAAGTAAGGCCCTAAGAAATCAGTTTCATTTTTTCTGTTTAATTTTTCTGGATTCAGTTTTTTTCCCCCATTTTAATGTGTCTAGAATCTGTTTTAATGGTTAAATTAAATTTTATTCATCAAAAAGCATGTCTAATTAATTGAAATCATGAAACTTATATATATATATATATAAGTTTAACAAAAATTACATTTTAAGGCCCTATAAAATGTTTTATTTTTTCTCAAATTCTATTTTATTTTTACCTAATAATTTTTTTTACCAAATATTAATAATCCAAAGCATTTCTAATGAATTGATTTTTAGAAAATTATAATAATTTATTAGCGTTTTATTTCTCTCTCTCTTTCTTTCAAGAAATTCTGTGTTGTGTATTTACATTTTTCTGCTAAATAAATTCTAGTAAATCATTTTATCTTTAAAAGGTCAATATAGCTTTAAAAATAATGTTTAATAATAAATGTATCATTAGTAGTTGTACTATCATTACATTAAGCAATATTTCTGTCACAGTTTCTTCAAGTTAAACCAAACTTTTATTTTGAAGGGTTGCTGTTTGTATATGATATGAGGACAGTTTTTTCTCAGAATAAATGGTAAAATGCTCATGAAGTGACTCTCAGAGCAGTTCTAGAGATCATGCTTCATATATTGAGGCGGCAGAGACTGAAAACACTAGGAGCGTCACGCGTGCTTCAGTATACAGCAAATTTCACTTTTATGATTGGATTCTGTCCCCGTTTTCCACATCGCGGAAATCATAGGGCCCTAAAAAAGGTAATTGTGACTTTTTATCTCACAATTCTGACTTTTTTCTTTCAATTGCGAGTTATAAAGTCAGAATTGTGTGATATAAACTCACAAAAGTCAGATATTCCAATACGAAATGAAACACATAAGACTCTTCCATAACCATACTGTCTTAAGTAAATCTGTTCAACAAGTACTACTAGCTGGCAAGACCAAACAGTTAAACAACCTAACACCTCTGTACATCACATTCATGCCTAATGTCTTTTCTTCATTGTGAGGAAACCCCCGCAGGTGCACAGCACTGCTGTAATTGCTTCTGCCACTCCCACCTGACAGTTGAACTTCTGAATTCACAAAAGCCTGAGCAAACAAAGGTGAGCTTTTCTTAACCTTACTCAGACTCAAAGTATGTTATCCATCGTCACCTGTTCTCATAAACAGATGAGATCTCTCGACAAAACAAGATAATACTAGCAGTTGTTGTCACGTGCGATTAACGAAGAAAAAGCCAATTATTTCATAATTACATTCATAAATAATGTAAATTACTGGTAAATTAAAAGAAAACATTAACAAACATTATAAACATGTATTATAAACAAGAGCACAAAGACATTCACCACGGTTGCCTAAATGTAATAAGGGATTTTTGAGCATGGATGGGTGGAATTCAGAGAGGAAGATTAAGAGGAACTTTACAGCATGACTTCCATTTCCATCGTGTAACGAGACCAAGACCACCGGAGGATCAGCATACGCTCGTCTGCAGGCTGATGTTACTGCCAGATATTAATCACCTTAATACCTCCTTCAGAATGTGAGCATGAATTGACATTTTAAACAAAATAAATAACATAACGTGTGTCATACATCCATCAAAACGCCAGATCTGGCCAAATATATTTCATTAATTTTCACAACATTTAGCCATCGTTAGATTTTAGAAGTAAAATGGGTTGTGATCTACGTCACGATAACATTTTCCACCCAGTCTCGTCTGGGATTATGTTCATTGCTTCTGACCCAGACTTTTAATGCAGTTAACAAGCAAAGGCATAAAGCAGGATCAATGCAAATTATGAAAATACTTGCAGTAGCATTCGTTAAAAGGCAATTTAGCAATGCAAAATTTTTGCTAAACCTATGGCAATGCTCCAAAACCCTTTTGAAACATGACTAACCAAACAAGGAATGAACACTTTATTATGCATTTGAAGAATGGATGAATTTGTAGTCATAAGTGAAAAATCCAGGAGCCTAATTTATTAAAGACATACACGCTACAAAGTAAAATGCAGCAACACAACACTGAACAAATTCAAATAATGTAAATTTTCTGAATCTGAGCATAACTGAGCCAAACCCATCTGTCAGCAGACAGATCATAGTCTTGGATATGCAATTTCAGTCATTTTGACCAAAAAAGGCTTTTTGATTTATATATAAAAAAAAAAAAAAAAAAAAAATGCATGTTTGAAAAAAAAAAAAAAAAAAAAAAAAAAAAAGCATGTTTGAAAAAAAAAAAAAAAAAAAAAAAAAAAAAAAAAGTTTATTCAATATACAAATAATGTTAAAATCAAACACACCTACAGAATGCCTGCAAATATCCTCATCTGGTGAGACAAAATGCAATACAAAGATTATTCATTCATAATTTGCTGCTGGCAATTTTTGATAAAAATTACCGTGATTTTAACGGTAAAAAACTGAAAATGCTACAGTAAAAAAAATCTGTTAACGGTAAGTTCCTGTAAAATTTACAAGGAAAAACCGTAAACAGACGTTCCCAGAATTCCCTGCGTTGCATTTCAAATTTTCTTTGAATTTGATGTTTTTCTTTGAAATAACTGTTTCTTCTTATTTTTTCCTTATCAGTTATGTTTATTAGGGTTGTATGTTACATCGAATGTTGTTAAATTAATGTTTATTGCATATTTCAATGTAATACCATGATGGTGTTTAGTGTTTGTGTGAATGACACTGTGCACCTTCTATACATGTTATTATTTAAAAGCTGCTTGTAGTGGGCTTTGGTTCATCACGTGACTTTCTCATCACCACCTGCTTTTGGTGGTTATTAGTGTATTTCAAAGGTACAAAACAGATTTCAGTACTTCAATAGGTTGGTATATTAACATTATATCAGTTAATGAAATTATTTAACTGTAAATTTAAGTTAAAACTAAAAACTAAAATGTTACCGTATTTTTTAATGGTAGACCACAGCTGCCGTTTTTTTACTGTAAATTTTACGGAATTGTTTTTACAGTATGCTTTCAACTCAATATAATCAGTTAATATTTTTCTACATTAAATGTTAAATTCACTCACTTAGTCCACATACAGATTTTGAAGGTACTATTATAAAATGTTCATTCGACACAGTTGGGGTCCTCAGCCAGCACGTCTCAATATTTAAAGACTTTGAAAGAAGAAAAAATTAACTTGTTTCCCTGCTGAAAAAAGCATGTCACTGTTGTTTATTAAGTGTCCCGGCCAACAGAATTTGACACATTTAAGTCATAATCAATTTAATACTATTCAAACACACAGATTCTCCAGAGAAGCAGAAATACAAAAGATTGTCGGATGGCAATTCATTATTTTAAGGTGGGGCTTAGTGAAGGGTCAATTAAAAAATGCCTTGTACAGTTTCTGCCTTCAGAAATCCGACTTGTTGAAGTCCATGGTATTTAGGATAAAATGTGACTGTATCCAAATCCTGAAAGTCACTACTTTCGAAGAAACAATGAGGTCAAGCAAACAGAACCAAGTAAAGCCAAGTCAAGTGCAATGACACACACACACACACACACACACACACACAAAACAACAACTCAAATGCAATAAGATGGACACAACAATTATTCAGTAAAAACTTTACAATAAGGTATTAATATTAAATAACGAACTAAAAATATATTTTCTACTGCATTTATAAATCTTTGTTACTGTTAGTTGATAAAATGCAATTGTTCATTGTTTGTGTTAATGCATTAACTAACAGGTAACTAATGCTTGATTTAAAAAGGTATTAGACTGTAAATGTTGGAATAAACAGCATCTGTGTGACAATATGTAGAGTATTAGGCCTTTTTAGATTTAAAGTTGCATCATTTCATATTTTTAAATTGATGTCCCTGGCACATTTTATAAGAAAACAACTCTATTTGAAATATTACCACCCTGTTGAACATCTCCAGAAAAAACTGTTTTACAGATGCAAGTGAAAATCACGAAAGGGCAAGTAAGAACTAGGCTAAACTTTAACCAGGGAAATGTTTGTGCCAAATTACGACACATTCTTAACATCGCCTCGCTAAGGTAACAGGACAAGGTGAACAAGTGTAACAAAAGACCGCAAGCGGACGTGTTGAACCGTCGGGGAGGAAATGGCCCACTTTGAGATTTGACATACTTTATGTTGCCCTTCCTAAAGTCTATGTAGTGGCCGTCCTTTATAGCAAGAACACAACTGAATAAAAAGAAGTGGGATCTTACTAGAACCAGTTTCCTTATTGTCAGCCATGATAAGGATACTGTGAGGAATAATGGTGCGCCCTGATACTGTTCTCTCATTACCAAAAAACTCACAATTAGAAGCTATGAGAATACAGGAAACAGCAGGTAAATGAAGGGAAAGGCACAAAAGGTGTCAGGATGAGAAAAGGGCCATGAACCTTGACGCAATCTTTTCTCGAGGCGTTCCTGTGATCTACAATTCAATGATGTCACAAAGTGTCTTTCTTCCCTGTCACCGACAGTTGCTCTAGAAAGAACAAAACAGGCCTGATTATAGTCATTCACATCCTTTCATAAAATCTGAGCTTGGTTTCCTTGTATTCCTGGAACTGAAATACATTTTACAGTTTGTACTCGCTTGTGCTTGAGTCACAAAATCATCTTCTGTATTCTATATTGTACGGTGGCCGAGAGAGCTCAACGCGCTGCAAATAGAAAAAACACCTGCAAATTAAGAAAACAACTTCGCAAATTTTTACAACACACGCTGCAAATGCTCACAACACAACCAAATAAAGAAACGTGCTGCAAATGCTCACAACACAACCAAATAAAGAAACGTGCTGCAAATGCTCACAACACAACCAAATAAAGAAACGTGCTGCAAATGCTCACAACACAACCAAATAAAGAAACACGCTGCAAATGCTCACAACACAACCAAATAAAGAAACACGCTGCAAATGCTCACAACACAACCAAATAAAGAAACACGCTGCAAACTCACAACACAACCAAATAAAGAAACACGCTGCAAATACTCACAACACAACCAAATAAAGAAACACGCTGCAAATGCTCACAACACAACCAAATAAAGAAACACGCTGCAAATGCTCACAACACAACCAAATAAAGAAACGTGCTCCAAATGCACACAACACAACCAAATAAAGAAACTTGCTGCAAATGCTCACAACACAACCAAATAAAGAAACACTCTGCAAATACTCACAACACAACCAAATAAAGAAACACGCTGCAAATGCTCACAACACAACCAAATAAAGAAACACTCTGCAAATACTCACAACACAACCAAATAAAGAAACACGCTGCAAATGCTCACAACACAACCAAATAAAGAAACACTCTGCAAATACTCACAACACAACCAAATAAAGAAACACGCTGCAAATACTCACAACACAACCAAATAAAGAAACACGCTGCAAATACTCACAACACAACCAAATAAAGAAACACTCTGCAAATACTCACAACACAACCAAATAAAGAAACACGCTGCAAATACTCACAACACAACCAAATAAAGAAACACTCTGCAAATACTCACAACACAACCAAATAAAGAAACACGCTGCAAATGCTCACAACACAACCAAATAAAGAAACACGCTGCAAATGCTCACAACACAACCAAATAAAGAAACGTGCTGCAAATGCTGACAACACTAATGAAGATGCTTTCTTGATTTGCTGGTGCTTTATCTATTTGCATGTGTTTTCTGAAGTTGCAGCGCGTTGAGCTCTCTCGGCAACCATAATATTGTAATGCTACATTTTAATGAACTAAATAACTTGGCAGAGAATTCTGATCATTATTAATAGGAGTGGGCGATATACCAGTAGACACGATTAACCGGTAGAGATTTTAGACTATCGTCTCTATCGCGGTTACACGTTCACATGACGTTATTGTGCAACATGGCCACGAAAATTTTTCGTTTGCACGTTTTTAAACATTGCAGTTTAAAATCGTGGTTTTAAGCCATTGAAAAGCAGTCAGCGGCGAAAGAGAGGAACTCATTTCGCTACATGCGCACACGTGAAGACGGTACTCATACTGTGCAGGAGTATTGAATGGAGGCATTTTTGCTGCTTTACAGGCCTTGAACGGTTAAATACACACTTGTGTCAAAATGCCTGTCTTTGCAAATATCCTTGTAAACACATCCTTGTAATTTAGGTCTTAAGTGAAATCAAACAGCTGAGAAAGAAAACACGTGTAACAGTATATACTGGCTCTTAAAGTAACAGCAGTCTAATATTCCTGCCTTCATTCAAATTAATCAAACAACAAGAGAGAAAATCTCTCACTGCTCGACTAAATCACTTTTGTAACTTTAATAAGAAGAAATATATTTAATATACATATAAATTTAATTTATATTATTTTTTATACATTTGATTACTTTATACAATGTAGCATTTCTTATTCGTTTGTTCTACTGTAGTTTTTGTCATATTGCTTGTAATTAGTTTCTTATTCTTATTTAATAACATTTTTTGTTTTTAAAATTTAGGCTAGTATTAATCTTTTGTGATACTGACACTGGTAACAAAAAATATGCAATTTCTATGGTATCACATTTTGAAATCAAAGAACTTATTTAAAGCAAAAATAACTATATTGTGATATATATCGTGTGAAATAAAATGACTGATATCATGATATAAGATTTTGGTCATAATCGCCCACCCGTAATTATTAATAATAATAATTTATTGAGTACTGGTGTGTTTTTATCATAGTGAGATTGCCAGAGGTTTATAAATGAATAGGGATGTAACGATTCACTCAACTCATGATGCAAAACGATTCACGATACTGATTTCACAATATGATTTTCTCATGATTTTTAAGGAAAGGTGTTCTTTTATAATTTCTCAGACCAAATGCTGCACATTTCCTTGTGAAACTGCAATTTGTCAAATAACAAAACTAAATTGAAAGCAAATCCCAAATAAATAATACAAATAAAATAAATCTCTTCATATTAACAAACTAAGGCTTTGTCTGTGCTCTATTTAAAATTATAGTCAAATACTGCATTTTAAATCACGACTCGTTTAACATCTCAACTGACTTCAAAAGCCACCTCGGCATGCATCGTTACATCCCTATAATTTAAGCATTAAAGCTGCGAGTCTGTGCAGTTAAGGGAGTTTTAAGAACACCATTTACCTATAAAAACAAATTACAATCACATGGTTGTCTATAGGACGCTAACTGACTGAGTGATGGAGCCTGTGAGAATGCACTTATATGCCCTAAAATTCAAGATATGACAGCAAAACTGCCTTACTAACAATTAATAAGCAGCAAATCAGGAGTTTATTGAGGCAAAAGTCGTAGTTAATAGTGACCCCCTAAACTAAAGTTTGACTGATGAAATTTAGGCTGGCAAATCAATGGCTAAATTGGCATTGCATACTTCAGGAGAATGGTGTAACCCGACAGATGCGTGGTTGTGCATTGTCACTTCTCATGTAACCTGATGACGACTAGCTAACAGCATCGGCACTCTTACTGAGTCCTTATCAGTGGTAAAGTGATTACATGAGATGGGAATGTGCAAGATAAACTTACACATGCAACGCAAACACATACGGTATTATGTCACATTGACTCGGGTTGTTAGCATTCATGACACAACTTTCTCTGATGATTCAACTTCAATAGCTAATGTTATTGATAGGACCTGTGCTGACTAGGACTCGACAGCTGAACTGCACTCGCTTGATTACACAGAAATATTCCGTTTACAGCCCATAAGGACAAAGTTTCATTTTTATTCTCCCTTACATAACATGTAAGCCTCACAGAGAAACTCAATGAAAACACTTTACAAGAAAATACTGCAAGTCACCGAATGGCAATGCCAAATGTTTTTCAAAGCCCCTAGGCCTGGTAACTATTTCAAGATCGCTAAAAGACACAAATCTGCCAGGTGCACTTTTCTCCTTTTGCAACTCCGTTGGAAAATAAGCTGGAAAACAGATAAGTAATCCAACCTGGGCAATGGAAATTGCTGAAATTCTCACATTACATTCTCTGAGAGGCCAAGTCAGGTAGAGGTGCTATCAGGTGACACTCACCTGTCAATCAAACTCAGCACAGTAACAAACTAATCAGCTGACCACATCTACAATACAAATCTATGGAGATCAGTATGATTCCAGGTAACAAACGGTTT
The DNA here is from genome assembly GCF_936440315.1 of Barbus barbus. Lineage (NCBI taxonomy): Eukaryota > Metazoa > Chordata > Actinopteri > Cypriniformes > Cyprinidae > Barbus > Barbus barbus. The sequence continues at coordinate 2,307,670 of NC_136721.1, read as the reverse complement.
ATTTTATAGCCAGATCCTTCTTTTTCTGGTTTGAAGGCTTTCGGTTTCTTAATTAGATCAGCCCTAAAACAGACAAACAAAAATTATTTATCTCAAGAGGATGAACTTTACAAAATATGCCAAGAAATGTCAGGTCATAGTTTCTCTCAAAATCAAAAGAAAGAAATTATCTATATTTTTTTGTATCAGGGTTATTATAGTTAACTAAAATTAAAACTAAATTTAAAATCATAAAAAAAAAAAAAAACGTGAAATAATATTTTTTAAAAAAAACACTTTTTTTATATATTTTAGCTACTAGCCAAGCTAACATTTCTCATTTTAGTTTAACTTGGTGTACTAAAATATCTAAAACTGGCATAAAAAAAATTATAAAAACTAATATACATATACATATATATATATAAAAAGCAAAAAATCTAATATATATAAAAACTAATAACTATCAGTAACTAATTGATAACAAAGCAAATTTTCTGAAAAAACAATTTATATATTTTATATTGTGCTAAATTTTATTTCTGCTGAAATACGTATAGGACACTTATCTGTAATGGGAAATACTTTTGCATAAAACTTTATGGTCCAGTAGGCTTCATTTTTTAAGCTAATCTTAATCTTCCTTTGTTTTCGGGGGAAATATAGTTTGGACATTGTGTGTTTTCTCTTTACTGTTGCCAAGCCATTATTAGTCAGGTGAAGACATAACCTTAATGTCTGACTGTTCAAACATTCCTTTCTGGATTCCTGTTCACTGACCTTGAGATCGCCGACAGTCATGCAACAACGCAAAGGTGAAGTCATATAACTATGGCAACATTACAAGACCAAGACAGCCAACAGCATACACTAACATTTGTATGCGTTCCTCTCGAATTTGACTTGCAAATAAAAACAGTTTAATCAGCTGAAGAGATCAGGTATGGGACATGTCCACTGATTGCAATGAGGAACCACCATAACTCATGTGCTGACACCCCTGAGAAATATTATCTCAGTCAGATCAAACCAGCCAAGAACATTTTCCCACTTGTTGACATCACCGAGGTGTTACACATAACTGTTCTTCTATGCTGGAAGTTACAATCTTCCAAATATTTTCGCCTTGTGCAACAAAAAAAATTTAAATTCATAACCCAGTTTCTAGACTAATAAGGTGATTTTTAAAGTAATTTTTAAAAAATAATTAATTCAAAACATTCTATCATAATAATAATAAACGTATGTATGCATGCATACATCTTATCTTATAATACTATACATTTTTTCTTTATTTTAAGTCTATTTTTAAGCTAGTAGCTAAAAGCATTTACATAAAATCCTGGATAATTTAATGTACACTGTTATGGGATCTGTAGCCGTTTCTGTTCAGACTGTAGAGCAAAAAATAAAGAAATAAAAAATTCTGGAAGTGAAGCAACATCTAAAAATGTTAAAAGTAGAAAATGGGGAAATCAGAAGAATTTTTTGGATGTGAAGGAATTAAAGGGAACCCTTGCGTAAATATTTATAAAAAAACAAAAATCACATCACTGGATTTTTGTTTATGTGCTTAGAAAAATTATAATATTAACACATAGTACAAGTGTGTGTATTTTTTTGAGGGACAAAAATCTGCACCCGTTCTGCTGAAGGACTGCAAAAGATCTCATCAATAAAGATGCACTTGAAACTACAGCTAATGGAAAGTTCAGCATAACTAGCTGTTCCTTCTTTTCTCTGCGTAGGACGCTTGACGCTCAACACAAAGGCCTTCAAGGTAAAAATAAGATAATAGCTGCTTTTAAAATTCTAATATGGAAGGAATGTGACAAATGTGTTCAATTTCTGCTAATTGCAGCAATGACAAAGAGCAGCCATTACAGTAAGAGAGAGAGAGTTGTGCTGGAATAAAACATTCAACTCCAGCCACAGTTCAGCGCTTGTGGACTTTGCTACCTGGCATTAGTTCAGAGGTGCATGACTATAGAGAGGGAAGAAAAATATAAAAACGTAGAAAGTGGAGAGAGGTGGAGGCGGCATGCAGTGTTGCTGCTCTCTTCTCTGGTAAATCAGACATCTTGGTGTTTGAAATATGCCTGAAATGCACTGTAATTACAGGATAAATGCCAAGCCTACCATATATCGGCATTCTGAATAGCTCTGTTATGAGCTAAAATGACACTGGTTTTAAGAAAAGCACATCAGCGACATGATGCACCAAAGTGGAGGAAACTCCTAGAAACCAAACCTCGAACTTGAACCGACAGTGAACACAGCTTGCAGGGTGGTTGATTATTATTTGTTAGATTCGCCCCCAAATGCACGCCAAGCCAGAGTTTGGTTTACTGCCGTTAGAAAGTGGTGCAACTTTTGCTGGACAACCAGAGTGGCTTTTTCAGTAGATTATCCATAATGGGTGCATTCTAATGTCAGACGTCTCATTGTCCTACACTGGGCTTTTTTTCATGCTCGATCACTCAGAGACGCTGAAGCAATCAGTCACATTCTCCAGGAATTCCTCTGAGGTTGAGCCGTTTGGATCACGCTGCTTCCTCCTCTTCGTGAGTTGCACTAGTTCATATAGACAGCTCTCTCATTTAATGAATTACAAGAGGGTCACATGATTATAAGCGCTAGAAGAATGAAGGGACATGAAATGCCGAGATATTTAGGGGCGTTAAGCACCAGGCAAATACTATACTTTCCCTACTTTTGCCACCTTTTCACTTCATATGACAAGTACATTCCCAATCTTTTTCCTGAACACGGAAGTTCCCAATTCATTCAGAACTATATTTTAATTTTTTGGTTAAAACGGTCTTTTTCTTCACATTTTAAACACCCAACTGAACTGACAGCGTGTATGGAAATAAAATTAAACCTTTATTTTTAAGAGTGTATATGAAAACACAGGTGATAATCATTGGTAACTACAGAAACAAATAGGCACATAATCAGAAAGAAAACCTAAATAGAGAGGAAAAACCGGGACGACTGGAATCTGAACAGAGTTTCAAAATAGAAGTCAACAGACTGGAACATAACCCAAACAGCAAGAACATGAGGGCGAGTAATGATGACAAAGTGTTCATTTTTGGGTGAACTGTTCCTTTAAGGTGTGGTCAGATTTACTGCTGCTTGGAGAAATGGAGTCATTTCAATAGGAAAACACTGTTTGGGTGTTTTGCATGAGGGCAAAAAAGTTCCCTCATTTATATATATGAAATACACAGAATTACAGTGAATCAGACACTCAAGATATAGGCCTATGTAATTGAAACTAAACAAGCCAAACACCAAGTAATCATACAGCAATGTATAAAAGCACTCAGAACACTTATCAATGCACCATCTACAACGCCTACCAAAAAACTGCTGGTGTTTGCATGGGCAAGTGCATCTAACGCTCTTCTCTGAATATGTACAAACCCAGTTTAATTTGCTTCCATGAGCAGGTTCCCTGTAGTTCCCTGAAGTAAGAGCGATCTGAAAAACCTGCTAGACACGTGTGCTCGAGCTGAGACGGTTAGTCAGTGTTCTTCAGTCCTGTTCTCTCAACAGCTCCTCAAATATGGCTTATTCTGCCACAATCTGCACAGCGTTAAACAGTTTATTCACTGATAAGTAGAGATTCCAAGAAACATCCAGTGGTTTTTCCAAAAACAATATTTTGACATCTTCATGCACATCATGTTGTTCTAAACCTGTATGACTTTCTGTTTCATGAAACACAAAAGGAATTTACAGATGATTTTCCCTTTTTATGTAGATCTCATATTAAACAAAAAAGTGTTTTTTTTTTTTTTTTATCATTTTGGAGCATGATCGTCATAGTTCGCCATTCGTTTTCATTATATAGAAAAGACTGGCTGACAAAGCCTTTAATATTTCTCCTGTTGTGCTCCACACTCATACAAATCTAAATGAGGAATGAAGTTTCATTTAACTAGAGTTGACAAGATTAGACAGCGGTCTAAACGAGTACATCTGGCCTGTTTCACAATATTTATTCCAACAAAAGCTCAGGTGACTTTGCACCGGATCCGTTTACCTTCATGCCGGACTAACATCTGCCCATAAAGGCATTTTTAATGCGTGTAACTGAGCCATAAGGCAGACTCAATGTGAGTGTTTCAACATTTTAAAAAAACATGAAGACTTTTGAAACTCAGTTTTTAAATGATGATTATTATTACTTTTTTAACATCAATGCCAAAAGCTGCAGTTCACGATGCATTTAATAGATAAACAAGTTTGTGACAGTGAGCCTGGATAAACCAGTTTGCATTGAGGATGTACTGAACGTTAAAGTAACACTCAAACAATAAATGGATTGTCTCCATGCAAAAGGACATTGCTGAATGTTACATAGCGTGCAAATGATTATTGTAATCCGGACCTCGTCAATAGACATTCCTTTAGTGATATATTACAGCATTTTACCAGGCTTACTGAATAATTCAGCTAAAGTGGACTGTGACCCATGTGATAGAAACAAAACCGAGTGGTGCAACATATCTGTTATGAACAGACCCTGTGCCAAAATACATTGCAATCCTCTTATCTCTCTTTCTACCCAATTATTACAAACACCTGCTGAAGAAATGGACTTAAATGGTTGAAATGAGTGTTTTTTCCCCTTAGAGTATGAGAAAGTAGATGGTCAGAATCTGTTCTGCGTGATTACCTCCTCTTTCTCTGGTCTTCTGTACAAAAAAACTATTGTGTAGCAGCCTTACACTTAGCCCATACATCTGAGTGAATATGCATTATACAGTTGCTTTTAAAGTAAAAGCATTCCACATAATAGCTGTCCACACAGAGACATCATTCATTATGTTGACCGAAACTATCGTATTTACAAAAAGCATTTTAAAACAAACTCCACCTGGAGCTGCTTACCTGCACGCTTCTGTCAGGATGCGACTCATAACAGCAGCTATAAACTGAGTGTTATAAACTTATGAAGCATAACTCCGTGTGTCTCGAGGCAAAGTGAACCGCTGTGTCCAGAGCTAATCAGCGAGCGGGGGGCGGGGCCATAAAGGGGCGGGGCGAGTACAGGAAAAGTTATTGAGCTGTCAATCAATGGCCCTCATATTTGTTTATGTAAATGTTAATGCTGCATAAGTGTACACATGGAATATGAATAGTACACATAGAGTTAAAGTAGTAGTTCACCTAAAAAATAGGGCATTATTTACTGGTTTCCTGTTGAACACAAAATAATATATATTTTTTAAGGAAATCAGTGGCTATGACATTCAATAAATATTTTGGTGCTCAACACATGAAAGAAACACATGCAGGTTAATTTCATTTTTGGGTGAACTATCCCTTTAAATGTTGAATGGCAACTGGACAGGGAAAGAGAGTGTCTTGAGTGACATTTAAAAATGAGAAACAGTGACCAGGAAAATATAAACAAGCAAATTGTCAATATTTTGTGTTTGCATATCTGTATTTGTATCTTCAAACACCACAAATGGGGGGAAAAAACTATGTAAGCCTTGCTTATTAAAAGGAACTGCTACTTTTTTCTTTTTGCAATCTGATTTAAGTGCTTTCAGTAATGCTATGCATGACCCAGCTATGCAAGATCCAAATACCAAGCAGATTGTGATCATAATTATACTATTAGAGCTCAAGTTCTCCTAGAAGTCCAGATGAATGTACATTTTTACTTTTATCTGTGGTAATACATTTATGCTTTCACTAACCTAGAGTTAAGGTAGAATTCAGTGTTGGGGGTAAAGCATTACTTTTTCCAAGTAACACATTTTTAAATTTATAACAAAATATTTGAGTTACTTTTGTTGAATAAGTGCTTTGTTTTCCCATTTATTCATTGACACGTCTCCTGTACTCGTGATCTTCCTTCAGACTGAGGTTTATTCATGTCACTTTTGATGTGAAAGGTATTATACAGTTGCCAAAATGAGAACTTTTGGGCTTTTTGTTATTAAAAATAAATAAGCAAGCTTGGCTCGGGTGACAAAAAGCAACACAAAAGAATGCATTACTTTACATAAAAAAATAACTGATTCAATTGGTTACTTTTTTTATGATATTATAATGCACTACTTTTAAAAGTAACTTTCCCCAGCACTGGTAGAATTGACAATGAGTTCCAGTACCGTTTTAAACCTCCTATGATTTCAGACTGCATAGAATATCTCTAAACCTCTATTTGTCACACAGCAGAATCATTATCTTGAGCTGAAAAAAGGTGATTAAAATGGGAAACGCTGGACTGATCGGTGCATTTCTTTCTGGCATCAAATTCAACACACTTACAGTTTCAAATGTAATTCAAATCAGAGCCAATACTTTTTAATCATATATATTTTATTCTCAATACAGCAAAATACAAAGATGATTTGCAACAGACTCAGAAAATCCATTAGTAATACTCACTTCACCAAAAAAAAAAGTGTTTAAATTACAAGTTATTACAAGTTTGGATAATCAAGGCTCATAAGAGTACCTTTAAATCATATTGCATCCATATATGAATATATATACATATATCTATATATATACATATGTAGATTTCTTCTTGTCAATACTTTTTAAAACTAAAATGATTTTATACTGCTTGCCAATGATTGCTTTGAGATCACTATAAAATGAGTACTTAATACAGACGTCGAGAACCGCTCCAAATGATGAAGTTCCTATGTCACTAATGGCAGATCTTTCTTACACTCAACTGCATTTAGCCCATTTCAACCTGAACAACATCACCATTTGAATGACAGAAAGCCATGTTAATATAGCACAGGAAATGTGAACATGACATCAATAACACAGTGTTCTGTTGAAAAACGAAATGTGCATTTAATATATTCACATTCTATTTACAATTAATACAAATCGTTGTAAAAATTTACCCTAAAAGAGAATTTTTATGTACATCTGTACAGCTTAGTATTTAAATAGAAACATGCGAGTGTTATTTTTCAACTGGACGAAGAAAAAAAAATAAAATAATAAAGTCTCTCACCCTGGGTTGTTATGATCACAAAAAAAATTAAAGATGGTTTTAAAAGCAATCAGTCAGTCTAATCCTCTAAAAGCACGAACTCTAATAGAAAAGATAAAAACAATAAAAGAAAGTACACAGCACAACAACCATGTCTGGAGAAGCACGGGAAAATCATCATTTGAATGATCCATATTCATATGCAGTTATTTTATCATCATGAATCTGGAACAGAAATCATTTACATAAAAGCGCAATTAACAGACCTCACCCCTATAACACAATGGATTTATTGATAGAGGCTCATGACAAGCACATCAGTAAATGTTTAACCTCTAGAAGTTTGTTTTAACTGATGAAAATGTTAACTGGCAGGAGTCCTCGTTAGCTGCTGCACAAACATCTGCATAGACAGAAAAAACAGTTTAGGAGCCAATTAGAGGAAAGATTCTAGTGCAAGAGATGCTAAGTTTCCAGCATTTCATATCTGGTGGATTGATGTTTCACTCGACCTTCCTCTTTCTGGTGCTAAACCCATAAAAGTTTCAATCGGATTTACTGCGTGTATGGATTACGGGTCGGTCTGCGCTAAAGATCACTATATGTACATATATAAACTGCTATTCTCAACAGAACACATAAATAGATCCTTACATGACTGCTTTCTTTTAAAAGAACTGCAACACACAGGTGACTATGACGCTATAAAAGCAACCTCAAGACTTACATTAAATATTTAAATATGATATTTTCATATACAATAGAAATACGTCTCTCATCTCGTATTGCAACCCTGTATCCATGCCCAAGAGTGAAAACGCAACTTGGAACGAAGCGATTTGCCCGTATCTAAATAAAATCTATATCAGGCTGAGCCAAAGTGATAAAATACCAGAAAATCAAGAGCGAGAAAGTGACACCTATGCGAGCGCTACATTTCGTATAAAACAAAATCTCGGCCTGGGGGTTTGCGGTAGTGATGTATACAAATATGACAGGCTATAACTCCGATGTGGCGTCTGTGGATGAGCCAGGCCAAAAACAACAACAAAAAACATAACTCATTAGTAATAATGCCTTGATATGGTGCCGAACAGTCTTTTGGTCTGGTATACAAGAAAGACGCCTGTAGATTTGATCAGTCAGCACTGCATTCATTATCTGCTGAATGCATGCTTCTCGTTTTACAAGCCTTTGGCAATCCACACCCTGCGTACAAGTCCAACCTTTCTACATGTGTATTTCAGTTTCCTGTATATCAAATACAAGGCACAATAAAACCATAAAAGGAGAAAACCTCAATTTTAAAGCACCTTTGGTTAAAGGGAGGTACTTTGGTTGAAATAAAAAGCTATAAACAGCCAATTATTATTCTTGTTTGCTTACAGCTAGCAGAAAATAAACCAAAAAGACAGTCAAAGTAAGAAAGCAGGCTGTTTTTTGTCTTAGCCGATGATATGAGCAGGACGATGCAGTGTATGAGCGCTCTGACAGACGTGCGGTTTGGCCGCCTCCCCTCTCATGAATATTCATAGGGTCTGTGGTGGAGGGGCGGGGCACTGAGTGTTTCCATTTTTGGCAAGCTGGTGTAGAAATGAACACAGTGTCACAGAGATGTCTGAGGCAGATCGAGTGTGTGAGTGTTTTGCGTAGGCATAGATGGGCTACGGATAGAGCGCAGATAGGGCCGCTCTACTGTATGAGCTTGGCGTCCAGTCGTAGCCAGTGCAGGCCCTGCCGCGTGAATCGGACCAGGTCAGTCATGCTGCTGGTGTTGAAGACAAGCGGGCCCATAGCCTTGTCCAGTTCGACGAAGAACTCTGCGGAAAAGAGCATCATCATCAAAACTGACAATCTTTAGCAGGTGCTCACATCCAGATTCATGCAAGCAGAAAATAAAGGGGAAAAAAATCCTGAGCCAGAATCAAGTCACATTAAGCTATATAGTGTTTTTCACAACACACTTTTTTTTTTTTTAAACCGCCTTATAGACATTCATAATATTAGTGTTTACAATATCTTACCATCTCCATGCCTGCATTAAGCAGATTAGAGCTAGTCGATATTGTTAAATTTTTAAATAATTTTGGAATGTGTGATACTTTTTTCAGGATTCTTTGATTAATAAAAAGTAACAGCATTTATTTAAAATAGTTTTTTGTTTTAACAGTAAAGTCTATCACTTTTTACTACTTTTTACATTCATCCTTGCAAAATAAAAGTATAAATCTTTCAAAAAAAGAAATAATTTTTGGTCCCACTTTATATTAGGTGGCCTTAACTACTATGTACTTACATTGAAATTGATCATTTGATACAGTGCACTTATTGTGTACATACATGTTTTTACATTGTACTTATATTTTTAAAAATACCTATATGTAATTACATTTATAATTACACTGTTGACCCATGCCTTACACCTACCCATACCACCAAACCTGTCCCTAACCTTGCCCGTATCCCACCTCAATAGCAGCAGAAGTGTTTACAATACAATATGAACACAATAGTACATTGCACTTATTTTTTGATGTAAGTACATAGTAGTTAAGGCCACCTAATTTTTTTCTGGCCCGGTAGTGTACATTCAAAAGTTTTCTATTTTAAATAAATGCTGTTCTTTTTAACATTTATTCAAAGAATCCTGAAAAAAGTGTTACAGTCTCCAAAAAAATATTAAGCAGCACAACGGTTTTCAACATTGATAATAAATCAGTATATTATTATGATTTCTGAAGGATCATGTGACACTGAAGACTGCAGTAATGATGCTGAAAATTCAGCTTTGCATCACAAAAATAAATTATACTTTAAAGTATATTAAAATAAAACACCAGTATTTACAATTGTAATGATATTTCACAATTTTACAGTTTTTCCCTGCATTTTTGATCAAATAAATGCAACCTTGATGAGCAGAAGAGACTTCTTTAAAAAAACATTATAAATTACTGATCCAAACGTTTGAATAGCAGTGTACATCCAATTTATTTGTGACCCTGGGCCACAAAAACAGTCATAAGGGTCAATTTGTTTTAAATTTATGCATCATATGAAAGCTGGATTTCCATTTATGTATGGTTTGTTATGATAGGACAATATTTAGATGAGATGCAATTATTTGAAAATCTGGAATCTGAGGGTGCAAAAAAATCTAAATATTGAGAAAATCTCCTTTAAAGTTGTTCAAATGAAGCTCTTAGCCATGCAAATTAATAATCACAAAATGAAGTTTTAAAATATATTTATGGTAGGACATTTACAAAATATCTTCATGGAACATGATATTTACTTAATATCCTAATGATTTTTGGAATAAAAGAAAAATGGATAATTTTGACCCATACAATGTATTTTTTGACTATTGCTACAAATATACCCCAGCGACTTATGACTGCTTTGTGCTCCAGGGACACACATATAAAATTCTGCGTGTTAATAGCTACATTTTGCAACAAAATAATAAAAAGCATCTGACAGCTATATACTGCTTTAAATGAGTGCACGGTCTGGGTAAAGTAGATGTACTATATAACCAACCTGTAAAATCTATTGATTCTGTAAGCAAAAAGACAATGCAATGCTTTCCGTGAACATTCATGCTTGCATAGAAATAGAATGACTGAAGAAAAGTCAGAAAAGGTGTGTGGAGTCACAAGACCACCGGAGTACAACTTCAGGAAGAAGGAAACAGACTTAAAGAAGAGAGTAAGAAGAATACCTCTCTGCTCTTTGGCGAGCTGTTCGGCCTGGTCCCACACCTCGATGGCGTAGAGGAAGTTGGAGGTGACCTGGACGTAGCTGGCTGCCATCTGGTGGATGCGCTGCGGGATGGTGACAGAGGAGCTGGCGCTCTGGCTGGAGCTGCTGGAGGAGTAGCTGCCCGCGCTGCCTGGGGAAAGTTTAGGAGAGACCGGAGACGGCATTCCCGCTGTTTTGCTGCAGGACGCAGAACACAGAGACGAGCATGAGTCAGGACACAATGAAGGATCTATGCATGAACAGCTATTCCTTCTGTCCTCACTGGAAGTGTCATGTTTAAGAGACTAACTACCAGGTTTATTCATACATACAGGGTTTCTGCAGGTTTTATATAAAGGCAAATTTAAGACTTTAAAATGTAAAGAATGAATAAATTGCTGAAGAATCAACCGAGGAGAAGTTAAGGCTTGAATAGCACTGCTCCCAAACAGGAGTTTACCCTATCTTCTCATCACACTGAAAAAAAGCGGTGCTCTTTATCAGTATTTTGTCTCGTTTTCAGTGCAAATGTCTCAAAATGCAAAATGAAATAAGAAGTCTTGATTTGAGAAAATGAAGTGCGTTTATGATTAAAGCAAGAACAAATATCTGCCAATGGGTTCAGGAAAAAAAAACTGAGGGAATTTGGGAAGTGTTTTTTTAAGCATAAACTCACATAACTGTTATATTCTTCAATAATTTAATGCATCTTGATGTTTAGAAACAAATACTGAGGAAGATATTTATATTTTTTGCAATGCATGCCATTAAATGTGCATTTTGCAATATTGGCTTTTATGGCTTATCACATTTTAACGCTTTTTTAGAACAAAAAGGCAAGTGTAAAAAAAAAATTACATTACAGGTAATATCAATTTTGTTAATTTGCAAGCTATTCATTGTTTGTTATTGCTTAATGGTATATAAAAGCAGAGATATATTACCCATTGGTGCATTCTTGTTATTTTGTGTGTGTGTGTGTGTGTGTGTGTGTGTGTGTGTGTGTGTGTGTGTGTGTTTTCCACCTGTGGTTGCCAGGATGTTTCTATGTGGTTGCTCACAAGTTCTGAGTGTTGTTGCACACTGACATTTCTATAATATTTACACCATCTACAATAATAATACTAATATAAATCAATGTAACTTACTTTGCTACTCCAGGAGATGGAGCTTGGTTATTACTCAACGAATTCTGGAGGAAATAAACAAATAAAACCTTACTTAATACATCTTGTATATGTTATGATTGAGGAACATTAACAACAACAATAATAATTAAATTTCACATCATAGTAACCTTATGACAGACAAAAACTACAAGGTTTTCATGTTTTCTAGAATTTTGTCATACTGGATATTTCAGACCTACATTACCGTTAAAAAGTTTGGGGTCAGTAAATTTTTTTTTTTTAAAGAAATTAATACTTTTATATTTAGCAAGGACACATTAGATTGATCAAAAGACAGTAAGGTAATAGAAATGTTTGTTTCGACTCGAAACACTTGAACTGTAGCGTACAGTTTGAGAAGAACCTTGACATGCCAACCTTACACTCGTAATTTAAAACACAGAAAATCACATTACCTTCAAGTGTTCAGTGAGTGTTTTAGAGTATTTCAGTGCACTTTCTTTGCGTAGCTTGAAAAGCCTCAAATACAGGAGCGCTTGGCACCTCAGGCTGCAGAGAGACACAGACAGATTAGATCTGCCACTGGTTTACCAAACACAGACCCAGCTTTAACTCCATTTACTTCATGACTAAAGTCAAATAAAGATGGTTGGTATCAAACACCGATAACACATTTAAAGGAACAGTTCGTCAAAAATAAAAGGCCTTAGCCTCCACTTGTTCCAAACCTGTATGAGTGTCCTTCTCCAGTTGAAGATAAAAAGGTATTCTGAAGAATGTTGGTAACCAGACAGTAGAGTATTTTTGTCTATATTATGGAAGTCAGTGTGTGCCAGATACAGTTTGGTTACCAACACCCTTTAAAACACCATCTTTCGTGTTCAACAGAACAAAGAAACTCATAAGAGTTTGGAACAAGTGTAGCATGAATAAATGATGACAGGATTTTCATTTTTGGATGAACTGTCCCTTTAACATCATTCTGTTAGAAATGGAAAATTAAAGCTTGTAAAAGCATACTAAGACCAGGCGGCTCGATGTGTCATTTATAGCATCTCAGATGTTAAACATTATGATAATTTACTCACCCCCATGTCATCCAAGAGGTACAGGTCTTAATTTCTTCAGTTGCAAAGAAGTTAAGGTTTTTGAGGAAAACATTTCAGTATTTTTGTCAATATAGTGGCCAGCGATTTGAAAGTCCAAAGTGCAGCTTCAAAAGGCTCTACACGATCCCAGCTGAGGAATAAGGGTCTTATCTACTTCTTAACCACAAATGCTTGGCTAGCATTACACATTTTTCATTTCAAAATTGCATACTTTTCCAGACTCAAATTTCCAAACCTTGGAATTTCAGACCATATTTAACATAAATGGTTCATAGAGCATTATTTTCAGCTTTATATTTGGTATATAGAACAGTCATCTGTAAATATTTTTATTTCCTCAGGGGTTTTGTCCATTGATTTTCTTGAAGTGACAACATACACAGCCCCAAAAAACATGTAGACAAGAAACTTTTTGTGCCCTCGAGAAACTATTCACATGCGTATGGGAATTTTAGCATGCTTACGCATTATAATTTCTAGTTTCATATAACATACTTCCTTTGTGCATCACTGCCATCTTACTATGAATAAAACGAGAGCATGGATGCACATGAATTAACATATCTATTTGCTCAAAATTTGGCTTTCTTTATGGTAGTACCTCTAATATCAAGGCCTAATGTCCAATTTAACACATCCTCTGTGGTGGCACACAAACCATGGCACGAAATGGGCTGATGGCATAAAACTGGCCAAGTTCGAGGGTCTATAAAAAAGACAGGTACTGTGTAAAAAAAAAAAAAAAAAAATTTAAAATGTGGTTTTTGTTAGGGCAGTATGCCATATTTCAAGGCCTTAGGTCTCTTTTTAACGCATACTCTGTGGAGGCCAGGAAACCACACCGTGAAATGGGCTGATGGCTCAATAGGTGGCTCAGCGTGCATCATCCTATATGCAAAGTTTCTCGTGCACACGTGAAAGTCTGTATATTTTTTATTTTTGCAAAGGTCCTTAAGGCTATGTAATACGGTGCTAAGAATATTGTGAGAAGAAACCCAAAATGCTTATAACCTGCAATTTTGCATAATGAAAAAGTGCACCTTGAATTCATTCAGTATTTTGACTTTGACGTCTCGTGCAATAAATTTATTTTCAAGCAAGCCCAGCATTTGTGGTTAAAAAGTGGATAAATATAATTTTTTTTTAGTAAATGACCAATCGTTTCGCAAGATAAGACCCTTATTCCTCGGCTAGGATCGTGTAGAGCTCTTTGAAGCTGCACTTTTGACTTTCAAATCATTGGCCACCACTGAAGTCCTCTATAATGGAGAAAAATCATGGAATGTTTTCCTCAAAAAACGTAATTTCTTTGCGACTGAAGAAAGATATGAACATCTTGGATGACATGGGGGTGAGTAAATTATCCAGAAATCTTTATCCTTTCAGGCTTCATATTCTCAAATTCTTCTTTGTGTTCGTTTAGAGAGCAACTGATGCGCTTCTGCTACGTACCACAGCACCGCTAGCCTTTTGTCTGCAGAGGTTGCATCCGGGGCCATGTAGCTCTTCAGCTTCATAGTGTACCTGCACAAAACACAAACACACACGTGTGTCAGCAAACTCTTAAAGCACAATGAGGAGATACGCTGGAGGACATATTTTGCCAACTTACTTGATGAGTTCCACGGTTTCTGCGTACATGGGGAAGGGCGATTTGGCCTCCTGGGCGCTTTTCTCCAGAGCGTTTCCACACTCGATGAAAGACACCACAGCATCCAAGTAGTACACAGCCTTCTCAAACCTGTCCATCTGTGGAAAGGACGACACACGTCAGAGCCGAAACTTACTCTACATACACAGACGCTTCTAAGATTCCACATTATGTTATTAAATGTGTGAGAATGCAAAGATGCGCTATAATGGACAATTGTCTTTTTTATGGACAACTTTCATGCCTGCATTGAATTGGTAAAGTGTTACCTAACATGTAAAAGAATGCTATTATATTTTAAAATGACTAATAACTTCTTGCTAATAAATGAGTAAAACAAGAATATTGGTAAAGATTTAATATTACAGTTAATTCGTATTTTAGGGGCTGCAAAAAAGGTCTGGGGTCACAGAAATGTCATGCAGATTATCTGATATGCATGTAGAGAAGCGTAGCCCAGTAAACAAACCCTAACCAGAGCATCTGCGTTGTGTTTCAGTTTCTTCGCTTCTTGAAGGTAATGATCAGCCGAATGAACCCTGCAATTCAGATGAAGGAAGGACTGGCGGTTACTTCACAAAAGAGTGTGACACCAAAAGTTAAAACACTTCCAACATCATGTCCAAAAATTAAGACAGAAGAATGCACAACGATATAATAATAAATCAAACAAATACACGATGCTTAAACGTCCCACTGTGTGTAGCCAATGAGATTTCACCATGCACTGTAAAAATTATTTTGAGTTGTAAATAAAACAAAAGACTTTGATTTTGATTAAATGTTTAATTCAATGTGTTACTTGTTTGTGAAATTACTTAAGCAATATTTAATTTTTATTTTTTTTCAATTTGGGTGTGGCTTCACAATGTGACTAAAAATATTGTCACTTCTCACAATAATAGACCACTGAATCGGATTAACATGGACGCTTTAAATCACAATCACACATTTTAAAAAGACCTTAAGGAATAATCAAAGTAATTATTCAGACAAAAGATGAAAATCTCTATACCTGTCCTCAAAGAGGAGTTTGGATCTAGATTTAGAGCCATCGGAGAGGGGCGGCACTGCAATGGGATTCTCCGTTTTAGAGCTTTTCTCCTGGGAATACAAAATAAAAAACATTGTCTTGACAAAAGTGTTTTAACAAAGCTATTACATAAAGTTCTGCACAAATCTCCAGAAACTAGATGCATTACTGTACATGCACAATACAGGATGCATTAGTTGAAGACAGCACACACTGGCAGCATCCAGCAACTAGTCTCTGAGAGAGTCTTCTCATGTTGGCAGTGTTTGTGTGTATATTTGTAAAAAGGGAGGACGACACGTGCAAACACACCTTGGCATCCCTGCGTAAGGGCTTGTCGTCGCCTTTGCGGTGTTTGGAGTTGGAGCTGCTCTTGCTGCTGGCGCTGCTGGGCACAGAGGCGGAGGACTGGCTGAGGGTCCGCTTGCGGCCCTGGTGCTCCGATTTGACGCTGCAGCGGACGCCCATCGAAGGAGAGGGTGCAGACTCCTTCTCTTTGTCCTGAGCACGCTTAGACGAGCTACAAAAAACATTTGGGGTTTAACATGATTATCAAACAGCTCGGCAGGACAAAAAACAATTGTTCACAACGCTCCGAAGACTTTGAACTTTGCTGATGTCAGAGGTTAATTGTCTGCTTTTCACGTTAATGCAGGATCTCGCACTTTAAGGCATTATTTTCTCATAGGTTTTGGTAACACTATTTCGATAGTCCACTTTAGACATTCTACTAACAGTAAGTAACTTTACAACTACGTGTCAACTTATTCTACTAACCCTAAACCTACCCTACTGAGAGTTAGTAGACATGTAGTAGCAAATTAATAAGAATTAGTTGACATGTAGTTAAAAAGTTACTTATAGTTAGTAGAATATCGAAATAAAGTGTAACCTAGGTATTACATTAACACATATTTGTACATTAACCACCAGTGTTGGGGTAACGCATTACAAGTAACGCGAGTTACGTAATATTAATTTTTCAAGTAACTAGTAAAGTAACGCATTACTTTTTAATTTACAAGAAAATGTATTGACTGACAGTGCACTGTGTGAACATGATGTTTCTGTAGTTCTAGACTAAACATGAATGTGCATTAATTCATCTCACTCACAAAAAACAGATTTAGTATTCCTCAAAATGAATTAAAAAAAGTGAAGTGCAAACTCAGAATATGACTCAAACCTGCAATAATTAAATATGTTAAATAACACAAATGTATCTAATCCCATTTTATTAACCAATGTCTTTGCTGCTGACCTTTAATGATCCAGTTCAACCTACTAATAAGCAAAAATGACTTTAGATAAACTAATAATTGTGCTTCATTGTATTTTTATTGCTGAAGAGTGTTGAACCTTTTTCTCCTGCAATCGTGAATTTACTTTTCCTTCAGCCTGAGGTTTATTCAGTACACTTTTTGGTGTGAAAGGGCTTTTATATTTGCTATAAATAGAACTCCTTGTGTTAAAAACAATCAAGCCTTGCTCATATTTAAAAAGTAATGCAAAAGTAACACAAAAGTAATGTAACGCATTACTTTCCATAAAAGTAGCTAACGTAATTAGTGACTTTTTTATGGAGTAACGCAATATTGTAATGCATTACTTTTAAAAGTAACTTTCCCCAACACTGTTAACCACAATGTGATGCATTTTAACAGTTTTATAGAATGCAAAGTTTTTTGATACTATGTCAATTTGCTGGTATTTATGGTTTACCACAATCTGCAGATACATGTGATCCGATATATAGAAGTAAAAGAGGAGTGATTTTACAAATTGATACATTTAAAAAAAAAAAAAAAAAAAAAAATGCATTTACAGAAAGTTCACCAACATTAATATTTGCTTATCAGTTATAAAATTTGAGGGATTAAAGCAGAATGAACTCACTCTTTACTGCTCGATTTGTGTGATGACTTTTCCTCCAGTTTGGACTTCTTACTGTCTGGTTTGAGACCATCCTCATCATTCTGTGGAAGAAACACAATAGATATTAAAAAGGTACACTATTGTTCAAAAGTTTGGGGTCAGTAAGATTTTATTACTGTTAGTACATTTATTCAGTAAGGCCACATAAAAGACATTTAGAATACAAATACAGAATATTTCTATTTTAAATAAATGCTGTATTTTTTCTATTAATCAAAGGATCTTTACAAAAAGAGACCATAACTATATGAAGCAGCACAACGGTTTTCAACATTAATAATATTCAGAAATGAGCAGCAAATCAGCATATTACACTGATTTCTGAAGGATCATGTGACACTGAAGACTGGAGAGTAATGATGCTGGAAATACAGCTGCAGATCACTGGAATAATTTACAGTTTACAATATTTTCACACAGAAAATAGTTATTTTAATTGCAATAAAAGCTCGCAAAAGCCAATGTAGCCTTAAGTGAGCATAAGAGACTTCTTAAAAAAAAAAAAAATTGTTAATGTTAACGACCCCAAACTGTATGTTTACAATTAAATCAAGGATACAACCAAACTCAATCAGAGCATATTGGGCGTTCAGAAGGCAGGCTTTAAAGAGACAGGAAGTAAAACAGCGTTTCAGGCGTAGAGTGAAAAGTGATGAAGCAGCAGTGTATAGAGACAAATAAATCACTGAAATATCTGACCCTGGAGCACAAAAGCAGTCTGAAGTCGCTGGGGTATATTTGTAGCAATAGCCAACAATACATTGTATGGGTCAATATTATTGATTTTTTTTTTTATGCCAAAAATCATTAGGATATTAAAGTAAAGCTCATGTTCCATGAAGATACTTTGGTAAATTTCCTACCATAAATATATCAATTTAATTTTTGATTAGTAATATGCATTGCTAAGAAGCACCCTCAGATTCCAGATAGTTGTATCTCAGCCAAATATTGTCCGATTCTAACAAACTATACATCAAATGGAAAGCATATTTATTCAGCTTCCAGATGATGAATAAGTCTCAATTTTAAAAAAAATTGACCCTTATTACTGGTTTTTATGGTCCAGGGTCACATTTATTCAAGCAAACCCTAAAAATAAAATCCTCACAAAACAGCTGCCACCAACCTTGTGTTTTCTCTTCCCCTTGCTGGCTCCCTTTTCTCCCGGCTGTTTCTGGAAGTCTTTTCCTTCAGCAGGGGAGTCCCTCTCCACTTTCACCTCAGTTTCCTTGTAGACTCGACCAGGCACTCTGGCCAGCAGACTGAGGTCGATCTGCACCAGCAGTCTGAGTGGCAGCCTTCCTTCTTGGTCACTCAGCGGGGAAAGCATGGGCGAGAACAGGACAGACGGGTTCTCGGCATACTGCTCTCTCGGCGTCTGCGAAGAAGAGGGGACGCTTTCGTTGCCCTCCGAGTCTGACGATGACGAATCGGATTCTATGAACTCGCGCGACTTGCTGGCAGTTTTCTTGCGTTTGTCTTGCGCCGGCCGAGGGGAGGAGGTTTTGGGCTCCTTTTTGATGTTGGGCTTGCGGGGGCCCTTGTTGGCCGCGCGGACTCTGTGCAACAGGATCTCGGGCGAGGGTTCGGTCTCCACCTTGAGCCCACCCTTCGGCTCCTCCACCACAGGTGGCTTGTCTGGCTTTTTAGGCTGCTTCTTGCCCACCTCCTGCCGCCGCCCCTTCTGACTTCCAGGCTCGCTCTGAGCGGGAGACTTCTGACTTCGCCTGTCTTGCCCCTTCTGGTTTGGCCGAAGGTCTCGCCCGGCAGAGGGCGCCGCGTCTTTTGAACCCGAGCCACTGTAGATCCTGCTGGAGTTCTCTCCTCGCCCCTCTTTCTTATACTTTTGTGTCGTGCTGCTGTTCTCCACCGGAGAAGCTGGGGACGACTTGTTGACTTTCTTGAACCAGTTGTCCAGCTGCCATTTGTTAGCCGTGGGCTGTTCCGGCTGTGATGTCAAACAGGGAAACATGCATTGAGTGTGACCTCAAACTCAGTTTAGCATAAACCTAATCTGGCCAACTCAGGGGCGTCGTGCACTTATTATTTTTGAGGGGGCACATCATGAATGATACAATGTGATTGTATCAAATATAACAAATATTATTTGGCTATTTTGTGTCTTTTGGAAACTGCTTTCAAAACCCACTTGGCTCAAAAATCTGAGTGGGCACGTGCTCGCTCACTTTGAATGGGCATGACGCCTCTGGGTCAACTGATATATCGGCATGGCCTAACAATGTTGAGGGAAATACACACACATCATATTGCTAGGATTGGGATTGAGATCCGGTTCTATATTTCCAAGAAGCGTCGATTCAATAAGACGTGCATTTTAATGTGAACATTCAAGCGCAAGAACACACGAAAGAGAACTCAATTCGGCTCTCTGCTACACACACACATCCAAACTGCACTCATATAGTGAGCCAATACCAAACTGAGCGCTCTTTCAAGTCTTCTTGTGCTTGAACTGACAATTCTACACAAAATTGTTCAAATTAGTGCTGTCAATCGACTAAAAAAAATTATGCAATTAATCACGATTAATATATATTGTCTTAATTTCACACTGAATCTCCAAATTAGTGTAGAAAGAACATAAAGATGATATGTTAAATGTGTGTTTAATGGCATCTAATTAGCCTATTATTAATGGAGGCCAGTATCACTGATATCAATACTGCTACTGATGTCTGTCTTAATCAGTGGCTAAAATTGAGGCCAAAATGCATTTCTCTTCTCTTTTGATTTCCATCAATGACAGACTGCAGCAGGTTTCACTTTAAAAGCAGCGCTGTCTCTTTAAAACCTGATGCAGATCTGACACAAATCTGTCTCTCTCTTTATCCTTTACGGCCATTTAGGACTTCTTAACTCATTCAAGACTAGGTTTATGAGGTCACTTGCTAAAAATGGGCATTTTGACAATGTTGTGTTTTTTTGTCTGTGAAAGAGCACTTAGTGCTGCATTAATTGTGTTAAATATTTAACGTACCATAAGTAAAAGCTACTTTTGGCTGTTAATTTTGTTTATTTTGTAGGCTGCTGATTTTTGTTCATGGCATTTAGCTGCAACAATGTTTTGCAAAAAACAACAACAGAATAAATATGTTTGATATCTAAATGTTTGACTTTTTTTTTTTTTTTTTTAACCATATCAGAATCAAAACTGGGACTCGGTAAGAACTAGAACCGAAAAGCAGAAATGGATTCACAAAACCGATACCCAACTCTACATACTGTGTCATTATCATAATCCTGCTCAGCAGTAAATCAGCTTTCACGTGATCTATGTGCGAGTGAAGGCTGTGTTTGTGCAGGCGATTCACCTCGGGTGACGCAGGACGAGGTGGTTCGTTGTTCTCACTGTCTGTAGAGCTGCTCTCGCTCTCGCTGTCTGAACCAGAGCTGCTCTCCGAACCGCTGTGACTGCTGGTGTCCACTTGTTCAGGAGCCTCGCTGTTATTACTGTTGTTACTGGGGTAGACATACAAAGTTTTTACCACCTTGTTGGCTGCGTGTTTCTTCATGCATTCACTTCAACTTTGCAAAGGCACAAATCCAAGCGAGATGATGTCAATATTCCCCGAGCAAGTTTATTCACCAAAACCTTCATTATGAGCAAAGTGCATCTCTTTACCAGTCATTTATAAGATTCACCTAGGGCCGTTTGCACCAGCTGTGCGCAAGTTGCAACTTAACCTAGTTTTGACATAAAGGGGCACTATGTTACAACATACACCCTAATAAATGTTTCTGCATTGCACTATTGAACTTAACAGAAATGCAACCATGTATAAACTAAATATTTACTAAAGCCCATGAGCAGGAGAAATAAAATAGCAGATTGACTGAATTGCATCAATAAGCTCAAGTTTTAGTGCATCTGATGATGATGATGACATTTGCACTCATTTACACAAGCTGTATTAAAGGCATAGCTAAATGTGACAATTATAATGGTTTATGTGAATGTAATTTAAAAGTTTAAAACAATGTTATATATATTTTTTTTAATGTTCTGTAACAATTAAGGCCTATTAAAATGTTAAAAATGATTGCACAACTTCAATGTTGAATGGTTGCATTTCCTCATTTTAACCCAGAATTGTTTTAACAGAGGCATCATCAGTATTGGTGATACTTGCCTGCATTTATAGTACTTAGTCAAAAGAAGCCTTTATATAAATATGTATATACCATCTTTATATAATGTTGATTATACATTGAAAATATATTTATGATCATTTTTACTTTGAATCTCCAAAATAATGTAAAATGCGATTAATCAGGATTACAGGAAAATGTGTAATTAGTTATTTTAAGTATTTGACATTCTTGTGTTATTTCATGATTAAGCATCGTATTTCAGTGGAAATGCATTTTT
Source organism: Barbus barbus (assembly GCF_936440315.1). NCBI lineage: Eukaryota > Metazoa > Chordata > Actinopteri > Cypriniformes > Cyprinidae > Barbus > Barbus barbus. The sequence goes on along the minus strand of NC_136721.1, from coordinate 2,285,708 downwards.
ACTGTTAGTTGCATGAATCAAGGATAAACTAAAATTACTGCATTTTAATATAACTTCTGTTATATTTGTGATTGGATCTTTGAGGGTAAACATCATTCGCCTATAAAGTACTTTTTCGACCTTATGACCTACCACCTACATTCTGAATTAAAAACACATGGTGCAAGTTAGTACAGAGTTACTTACAAACAGGCTAGTAGTTACTAAGTCTCTAGCATAGACTTTAATTAAAGTAGGAACTTACGAACAGCTGGTGCAACCCTACCTTAGGGATTGTAAAGTGTGTGGAGGGCTGGAGGCTTTTGCAAATTTCCTCAAATTTGCCTGCAACCATTTGATGCATTCCCATTGCCATTAAAAACAGCAGGTGATACCTCAAGAAGAGCTCAAGTAACATCATAATCAAGAAACAGGTTTCAAAGATAAACTCCTAAGTTTTTTGAAAGAAGCAAAGTGCATAGTGCATAGTGCAAGATGCTGAAATAACACACTAAAGAGTTTAAGGTTTCAAAACACCAATGAAACCAACAATCAGTGTGATGATTCATTTAGACAGCAGCAAAACGTACTAGATTTCATTTCTTTCACGTAGGTATAATATCATAGCACATTTCAGACTGCTCCTAAATGCCAACATTTCAAATTGTGGTTAGCTGATTTACATGCTGGTAAGATGGTCCATGCTTCCTGTATAAGCATGCAGTTCTC